>NC_141702.1:100255405-100685405 GCF_971803275.1 Cyanistes caeruleus
GGTGATAAAGTCAAGAAGTTAGTGTACATCTTTTCTGTTGCTGGGCTCAGTGCCCTCAGCAGCAGCGTATTTTAAATGGTAGGATCACCTATTGCAGCTGGGAAAAGAGTTGTGGGAAGAAAGAAATCATTCTTGGACTATTGTACAGTCCAAGCATCATTTTTAGAAGTCTGAAATTGAAAGCACTAGGTTGTTTTGTTTGGGGTTTTTTTTTTTTTTTTCCCTTTTTTAAACCCAAGCTACTCAGGATACTGTCTGGCTTGGCTAGAAAGACAAGTTTGCTACATGTTTCTGTTCTGGAATCATTTTGAACTGCTTTTACGCTAGATTCTTAACCTTTCTTTACTGTCTCAGCAGAGTACGGAGTACATAACTGATACATATTTTTGGGAGACTTGAAAAGCAGTGTGTACAGCTTGATTGTTGTCTGTATTTCGCCATTCATTTTTAAGTGAGGCTCTTTTGATTGATGTGAGGAATTTGTTTGAAAGGATGAAGGGTATGGCATAGCTGCCCAACATGCTACTTACAATTACACCATACCTCAGCTAAACAGGCATTTTTCATTGTGATTGTTACACCTTTAAAAGCAAATGAGTTAATCAAATTGCTATTTTTGGAATGCACTCAAAGGAACATTAAAATGCATTAATTTCATTAAAATAAATGAGCAGATAGGTAACAAAACAAGTATCAGCCAAATAAGCAAGATCTCAACTACTGAGCCAAATCCAGCCCTAGTGAAATCATCTGAGCTGTACTTGTCTACAGCACATTTAATTTGGCTTCTGCAGTCACACAGCTGACGCTTTATTTGGTTTTCAGAGGTGTGTATATTAAAAATGTGTGAGCCGTGCTGCTTCTCCAGCGTGATTAGCCACTGAAGTTAAATTCACCTGGTTCCCATTTAGCTCTGCTGTGCAGTCCTATCACACTTGCAGTTTTTGGTGTGCGTACACACCTGAGATGCAGAGAGGCATTCCCAGCCCCCATGTTGGTCTAAGGGACGTGAGTTGTGTCTGAAGTGAGGGTGTGATGAGGTGGATTTCAGCAGAGGCTGTTCACAACCAGCTGCATATATATATGCTCCAGTTAATAGGCTGTACTGGAGTCTCTGCTACCATCTTTCATTACTGCTGTTACTCATGCCAGTGAGAGTAAAGGAAGGCTTGGTGTGTCTGTAATCACACATTAATTTGCTATGTAGATATATCCTAAGAACCTTTCAACCCAGGAAAATTATGCTGGAATAGGGTTGGATGTGAGTGTAAAGCAGAACTGTGTACAGATAGTTTATTCATTCCGGAATGGCCAAGTTGTTTCCTGGTTTCACTTAATCCACTTTCAAAGTGGATTAATGTAATTCAAGAAACTGAATTCTTACACTGGCATAAGAGTTGTCTACACATGGGTTTACTCAAACATAATTACTGCAGTGTACCTAATAAGTATCTTGAAATAATTCAGTGTGTAGATGAGCCTAGAGTCCCACAGGTGAAAAAAACCAGAATTTAGCCATTTTCTACAACATAAAGGTTAATTTAGCCCAACATTTGACCTACTTCTTTCCTCATGAAGCACATTTAATTCATTATAGGTTTTTCTTCCTTAACAAAAACCCCACAATAGAAATGTATTTATGATCAGTTTCAAGATAGCGATGCCATGTGCACTCCACTAAAAATAAACAATTTAACCAGTGTATACTCCAAATAATATTTTCAACTGCTCTAAATAGATTAAAAGGTTCTTTACTGGAAGAAATACCAGCTTCTCAGTCATAAATATTTTGAGTGGGCTATTCCAAACAAAAGGAAAACAAACCCCAAGCTCCGCTCTGCCCTCTGAGACACCCACAATCCATTTGACAGCATTCCATTCATAGCAATAGCACCCAGTCTGACTCAGCAATATTAGTTCCTGAATGAGGAACCTCACAGACTCACACAGAAGGGTTTGCAGAACAACAGGGCCTTCAGGAGGCACCTTAAGAATAGAGAGCTAATTTATGGTTTGCTTACAGAGGTCTGAATCAGAGAGAACCTACCTGAAACCCAGGCAGCCTCTCTGCCACTGCTCTGAATCAGGTGTATTGCATCACTGGCATACAGGAAAGTGACTGAACCGATAATGAGGACATGCGAGGTATTTTGTGACCTTGTGCCAAGCGCAAAGTTTGTCAAACGGCATTAAGTGTCATTCCATGCCAGACATCCATGGAAGAGAGGTGATGCTCTTATGTGAATGAAGCCTCCTAAACTTTAAATTTAACTTTTAATTTAAATTTCATGTTTGTTAGTTTGCTTTTGTTGAAGGAAGGGGGGGGGGGGGGGGTGGAGCCAAACGAAAACTAGATGAGGTAGGAATTATATAAGCTCAGGTAGTAAACCAGACAATTTTTTGAAAGAAGCATAAATACAGAAGCCAAATGATACAAATTGCTGACCCTTTAAACATTGACATGGAAAAAGCCATTAAAAGCTATGAAGATGAAAAAAGTCCAACTTCTACTTTGTGTCAAAGGCTGCAATGTGTCACACATTACAGAGGGTAACCCAGGGTCTTCCCTTACGCAGATCAAGTAGTCCCAGCTACTCTGTGTAACAGGGAGTGATGCCCACAGGATTCTCATTTTGTGATTACAAGCATGGCTTTTCCCTCCCGTGCTTGTCTTGGTTAAGGATATAGGGAATGGATTTCACCTAAAACTCCCTCATGCTAAACCTGCTTATTTAAGTAAGAATAATTCTGGTAACAAGATAAGCATTGGCTGAAGAAGGTAAATGTGGAGAAACGTAAACAAGAAATCAAGTATTTAAATTCTGTGGTGCTGAATGACTTTGACCATGAGTCTTGATATTAAGGCTCAAATACTAAGCCTGGTATTAAACTCAGATTGAAGACAATGAGAGTTTTATATGAGCATGCCTGATCTGAAATCCTACTTGAGTAAAAGAAATAGATAGGATTACTGTACACTCTGCTTCCGCTGAGAGGTCTCTGAGCGTTGGATCCACCTGCAGTGCTGGGGTATCCTGGCTCTCCCCCACTCCTGTCATTACAGGGGCATTACTCATCCAGAGAGGAAGGTGTCTTTAAATCCCCAAGACGATTGGCACAGCAAACGCAAGAGGAAATCTCAGCGCACGGCCAATGCCAGGCAATGAAGGATCCTCTGTGGGAGTTGGTTAGTAGTGCCAATGTTTGATATTTGTCGTAACAACCACCGACTGTTTTGTTTTTTGTTCTAACAATGTGAATTATGCATTAAACATTAATACAAGTGAGTGTACTTTCTTTTGATCTTCAAGCATAATCATTTCTAATGAGAGCTTATACATGAGCATTGAAACAAATCCCTGAGTCATGTGAATTTACATTGGTTTTACTCTGTGGGAAAGATCCCACATGAGTTACTCATGTCTGTAAAACATAACATACTTAGAAGAAAAAAAATGAGCTTGCATTTGTCTGTTGGAACATAAATATCTGCGTAGACATTTGGCTTGTGCCCTAGCAGTAATGAAACATTAAAAAGCTAATTTATCAGAGATCAGGATTCAGGGTGGGGCCCTCAACTAATGTGAGATCCAAGTCTGCTCGTAATAAGCTCACCTCTTAGTTTCTACCATCTGGCTTCTTACAAGAGTTGAGTCTAGAATCAGAGGAATTTGAACTAGCTCTAACTAAAGGGATCAGAATTTGGCTTGCTTGATAGAGATAAAAGTTGCCAAACTGCCATCACCAAGTTATGATATGCCAATCCATGGCAAGCAAACTCTGCAGTGCTAAGTGGCACCTCTCCAAATGCCCTTGACAGCCAGTGCAGGCCGGACACACTGTAGAACCTGCTTGGCCATGTTTAATATCTGCACTTCTTAAAACAACAGTCACAAATGGTGCATTCCATAAAAACATAAACACTGTGGATTGTGCAACTGCCAAGACAGTTATTTAAAATGCAAACAGAATTTAAGCCCTTTCCCCTTTGACACGCTGCACAAATATTAAACCAACAAGTGATTAACAGTCTGCACTTCATCAGCCGTGCTGTGTGTGCAAGGGACAGGCAGCACACTGGGGGAAGTACAGGTGCAAAGCAGTACGTGATGGGTTCTCATTCCTGGGGGTGCAGGTACTCACTACAAGATTTCCAGAATGCCTCTTGCCTTTCCAAACAGACCTCAATGCCAAAGGTTGCAGGAGGTGGCTGTCAAGAAGGTATTATATTTAATGGCAGATAGAGCCTATCTATGATTAAGGTCATATCTCAGGAATTCTCAGAAGCCCATTAATGTATTTTATTCTTAATGTGTAAGTGCTAAAGGAGTCCTGGAAGCCAGAAATCCAGGATTACCCCATATAATTCAATGTTTTCACAGGAGGCTATACTCATGCTCTCTGCTGCTTCCCTTCTCTTGCCTGAATTATCATAAATACTGATGGTAGAGCTTCAAAAGTAGAGTGGAAGCAGCCTATGCATAGAATAGTTTATAGACTGGAGGAAGAGCAAACACAAAACCCTTCATCCCTGGACTTGAATTCTCAAACTGCTTTGTTTTATATAATGACAGAGGAACTGATACTATTGCAGTAGAGAAGAAAGCACCCAAGACACTCCACTATGTAATCCCAACACTTTGTATTAATTACCTTCCCTAAGGTTGCACAACTTCACCTGGCGTGTTAAGTTGAAAGATGGATAGGTCAATATTGGGTCTTAAATAATTTTGCATAGAAGGACCTCAACTCCATCTAGACTCTGATGAAGCACATTGACATTATCCACCTATAAAAGTTCAGTGAGTCTTCTGACTTTTCAGAATGTGTCAGTCCATCCCCAGGCACACACAAAAAGCTGTGCTTGCAAAGATGGGATAGATACAGGTAGAAAATGGTGTACAGAAGCATGTAGGGAGGCCTCTCTAAGCATCAGCCAGGGTTACAAAGCATGCTGGCCCATGGGTTCCCAGGCTGTATTCACAGCCCTGGAATGCCTGCTGGAAACACTCCCCTATAATTTAGCTCATTTGGCGTGCATTAAAGATGCTCATTTCTAGACCCCTAAGTGAAATGTGATACTGAACTCATTCTTCCTCTTACACCAGCAGATGGCCAGGAGGGCGATGGGAAGGAGAGAACACCAGTTTTAATCCAGTTGTTTGTGATGGAAAACTATGAGAGGAGTGAAAAGACCTTATTCCGCAGACCAAGGCATTTACTTTATTTAACTGCCTAACCTCAGTCAGAACACTAAATTCCATTACTCTAGATGAATGTTATGGTATGGTGAAGTCTTATTTGATAATTACCTGGTCAGAACCACAGACTAGAAACAAGATATGCAGCCAGTGAAAGCCCAGTGGAGTCACTCCAGTTTATACTAGCTGAGAATCCAATCTTCAATTTTGAATAAAAAATTTGAGAAGTTGCATTTTTCCATGGCATTTTGGTCATATTATACAGGAAAAAAAAAAAAAAAAAAAAAAAAGGAAAAAAGAGGCAAGAAAATAAAAAATGTAGCTATTTATATAACCAAGACAGAAGCAGAACCAATGTGAAATCTTTAGCCATGAAATTCTACATCCAAATTATTGGGTATTAGGTGTTGGTGCCATGTGGATTACTGCTTAAGTTTAGGGCAGCAAGGTAAGCTCATTTTCTTGCCTCTGTCTTTTCAGTCACCATTAGGGCTGCAACCTTCCCATCCTCCAGGGAGAGGGAGAGAAGTTACACAATGGGTGTTTTTCCATGGGCGGATGTCTAAATGTGAAGGGAAACAATTGAATTTTAATGACAATTTTGAGACTCTTGAAGTTAATTTCTGGGCAGTGCAGAAATTAGTGGGGTTTGCTGCTGCCAAGAGTGGCATGTTCTCCTCTCCTGGTATTAGCAGGACTACAGGTCTCAGCTTTTGGTAGAAATAACTCCCAAAATAGCAGGTCCTTCTCTCTTGCCTTCTCTCACAAGGGAGAGCAAGAGACATGCTGCTGCCAGACTCAACCAAGTGTCAGTGCAGAGCAGTGGCTGCAAAAACCAGGGTAACTGCACCAGATTTACACTACCAGAGATGTGTTCTCATTAGGTATTTACAGTATAGTAGCATTATCTGGGGTGGAATGGTGAATTTGTTAGGTGCTTCACAAAACCTTTAACCAGAAAAAGTTCCTGCATCCAAAAGCTCTACAAAAGTGATTGCAGAAGGAGAGTGCCAAACAATAGGATATCCTGGGGATGGCCAGTGATTGCAGCAAAGGCAGCCAGCTATGAAGGCTTTTCCTACACTCAGGGTAATGTTAATTCTGCCAAGGAGACAAGTTATTTCCTTTTCAGCTATGCTATTTCCACTCCATTACTGAATCATGGTTTGTTAATAGCTTACAAACATCAAGTTTAAAAAGCTTTAGGAACTTTGTCATACCTAAGACAATATGTACCGATTTATCAATTTCTATAAAAATACATGATCCAATAGGTTTTGGTGTTGTGGTTGTCAGGGAAGGGTTTTTTAATGCCTTTAATAAAGAAGGGATAATTTTGGTCTTGTTTTTTTCTTCTTAGAAGATTCAGAAAGGAATAAAAAGGATAATCCCAAAATCTGTATATATCTACTTGTAGATAGCAAATCAGAAAATAAAAGATGCTTCAAAATAGCACCAGTAATTTAGTCTGCTCTGTAGTTGGATGATAGAATGTCAAGCATTTTCACCAAAGGCACGAGACCCACTACAGAGGACTGTCTTTTCAATTTTGGGCTATGCAATTACAGCCCCAAACAGGTCATGGAAGGGATCAGCCTTCCCCATGTTACCCCTCTGGTCAGATGGCAGCTCCAGCCAAAAGGAAAAAAGAAAAGAGGACAGCCGTAGCCACCTGGCACTGCCTTTTTGCACGGAAAAAAGCAGGCAGGGAAGGAGGGACCTGGTATCCAGCCAGGTGTGGCAGGACTTAATAGCCAGGCTGCCAAGCTGGAGCTCATCTTCTGAATGGGATTCTGCCGGGGAGGGCACGGAGAAGGTAACATTGGGAAACTGCTTCCCTTGCAAAGATCTCTGTGTCCCCGTTTAGCCTCTCCCATGAGATGGCCAAACATGCCTCTTACTTGGCAGAAAATTTTTCAGCCTGGTACCGAGTATGTTATTGTGTCCCTCAGCCCTCTACAAGGTGTTCATAAAACATTGTCGCTTAAGTGTTCCTGAAGTTCTCTCACATTGCAGCCAGTTCTTATTTCAGTTACAGAAGAATTAAAAGAAACATTAGGGAGACTCACATTACTGACTGATACCAAACCATTTTTTCCTAACACAGTTTTTTATATACAATACCCAGAGTTTAGCTGTATCCATTATTTCCTTCTTAGGAAAGGAAATTATTTCTCCAAGGGTGATTTTACTTACAGCAAATTTTTGCACTGTACTACTGGATACTATGGTACAGTTCCTTGCTCTAGAACAATTTCACTAGTTTAGAAACTCCACCATAATGTTTTGCCACTAGATTTCTGCTGAGAAGTAGAGACACTAGCTTACAAACACCCCTTCCAAGTCCTTACAGAGCCTTCCTGACTTATGCTTATCAGGCTTGCACACACAGCTAAGTCTCTGTGCCCCTGCTCTGAGCTCTTGGGACACGGATGCTCAGTTAAGACTACAGAAAAAGGACAAGCATGGCCATGATCAGCACACAACCATTTCAATGGCTGTTAATGTAAAAACATCTCTAACCTTACTTACTATAGCCAGATAAATGGTAGGAGACATACTTTTGTATGAACCGATTTATTTTTTTCTTTTTAACTCTTTTGTATGAGTAATGATTTTTGAGAGGTTGGTGTAGTCATGTTCAGTTGTTACGAAGCTGATGCTTCACATTTCTACCTGTACAGATGGGATATTGCATTTCTAAGTTACCAAGACCACTTAAACATCCAGAAACAATTTCCTCTATTCCAGCAGTAGTTGCCGCTTCTCAGGACAATTCTTTAGGTACAAGTCTAGTAGAAATGGCCCTTCACTATTTTCCACTACAGCTCAGGTTTTCTGCCTCAGCTTTTATGCAGCTGTGAGCATGTACCAAATAGGATGCTAGTTTTCATCTCCTCAGTCCAAGAAATGCTATGCAAGAGTAATTCCATCTGATGTCACATAATTCTGCTCTTGCACTTAGAAATACAGGAGTTGACAGTCAAGAAGTTCTTTGGGTGCTGGAAAGATTAATAGGTCTTCCAATTCTCATACAGGTGACCACAAAGTACAAGCATTATAGACATTTGATGAATGAAGGGTTGCCACCAAATGAAGCTCTAGAGGAAATCATTGAAACAAGGTTTAAGGAGTTTGTGAAGGCACTGTGAAATGAATGCACTTTATGAGGCTACAGTGTGTGTGTAGAAGGTATATGCAACCTGCTCTGTATTCCTAAAATGATCACCAATACATGATCAGGAACTTGGGCTTCTGAGAGTCATTTCTCTCTCTGTGTCTCAGTTCCCTTATATGAAAGTCAGGATTAGGTCTTTGGTGCCCCTTGGATGAACAGAACAAATTCACCTGTTAAATGTCCAGTGTTAGTCAATCACAGGTTTACCACATCTTTTCTACCCAAACATTTAAAACTATTAATATCAAAATAAGCCACTCAAAAATTAGTAAAGATTGCAGAAGTCCCAGATTGTGGAACATGAATCTCAGTGATTTCAATGGATGTGATGCCAGCCTCAGAGATAAGATTAACTTTGACATGAAAGATCCTACCACTCCAATGACAAATGATCTGTTCGGCATTTTCTGTTAGTTCAGGAAAGATCTATGCCAGTCCCATCACAGTCCCTCAGCTATTGTTCCCCCCCCACTTTGAATATTTTCCTATGAATGCTGCTTGCTACCTAATAAACAATCGAAAAAACTTCAGATGCCAGCATTCTATGCTTGAATTTATTGTATGTTTTTTCCCCTTAAATAATTTTTATTTTGAAATATTGATGAAAATTTATCTGCCGGGTAATCAGGAAAGGAACTGAGATATAATCCTGTCATTATAGTCACTCTCACTTACATGAGTCTACTACAGGTGATCCTTTCTTACATAAATGCAGTTATGCTTAAGGAAAGTTAGATGCTACATTTTCAGTAATTTCTTTCTTCTACCAAGACAGATAACATTGGATGCATAAAGTTCCTCTTTTATGTGGCACTTCCTTTAAAGCAAGATTGTCCCCTTGAGTAAATTTTTCCTTGGCTGTAATGTGATATATATATACACACATCTGTATCTGTCAAAGATATCTATATTTATCTATCACACACCACTGGAAGATGTTATTACATATTGGAAAAAGAAAAACTAAAAGGACATATTTCTCTACTCAGTGTTTAAGAGAATTTGGTATCACTGAATTTAGAAGCCTAAATTCCTTTTTTTTGCAGCAGCAGCTGAATACACCACCCACCCCAGCAGCACCTGATATCAGTAGCAGTTCATGTATGTGTGTAGCTGCAAAACCTTTTGATATCCAGGTGTCACTGGAAACCATCAGTGGATTACAGCACTTTTTTTTTTACATATGTAAAAGATGCAATCAGCCTAAAAGTATTCAACATTTTCTATAAGGACATGTTGTGAAGAATTCCAAGTGTCTTTTGAACATGGAGGAGTCACTACCCTGTATCCTACTAAAATGCATACTACTTCCAACATTTTTCAAGTAGACAAAATTAATATGGAGGGAGGAGGGAAGAAAATTGTTCATAGAAAATTCAAGTTAGAGAAAAAAAAATAAATTCTTATTTATAGTTCAGAGATCTGTGCTGTTTTAATTCCTCCTTTAAAAAACTACTTTAAATTACAAATTGCAAGCCTGTTTCAGATATCTTGCTCTTCTTGCGAATACAAAAATATGAAAGAATAAGGTAAAAATTAAATAGTGATTTAATTTGTTCAGAAAGCATTGAGTGATAAGCATCTGCACAGAATTACATAGCTCAGTCCTACTTGAAAATTTTTCTAACTGGAAGAAAACGTTCAAGTTCCTCACCCATTTTAACAGCTGTCATAAATGGATGTTAAACTTAGCAGCAGCAGTTCATTGGCAGCTTCCCAAGACTGGCATCAATGTAGGAATTTGTATTTGATATGAATGAAAAAAAACCCAAAACATTGTTAATGCTGTGTTTGAATGAAAGTTTGAAATAGTTAAGTGCAAAACACCACAGATGCCACTCATGGACATGATAACTATTTCAGGGGAAAGGGAGGAGGGAAAACTTCCTACTGCATGATGAAAAATATAGAAGTAGAAATATTTGAAGCAATGAAGGCCTGGAACTACAGCTTTCAGCAAAGAAGATGATGTCAGTTCTGTGTATTTTTTGCACAAGGAAACCAAAATGCTGGCTGGGATTTCTGAGCATTTCCACAACCCAAGCAGTAAGAGGAAGCTGTTCAAAATCAAGAGTTCTAGTGTTAACTGCAATGAAAACAGACCAGAGCCTTTATCTTAATCAGTTACTTAGAATGAACTGATACTGATTTATCATCTTTTCTCCCTCCATGTTTAGAGCCAGAGCCACTTACACATTACTGATGTGTTTTCAAAATCCCACACATGGGCAACAACATGCACTTCTTGCAAATATTTTGAGGGAAGGGACTGCCTGTATGTTGCTAGTGCTGTACTTCAGGGTCATGAGTCATTAAGAAGATATGGAGAAATATTTATTTTTGTCCTTTGAATAAGAAGTCTTTTGTGACAGAATATAAACTCGTGGAGAAGTAGTTTCTAAGTTTATTGTTACTACTCTATTTATTAAGAATGACAAATTTTAAAACAGCTGAAATACTTAGATGGAAACATGTCATTATCTCCAGTATTTTCTGCAAATGTTCAGTCAACGTCCTAATTATATTCCTGTCCAATATAATGAAATGAGCTCTAGCTCTCTCCATACATGACATAGCAGTAAGAAAAAAGAAAATATCTAAATGCTATTTATTCGGCAACTGAATCTTAGCCGAAGTGAACTACTGTTTACTATGGTTAGTGATAACTTTACACATATAGTAAGCACATAAGGCACTTGTAACATTTGAAAGCCTGAGATTTGTATTATCCTGGAGGCTTTTTTAATTTAATTTAGGTATATACTGACAGAATTAAACACAGGCATTTACAGGAAAAATGAAAATTGTTAGGGCTGAGATAAGCAAATAAAAGAAAATAAATACAAAGTAAAGTTAGTAATGCTCTATTCTCAACAAAATTCTTATAGTTATGTGCTCTCCTTTCCCTTCTAGCAATATGTAATTCTCTGCAGGGATATCAAGGGGACCATTCTCTCCATTTTCCTAAAGTTAGCAAGCCAACATCTGCTAAATGCAGTACAACATGCTGTTTACCTTTGTTTTAAACTTGAAGATTTTCCATTTAAAAACTGTATAAATGAATCAGTATTCATTCACACCTATGCCTAGAAATATCCATTACAAAGCAAACAATTCTCATTTTTAATCTCCTCATTCTGATTTTATGCCGTATTCCTCTGCACTGTTTGGAATCACTCTGGATATATTAACAAATGCAAGGAAAGTAAAACAAAAGACAATGGGGATTTTCCCCTCATTTTCTGCAAGTATTTATTGACAGAGAAAGATGATAAAAATCCGGAGTAAAAGGTCTTGCCTGACATCTCCTTTAAACTCGGTAGTTTAACAAACTGCTACGAAACAGAAGTTTTGTCCCCTGCTCCAAAAACCAAGATGACAAAATCCCAAACTATATGTTTGGATTTGCCTTCTAAAATCCTGTGGAATATTTAATAACTTGTATTTGATGGCAGAATTTCCAATGTAAATAGTAGGGGGTTGTCTGTTTTGTTTTGATTTTTCAAAATATATATACATTTCTCATCTGCTGAAAGGAAATCTGCCTACATCAGCAAAAAGTACAGATAAAAAGAAAATACTAATTAACATGAAAAAATGCAACCACCCTTTCTTTAGTGAATGCTTTTGAATCAGAAAATATTTTTTCTCATGCTGCAGCAGAAACCCTGTATTTGAACGAGCACCCACTAACATTGCTTGTCCCTCTAATTGTCATCATTACTAAGACAGAAGCAGCCTTTGTTGATCACACAGAGCATTCTCTAAAATCCATTTTTCCAATCAGGTTTTTATTCTCCTTCTCACCCGTCTGCTTTTATTTAGTTTTGAGCACAGTTACAGCTGTACTTGGGTTAACTTGTGGCAGTAAGGCATTTGCAGAAGCTGTTGCTCTCAGTAACGTTGGCTATTGCTGATTACAGCATTGCTTAAGGCAGATTCCTTGTTCTAAATGGCATTGAACATTTTTACCTGGGTATTGCAACACCACATTATGAGCACTGGGATATAAACAGAACAGTAAGCAGTGTTGCTGGCCTCTGGATTTAAGCCATAAGCCAGTAGACTTGTGTGTGGAGACACAGCTAGAAAATTGAGCTGTCACCAAAGTATCTGATACAATGTCTGTATCTTTCCCTAATTTGCTACTGACCAATTATTACATTCAACTCTGAATCACGGTCCTAAATAATAAAGATCAGAGTTTTCATGGACATCTTCTGTGTTTGAGTTGCTACCTTGAAATAGCTAAAGCTGTGTTTTACAGTTGCAAGGTTCCCAGATTTCTCACTGGGATTGTATGCCTTCAACATCAGAAAAAACAAAGCCAGAACAGGCCCCACGTCACCTCAAATCAAACCCCATGTCATTGGAAAAATGGATTTAACCTCTGCCAGAATGATGGGCTGAATCCCTATAAGTGTATTCACATTAAACAAATCCTACTCTAGAACATATGTTTAGTCAATCCCAATCTGATCTCACCTCATTTCTCAACTTTGTTGAGTACCAGAAGAAAAAAAAAAAAAAAAAAAAAAGCTATACAAATTCTGGACATTTAACACATCATAATAAACATTTGTGGTATTTTTATGTAATGCAAAACTACTGCAAATACAATATTTTCTTAAATAATTGTATAGGATCTCTACCTATGTAAGAACAGCAAATATTTGTTGACATTCTCATGATTACAAGAATTAGATTGATTCAGCTTTTAAGGGCTACAATCAGCCATGATATGCTCAGTTATAAAGATGGGAGCACAGCAACGCTGTTAGGGAAGCGAGCTGGAGTTCAGGACTCTGATCTGGCTCTGTCTGTAACCTGCTGTGACCTACTCCAATGCAAGATATCAAAACTTCCTTTCTCACACCAGCTTTCCTGATACCTAACTCCCCCAAATAAAGCGTTTTCCTACTTTCATGTATCAGGAGGAGAGGTAAGAATCCTGTGATAACAGATACTTTGGAAGTTACTGGGATATCTTAGTGCAAGGCAAAATAAGCTTGTAGTTCTCTAACATTTAATAATGATTAATAAAGAGGGGATAAGACTACTGCAGATGGTAGCAGATAAAGATGTTTCCTTTTCCAAAGAAGTTTATTGTCACTACCGAGCCACACTGCAATCTCCCATTAACCACGTTAAACCTGTTTTTTAAGCTGTGATGCTGCTCTATGAAGACAGTCCATCAACTTTGAAATTAAGCCCCAACTTGTTTAACTCCTGACAACACTTTACCATAGTCCTATCAAACAAACACGAAAAACAGCAAAAATACAGTGATGGAGACAAAGCCATTCTGAGATTGTGCATCCCAAACCAATATGTGTGCCCTAAAATCTAGCATTCAGAAAACTTTCATTTGTGTCACCAACTGCCTCATCTCATTACGACGTGCTCGCCAATTATTTTCTTCCCTTTCCCACCCGAAAGGGCAGAAAGGACGCTTGTTTAAATGGCGAAAGGAGTGCCCGGTCCCCCGGTGCTGTGGCTGCAGGAGCCTTCTCTGCCTCAGCATCACTGCGAGCACGGCCCTCCCGACCCCTCTCGCAAGCGGACAACGCTGCGGGATCTGGGGAATGGCTCTTAGCCCTGGGAAGGGACCCTCACCCTCTTTCCTTGCTCAGACATCCACTTATTGTCATTTCTCAGCCTTCGGGAACTTTGCTGCGCACCAGCAACCCCTCTGGAAACTTCGAGAAGAGGAACAAAGGGGCAAAGAACAAAGAGACGGGGAGGGGTAGGAAAGGGAGGGAAGGGAAGGGGGAGCTTCTCCTTTTCGGGTCAGGCCGGAGACCCCCCCCCCCCCCTCCCCGCTCCGGCACCCCCAGGGCCAGCCGTGCCCGCCCGCCACGGAGCCCCGGCGGCGGCTGAGCGGGGACGCCCCGGGGTGGCCGTGGGAGCCCCGCCCGGGCTCCGAGCCCCCACACAGACCCTGCCGAGCTTGCTCGGGGCCTGCTCGGTGCCCGACCGCTCAGCGCCCGCTCCTGCCGTGCCCTGAGCCGTGAGGCGGGCTGAGGCTGCCCCGCTACCCCCGCACACGGCAGTGCCCTCCTGGCCGCGCAGCCCTGTCCCGGCGAGGGCCCGCACCGAGCACCCTCGGCAGCATCTCCCGCTGGGGCCGCAGGCGAGCCGCTCCCCAGGAGAGCAACACGTGTCGTCCCCACAGCCGCGGTCCCAGAGCCGGGGCCGCTCCACGGGACGGCTTGTGGGGCTTCTGGAGACAGCCTGAAAACAGCGAGCAGGAATGCCAGGCGAAGCAGCCGTCCCGTTTCGCTGCGGGGATCGCGCTCCCCTCGCAGCAACATTAAACTTTTACCAAAGTATCGCTATGCGCCCCTTTTTTGATGGTCCGCTTCCCTCACAGCCCACCTTACCGAAAGCGACCCTCTGGCAAGCGTCCCGCTTCCTCTGTTATCAATTAAACACCCTCGAAGAGCCGCAGGTGCCCTCGTTACCTGTTGCTATGAGGCCCCTGCCCTCTTATCGAGGGATGAAGGTAATTAAATGTGTTTTCATGGTGTGGTCATACTGTGCTGGTGGGAGGTGTAAACGCCGTGCGGCTGCGGGCAGGGAGCAAGGGGAGAGGGGGAAGGTTTGCGCAGGACAGCCGTGCCCGGCGTCGCTGCCCAAGCTCAGAGCGAAGCCAGCGGGGCAGGGAGAGCCAAAGCCCGGGCAGGGCAGCAATCCTGTCATTAGGGACCACACGCACTAAGTGCTATCCTGCAACTACCTCTTAGAGAACGGCAGGGAATTATCATCATTCTTTTCGGGCAGGCATTTCCAATTTGGAGTTAATTGACGCGGTTCTTCATTTGAGTAATGACCAAAAGAAAGCCAAGCTTTACTTGAGAAACTTTAGAGGTTTTTCTTTCCCCCCACCTCCCCCTTTCTTTCTTTTTGATTTAAGAGAGAAGTGAGCTAACAGAACCCCGCTTTCCTGAAGGTGGAACTGGTCTAGTGGTCCATCGGGAGCGGGAAGAAGCCGCGAGCGCGGTGCTGAGGTGGGATGCGCATGGCCGCATCCATCCGAGCTGGACTCCCCCCGAACCAGTCCCGCCACTCCCAAATCCCGAGGGGGAAGAGCCCACTCATCTCATAAGCCTCTGCCGTGAGCATCCCTCATGAGAGAAATCAGAGGATGGTGAGGAACGGCACAAACAGTTTAGAAACCTGCGGCTGGCGCTGGAGGAGCGTGGGGCAGAGCTGGAACATGCGGTTGCGTGAAACGCTGCCCTGGGAACGGGAGGAAAACTTGAGCGCAGCCTGTGCCCTGAGTTAACTAAAGCCAATTACTTGTCTTCATATAAAAGGTTTTGCGTATGGTTACAGCTGAGGAAATACGAGAAGCTGATGAGTCTGTTTTGGTTATGATTTAATCAAATAAATTAAAGGAGAAGGGAAAGGATACGCCCAATCTGGGACTTAAAAAAAAAAAAAAAAAAAGCATGAGTTTTTTGGGACGCTCTCTGTCCAAAGCCTTTCCTGTTGTACAGAGCAAAGCGAGGCTCTTGGAGTCTACTCATCTCATTACTGCTGGGTGTTTGGGGTTTCTCTTTTCCTCCCAATGGAATAACCTTTCATAAACAATTGCAATTTCGGGGGGGAAAAGGTGAGTAGGTGCCAAACCAAGCTGGGGGTGGGGCAGAATTTTGCGTTTCAAGCAATTTAGCAGACAGCAATTCTGCTTACAGCAGAGAGGTAGGTGGATACTTGAAAACATCTTCCACCGGGGCGTCCTACTTTGGCAATTCTAATTAAAACGAGGTTTAAAAGATGCAAAGAAAGAGCAAGCCTCTTGCTTTATTTCCAATGGGCGTGGGGGATACCGTCAGGCACAAAGAGTGCTTCCAGCTTGTTCTAACGTGCACCTTTGTTTAAAAGAAAAAAAATAATCAAGCTCGTCCTCTGATTTCAGCTAATGTATTTTTAACTGGATTTCTTTCCTCTTCTTTGTGTGATCTGATACCTACCGTGTAGCCCTGGCCCACTTTCAGCCCTGCGGGTGCCCTGCATTGTGTCCGTGTCTGAAAGAAAAGGGAAAAGTCTTCCATCTCACACTCTTTTGCCCTGTACCTGTGCTTGGGAATTGAATCGTGTCCAAGCTAGTGGTCAGCAAAACCCGCATCCTATTCCCCTTCTCGCTGCCTAACCCGAGAGGAGACGCGACTTTGTAGGTGCAGCCTGGCTGGCGTGGCTGTGACCGTCCAGCACTTCGGATCAATAAAGCAGCCAGTTTTCTGACGTTTCTTTTCCACGGCTGCTTATTGAAAAGGAGCCTTTACCGCCACCTATAAATAGCGCTGCATCCAAGTCAATCTTTCTTTCTTTTTTTTTTTTTTTTTAATTTTTTTTTCTCTCTACCTA
The DNA here is from genome assembly GCF_971803275.1 of Cyanistes caeruleus. Classification (NCBI taxonomy): domain Eukaryota; kingdom Metazoa; phylum Chordata; class Aves; order Passeriformes; family Paridae; genus Cyanistes; species Cyanistes caeruleus. The sequence goes on from NC_141702.1 coordinate 100,272,158, forward strand.
AAGTAGCAAAGTTCTAACCAAGATACCTCAAGTTCTCCTTGCTGCTGAGCGAGGGCTCGCCCCGGAGGGGCTGCGCTGGGGGTTCTGGCTCCAAAGGCGGCTGCGCTGCCGCCTCCAAAGGGAGCGGGGGCTCCGGCGGAGCCAGCCCCGGTCCCGCACCGGCCGCCTTTGAACTTTGTTCTCAGGCATGGCAGGGAGAGCAGCGAATACCGATACTCACCGCGCTGTTTGGCTTTCCAGATGTAACCCCGTCTCTCCCTCTTCTTTGTGTAAAAATGAGCAGAGGTTACATCCCGGGCACGCGGTATAATGCCCTGGATAACCCCGACCCTGTCTGTTAATTTAATGCTACGCTAACCTCAGAGTGTGCGATTGGAGCTCGAGTGCTGGGTTAGAAAAGCGCCTCTCCACGCTGGAAACAAATTCGCGTTCTCTCTCCACACCCACCCCCTTTCCACGCGGAGTCTCCCAGCCCTGCATTCCTGCACAAACCAGGACACCTACCTTTCCGAGAGCCACGTTCCCTAGCACAGATTGCATTTTTTGCCCGCTCTGGAAACAACTGTGCAATTCCCCAGCCCCACGTGCCGTGCCCTGCCTGCTGCGTGGGGCTTGGATTCTCGCACTGTGCCACTGCCGGGAGAGCGCCGAGCCCTCGCTCAGGGAAGGAAGGAGCTGCCTGTCTCCCCCCGTGCCCCTTGCTGGGGAAGGGGCGGCAGGGGCGAGGGACCGGGGCTCGCTCTCTCTCTCTCTCTCCCCCCACCTAAAATCGCAGGCTCAGCCCGCGGGACTGGGCTGCCTGCACAGCGGGCTGGGAGCTCACGGACAGTCATTGCTGTACGAGGAGCGATCAAACCCCCTTATCCCCGCGTGATCTCTTCCTCTCTCTCTCTCTCTCTCTCTCTCTCTCTCTCTCTCTCTCTTTATTTATTTATTTTTAATTCCCTTTCAATTTCCCCAAATGAGGTTTGATGAATACAGCTCGTTGTCCGTGTTGATAGCAGGGTAATAATTGTCAGGGGGTCTGAGCGCTCCAGGAAAAGGAAAGCGGAGGAAGAGGGAGGGATAGAGCCTCCGCTATCTCGCTGTTACTAATTCCCAGCCGGCTCGGACTCAGGGGACAAGGCGATCGCTTAACAAACCCTCCTCCTCTCCTTTCACCACTCCTTCCTTCCTTCCTTCCTCTTCGCCGGCACATTTGCTCCCCCGCATTTGCCCACGTTTCATTCCTCCTCTTCATGAGGAATAAACCGTGCAAACTCGAACTAAAAAGAAAAAAACAAAGGGAAAAAAAAAAAAATAGGCAAGATGGGTGGGAAGGATACAGGAGGGGAATAAAAAAAAAACAAGAAAGGGGAGGGAGGAGGAAAAGGACAGAAAGTGTCTGTGCCTGATCGCTGACCATCTGTGCAAAAGGTGATCATTGTTAGCTACTCACATGGCTGGTGGCAGAGCAGCTCTTAGCAATTAATAAGTCTCTCAGCTTGAGCTCTTCTTTCCCCTTTTGGATGGCAGCGCTCTCTGCGTGGCTCGCTCTCACTCACGCACACACAAACCCGATCAGATGCTTCAGGACCGGCCACTTTGCGAGGGCAACAACACGGGAGGGTTTGTATTACTCCAGGTTCGTGTGTGTAGCCTATAAATAGCGAACTTTTTGATGGAATCAGCTAACAAATGAGAGAAGAAGGCGTAATTTTGCGCAGGGAGCCCCCCTTTCTCTTTGCAAGATTAAAACCCCCCAGGCAGCGCACAGAGCTAAAGTTGTGGGTGTGTAGAAAGGAATTTCACTTTATTGTGATCGTGCACGAGATTTGTTTGTTTATTTTGGGGGTTTCTCTTGTTCCTCCCCCCCACCGCCACCCCCCACCAACCTAGACTTTACATCCTCCTCCCTGCCTTCCCAGCTAGGGGAAGGAACTGACCCGTGTTAGCACCGACTTTAACTCCAAGTTGGGAACACACGGCGCATTTGAGGTTTTTCTTTTTCTTTTGGCGGTGGTGCCTGTTGTTGGTTTGGTTTGGTTAGGTTTGCTTTTATTTATTTATTTATTTTTTTTCGGGAGGTGGGGGGAAGATGTCCACGAGATACCTCGTGGAAGTGCAGGAGGCGGGCGGGCAGGCTTCCCTGAACGTGCCCTCATTTTGAAAGCAAGTGAAGAACAGAAAGAAAACAGGTCGGAATTACTGGGGGGTGGGGGGGGGGAGGAGGGAAGAAGGCGGTACTTTGGTAGGGACGAAGTGTGTGACTGGGGCTGTGGGTCAGCCGTGGAGCGATGGCCCCACTCGAGATAAAGCTCCTCGATACACGTGGCTCTGGGGGTTCCGCGGTGCGCTCCCCCCTCGCCGCCGTCCCGCCCGGGGCAGCGGAGCCCCGGCAGCCGCGGGAACCCCGTCCTTGCGGGCGGGCAGCGGAGCTGGCCCGACGGCTCAGGCCAGGGGGGAAGCCCCTGCTCCAGAGCCCACGCCGGCCTTCGTCGGGCAGCCTACGGGCTGCTCGGGGCCGGCTCCCCCCTCCGTTCTCCCTCCCGCCCGCGTTTTGTCGGAAATCTGAGCGCTCCCGGCACGTTCGGCATTCCCCCGGTAACGACAGCCCCTGTCCCCCGAGGACATTGATTTGCTTAAGGCTGGGCCCTGTCAGCAAAGGGGCTGCCGCTGATAAGGATCCCACCGCGGCAGCTATGAAGAGGTTTTCTCCCCTGACAGGTGCCTGACAGGGCTGGCCGGGAAGAACTGCTGACCTGTCTAAAGAAATATATCTGCGTCTCCCGGAATGGCAGGACAGATGGTGCCCGTTCGCACCGCGGCGACTTCTCTCGATGGCACACACCGAGCGGAGCTGATGAGCGGTTTGTTTTTATGGCAGGGAGGTAGCGATGCCCTCGGACATCCCGTGGCAAGGGCTTGATGGGAAATGTCCGCTCCCGTACAGGCGCGGGTGCCCGTACCGAGACGCGTACCGGGAGGGCGGAGGGCAGCGGCGTCGCTCCCGCCCGCTCCTGCCCCGTCCCCGCGTACATGACCTGCCGCAGGATGGCCGAGGAAAGGGGCTTTCGTCACCCCTGTCAGAGCCGCGCCCCCAGTTCCCTCCAAATCGGTTCTAAAGGTCGCTCCCCGCTCGCCCCCACGGCCCTCGGCGGAGCCCCGGCAGCAGCGGGCCGGGCTCTCGCTGCCTTTGTGCCGCCCGCGGGGCCGCGCAGGAAGGAGCCCGTGCCAGGCAGCGCACGGGGGTGAGGCAGGGCCCCCCGGCCCCTCTCGCTCTGAGCCGCTCTCCCGGGGCCCCGGCGGGGCAGTGCCCCGGCCGCACGGGCAGTCGCGGCCCCCTCGGCCCCCCCGGCCCCGGTGGCGGCTCCGCCGCCGGAGCGGCGGCCCCGGCAGTCAGCGCCTCTCCTCCCCGCGCCCGGCTCCGCAGCTCCGAGTGACGCGCAGCCCGCCGCGATGGTCCATCCGCACGCGTTTCCAATCTCATGGCTCATAAACTATTAGCGAAGGGATTTCATTATTCACCTTCCGTATCTTACAAAGGAGAAAGGGGGAAAAAAATAAAAACCCAGCAAAAAGCCAAACCGACAAAACACGCGCTTCTGGTAACAGCAAGACCGGGCCGGGTTTAAATCCCAGCGCCTGCCCTGGCTCAGGACTCTGGGCTCGGCTCGGGGCTGGCTCCGCCGAGTTCCTTCTTCTGGCGCTGGGCTCCGGCCGCGGCTGCTTGTCCCGGAGGGACTGCGGCGGCCAGCCTCGGCCCAGGGCAAAGCTGAGCAAAGCAAAGCCGTGAACTGCGTTTTACCGGCCACGGAGAAAACATTCCAGAAGAAAGAATAAAACCTTGAGGATGAAAGGGGTGGGGGCAGTCTGCTTCTTTTCCTTGCTTTTTTATTTATCTCTTTTTTTTTTATTTTTTTTTATTTTTTTTTTTTTCAATAAATAATACTAGGAGTTATTTAGCTCTCCGTTGGAATGTGACAGATCAACTCCGGGGCGTGCAGCACAAGCGCGCCGCGGAGCGAGGGCCGGAGCGCGGGGAGGCGGCGGAGCGCGGGGGGAGCGGCCGGGCTGGGGCTGCCAGGGGCCGGGGTCAGGCCGAGCTGCGGGCGGGGCAGCCAGGGGCAGACGCGCGCCTCAGCAGGGCGCCTATAGAAACATAGGACCCGATCCAGGAAAAGTTACTGACAGCCTGGATGAGACGAACACAAACGTTAATACAGCTAACTTTGTTTCTTTCTTCCCCCGCCCCCCGCACTTCCTTTCACGATTTTTTTTTTTTTTTTTATCCTTTAAGAAATAGACTGAGAAGAAGTTTAGATCACGAGGTAATTATAAAAACCAATATAGAGATTTTGAAAGAGAGACCCACTTCATAATTTTATAGCGAGGAGCAAAATATTCTAGCGAAGTCTGGGGTCGTCACCTGCAATAGAGCAATGTTCCCTCCCTGTTTAATATACATAGTGTGGGAAATGGAGGGAAAACATAGCTAGCACCTGTAGTGCCAAAGGAAAAAAAAAAAATTAAATTACTACATCTTATTTTGGGGCTATTTTGCAGGACATTCTTCAAAAATAGACTCATATTTAATTATAGCTCTAATAATTTTTCTCTATGAGACTGCTAGTTAATACTAAGAAGGAAATGGAGTTTCTATCGAGTTTTTAAATGTTGGTATCTTTAAAAAAATAGTAATTTTCCTATGTGTTAATAGCGCATCTGGGACTGCAAGTGACCAGCCTGGATCAACTTTTAATTAACACGCCGACCTGCTGAAGAAGCAAAACTCCCTTAAAAAAAAAAAAAAAAAAAAAAAAAAAAAGGTGTGTATATAAATACATCGCCGTGACCCTGGAAACCCCAGGGCTCTCCTTGCCCTTTTTGCAGGGAGGAGGTGATTTTCCAAAGGCGCGAGTTGAAGCGCAGGTTCAGCCCCCGGCCGCCTCCCCTCCCCGCTCAGGCTGCGGGGGCAGCGGCGGCCCCGGGAAGGGGGGATGCGGCCGGAGCGGGCGGGGCACTGTGACCGGAGCCCCTGAGCAGCGTGTGCGAGGAAAAGGCCGTGGCAGACAGGCGCAGGGTTTGGGCTCTATGGGAGGTGTGCTACAAGCACCAGTGGGGGGGTGAACACAAGCTCACGCGTGGGTGCTCCAAGCTCCAGAGCCTGTTCGGTAGCTCCCCCGCACGAAGCACAAAGAGAGGTCAGCAGCCTGAAGGATGAACGCCTTTTCTTTCTGCTGTTGCCTCGCCAATGCTTTGTTTGTCTTGTTTTTTCCCTTCATGGTTAAATTAAATATGGCTTTAAATTCAGTTTTTTTCCCCCATATACTTCAGGCAGATTGGGTGCTGGAGACCGCCCCCACCCCCCAAAACTGGCACTGGAGTACAGTTACTGCCGAGTTACACTTTAACTTCTCTGCAGGTAATAATTAAAGACCTTCTTTCTAAATCTCTTTCCCCCACAGAAACACCGAGGCTCTCTTTCGCAATAGATTATATTGATCACACACACGGGCACGCTCTCGGAGCCGCCGTCTGTGAGCCGCTCTCAATTCCATGCGCTCTGCACAACTTTTCCCATATCTTCTCCCGCTTTTTTTCCCTAGCTGAAAGGTTTCCTCAGGGATGCATTTCTATGAACAATTCCAAATCCCCCCGAGAGGAAGCTCCATGTGCAAAAGCCAGTCATCCACATGCACACCTGCAGGCTTTGGCCGTAAGTCTGAATTTTGTCCCACACTTGCTTTGTGTGTGAGTTTAAAAATAAGAGATACAAAAGGAACAAAGTCATCTGACATCTGTAATGCAGTATGTCTGTCTAGTGAGAAGAACTCCAACTGTTTTTTAGTGGTGACACTTTCCAAAGAAAACCTTCAGCCGTGTCCTAACAGCCATACTGAAAGTTTTAGGGGCTCTGAGTTACTTGAGATCACAAATTAATCTGCCAGAGAAGTGCAGAACACACCTGATATCAACAGAGGGTCAAGAGCTGGCCAGTTCCAGCTGGTCCCGCATTTGATTTACTTCAGGCTGTTAAGATGTATGCTGTGGTGTTTTGATAAGAAAAAAGGAGTCAGCAGTTTGATTTGGCAATTCTTTCCTTTCTTTTTTTTTTTTTTTTTCCTCTGAAGAGAGCTGCAGTTTAAGCTGAGGAATTTGTTGTTGCTGGTGGGATGGTTTTTAGTGGAGGTTTTTGGTCTGCATGGGGCTATCTCATCACATACTGTTTACACTTAACTGTGTTCCTTACTCTCCCAAGCTAGCCAGACTGTGGCATGAAATTTTATGCAGCTTGTCTACTTCAGGTCTCCAGCATCTGTGGCCAGTGCCTTTTCTGGGGTTCACCCCAGCCAGAGAACTTGGAGCAACAGCAAGGGCAGGGATCATCACCCGGTGGGTCACACCAGCAACCTTGCTTGGTCTTGGTGGAGTCTGACCACAACTTCCCCCTCACACCTCTCTCTTCCACAGGGCCTTGTCCCTGAGCTTCATCAGATGCCACTGAAATATTTGAATTTTGGGGTTTTTATAATGTACTGATGTACCCATGCAAGCTGAGTGTGGAGGCTGCTTGCTCTTAGCTGAATTAAACTATTATTTGAGGATATCTCCTGCACCTGCTGTGCCCTCTCTTACAGCCCCCAAAACTTTCCATCACAGAGAGTTAAATCACAGTAATTACAGCGGGGATGTTTTCTCAGATGTGCGTGTCTGTGCAGCGTAAGAACACCTGCAATACACCAGACCAGAGGACCTTTGCACAAATGATGCCCCTCAGAGGTGGCACCAAGGGGTGCATAAACAGGGGAATAAGGAGTTGATCAGGATTTTTTTTTATTCTATCCCTGGTTTTTCTTTTCCTTTCCTCTTATTTTAGTTACTCTGCCCCTAAAATAGGGAAGAGTCACTGACCCTATTGCCTTTCCATGAGGCAATTGGTGTTTGAAAAGGAACCAGAAATCCTCAGAGGACATAATCTGTGATAATGTATATTTTAAGGTAGATGTGCTGCCATTCCCTGTATTGGGGTTGGCAAACATTTCTCAGCAGAGACCACATTTTCTGCTGCATGTAGCTTTAGAAAAAACATCATCACTTAGGCTGAAAACTGATATGCTGGCTGTCTGTACTGGGCAGATTATTTTGAAAATACCTGCCAAAACAATTTGTCCATTTCCAAGAACAAGGTTATGGAAAAATAAACAGTTTTGCTCATACTAAAATGGAAACTTTTTTCCTTCGAAATGCTCTGCTGCCCTCAGGCTTTGAAGCACAGCCTCAAAATGTGACCTTTTTTATTTAAAATGTGCTTTTTCCTTTCTGTCTGAAAATTTATCTAAATGTGTCTAACTTACAAATATTAGAAACTGTGTCATGAGCAGATGGCCAGCAATGATTTCTTTTATTCTAGCAAGAAAAAGGCATTGCTAAAGGTTGGCCCTCTCTGCAAACAGAAGCTCGAGTATACAGTGTTGAGGCTAGATTTCCACTTTAATCCCCACCTCCAAGTTTGCCCCATGAGCCTGAATTTTGGTGCAGAATCTGAGAGGTAGGAATCCTACCTCTCCTAAGCTCCAGGTGATTTGAAGGTTGTGTGAAGAAGAAAGGTGCTCTGCATGAATACAACACAGAAGAAAAAGCCATTCAGCCTGTGACAGAGCAGGCAGTAGAAGCAGCCAAGCCAGGCAGAGAGAAAAGCTGGGACTGGTGTTTGGAGGCAGGAGCCTGGGACTGATTAGGTAAGGGGACACAGAGGTTGTGCAGAGAGAGCAGAGAGAAGCTGTTCTATTGAGGAACCTGGAGGGCAGATAGGAGGGCAAGGCTGGAAAAACCAACTAATGCTGTCAGCCAAGAGCAAGGATGCTTAATTGCAGGATGTCCAGAGTAGCTGGGCTGAATTTCATTTGAAACATGGTAGAAATTCTGAAAGTCAAGATGTGGAGTTTTTTTCCACTATTTTTAGCCGATGCAGTTTAGCTACATAATTAATGCTTTTTATTTGGAATAGAGTCTGCTTTCTAATGCTGAAAAAGAACTGACCTTCAAGAGAAGTGTTTCTGAGATGATTCAAAACATATTTTAATTTGTGTGTGTGTGTGACCACTGAACTAAGGAAATGTGTTTTGTATTCAACACTAGCCGCCACATCGTGGATGTTAAGGAAATGACTGACCTGAGGGGTTCAGAACACCTCAATTCAGCTTCCATACATTAGGATACGTGACCACAGAGATTATATTCCACAAATTTCCTGAAGCAGAAATGAAACCCTGCAAGGTACCCTTCCTCTGGGAACAGATCAGTACTTTGTAGATTTTATTCACTAGAATCCTGTCTAATTTGTCACAGAGCTGGGAACAGCTCATGTACAAGGTAGTGAATTACAAGGAGGGAAAGAAGGACTCCGTGGCAAAGCGGTTGCTGAATTTCACCTGCTGAGTTTGCTTCCATTCCCCTTCCACCTCAAAGATTCTACAGTGTCAGGAAAGTTGCCCCATGAGGCAATACTTAGTTGAGATGAGGGCCCATCTTGAAATGTGAGAGTCTGGTGGGCTGAAGTGAATCACTCACTTTGCATGGACTAGGCCAAGCGATGCAGAATGCCAAACAGGTTGAAAAATCAAGCACATAATATCTCTAATTGGATACCCCAAATTAGCAGGCATTTTGTACTTTAATCTCATTTGTTTGGAACAGAGATTTATAGAAAGGATAGGATGATATAATCCCTTCAGCTTCAGGCTGTAAAAAAAAAGCACCCAGATGCTATAGGGTGGTGGTAGAGGAACAGGAAAATAAAAAGAGTAGTATTTATCTACCCCAGATATGGCCCCATGTAGGTAAATTTAACACTGGAAATAACTCCTGAAGAAAGCTCTGCCTAAGCCCAACTCTGCAAGCCAAAAGGGTGATTGTGAGGAAGATAAGCATAAAAGCCCCACTGCCCTGTCAAATTGTGTTCATATTTCATTGCATAAGAGCAGATGAAACAAAGGTTTTGTAAAGTTATTTGTGAAAAGGAGGAAGGAGAGGGAGGAAAAAAGAGAGAACAAGCCCAGGGTACCAGAGATCATGGAAATAAGGTGCTGACCCAGAATAGACTAAAACTGCATGTCTGTACCAGTGAAAGCACTTGTACTTGTGGACACATCAGGTATATGCCTTAGTGGCTTCGCTTTTGCTTACTCTACAGTCTCTTTTCCTTTGTTTCTTGGCATATTTTGTCTTACATAGTCTGAATTTTGAGGAAAATTCTTTTTTTCTGGAAAATTCCTTGTCATCTCCTAGTGCATGATGGTGTAATGATAAAGCACCTGCTCAAGGGATTGGTCCTGAGCAATGTGATTAGCTTTCGTTTTCTCACTTCTTACTGGCTTTAAATGTTTATAGAGCTCTTCTAATTTTTGTGTGTCCTAACAAAGTTAAGCATAATAGCAAAAGGGAAATCAAATGTAGAGTCCAAGTCCTTTCAAACTTTGTTATTTCTCAATAAGCAGCTATTTAACTCATATTTTAGTGGGTAGCACTTCCATTTGGAACTGGACTAAAATCTTCAAAGTATTTCAGGGGGATGGATTAGACACTAACAATCCTATAGATTGCCATACATCTGGCTGGACTGAAACAAACAACAGGGAAAAAACCTACCCCTAAACTTCTGAATTTCTGTTTTCTATGTTAGAACACAGAAGAGCTCCAGAATCTGTTCTTTCAGTCAGAGATGGAAGTGCCCTCACCAGGCGCATGGTTCTGACCTCAGCTGGAGGAGCCTTGGCCTGGAGTCAAGCAGTTGCTGCACTTAGTGAAACAGCCAAATGAACTGTCTGCTTTGCCTTAGATTAAACTTCATTCACTGATCCAAGACAGTAAGTGAGACAATAATTTGCTACTCTTTGTTTCGCAGCAGATTCTCATTCAGAATAAACCTGCAGTTCAGCATCAGGTATTTTTACCAGCAGCAACCATGGTGGCACTGTAAAATTGTACTTTCAGTAACTTCAACAAGTAGGATAAATAAATGCAGATGTAAAAAAGAGAAAACTCATCCTGTTTTTAGTAGCACAGAGGCTACATGAGAGCAGAGTACAAAGATAGTGTCAGGAGTCCAGATGCAATCAGAAGGCACCATTATTTTGAGTGGTAACTTGTAACAAATAAAGCGTCATTTCCTCTGAGCTGAAGACCTCTACAGCACTGCCTTTACCACCACCAGCCTACCTCTTTTCCTCTCTAACAAACCACAGGCTTGACTGAAGTGTTAGAGGCTAAATTGCTTAATTTCTTCTAGAGACCTCAAATACATGAAGTACCCCGTGTGTAAAAGAGAGAGCTTATTTCAAAAGCAAGCATAGCAAAACTCACCTGCTTGAGAAAAGAGCCTCTGCCTTGTTCCTGCTCACATAGGGTACTGTGCTTGGACTTCCCAACAAGACAAATGTATGCTTCCAAGTCCATCACTTTTAAACCAATAGAAGCAGAAAAACTAATATGATCGTAGTTAAGCAATGGAAGGGTGACCATCTGGCTTTTTAGGAATCACATTTGACCCAGGTAACAGCAAATGTTTTCTGTATCGGAGGAAAAAATGTAGGAGTGACATCCACATCTCTCCTATTATTGATAATGACAAAACAAACAATTTCAAGATGTACAAAAGTCATGTTGATGGAAAAATGTATCTTTCCTGCTGTATGTATCTCCTATACACTATCAGCCTCCTTGCAGAGCAAGATTCCTCTTACTGTGGCCAGTAAGAATAGAAGAGAATAGGAAAAAAAAAGCTTTTCTCAGTGTATCTGACCAAGTCAAAGATCTGGTATTCATGTCAATAAAGCTTTACTATTGCTTGTGATGATAATCCTGTATTATCCCACCCCTGAGGTGGCTATAACTCATCATGAATGAGTAGATCATTATAGAAAAGTATGTTCCTACTTTGATGTACAGTAATCTGACTGTATCTGTATGTGATGCGAAAGGCCCCCAAACAACAGTAGGGGTGGTCACAATAAATCATTTGAGTATAAATTTAGCACTCATTGCAATAGCACTGCAATATTTCATAGACACATGTTCCAAGGGAAGAGGTTTGTTCATAAATACACCGATGATAAGCGACTTGGACACTCCCAGTGTGAGTTTAGGCAGATGAGTAAAATGAAAGTTTATTCTGATTTTCTGGGTAGGAGGGTGGGTTTTCCACTAGCAGTGTCTGGTTCATCCTTGTCATGTGTTCAAAAGCTCCACACCCACTCACCCATATCCCCAGTACACAGGAAAAGAAAGGCAGAGTTGTCTGGGTAAGTAAATTTAGGAAGAGGAAGATATTCTGGACCTGCTGTGTGGCCTCACTCCTGGAGAAGGTTTACAAAGAGGTAAAGAGAGCCAGCCTTCCTAAAGGCAGATGAGCACTGGTCTCTTACTGAGTTCAACTTGTTGAGAAGACCTACAGTGTTTAAACTACTTTTGTGGGGTGTTTTTTTCCTTTTTTTTCCCTCCAGGGTTACTCCACCTTTCTGAGGATGAGGAGAATATGCAGGCTTAGCTGTGACACTTAGCAGATAAGTCAGAAAGGTGGTAAATGCTTGAGAAGAAGCAGCTTTAATTTGTGACTCTTAATAAGTTTTCAGATTAGCTTTCCCTTAAAAAATGGAATGGCTTTTAAACTAAATATCCATTATAAAATGTATTGACAACAACAGAAGCGAAAATTCTGTACATTTGAACTCTCACTATTTGAGGGAAACTCATTTAAAAGCAGACATTGCATGCATTCACTGCAAGTGAATAAGTAAGGATGCTGAGATGAATAAAGCCAGAAAGTAATTCTTAGCCATCATACAAATTCTCAACACTATCCTTTTTAATGATTTCATAAGTTCTCTGCACCTGAAAAATATATATTTTCTTTTAGTAACTATACACTTATTTAATTCACCTTCCTAATAAATCAACACATGTTGGGTATTTGCTTTTCAGACTCGCTTTTCCTTAATACTGAGGATCGAACAGTTAATGCTGGAGTATTCATTTGAAAAGCTGAGGAAGAGCATTACAAATAAACAAAATCTAGAATGGATTAAACTCCTGTTTTATTCCATGGAAGAATAAAGAACAGCAGTACACATATTTAGAGTCATAAATGTACCAACAATCTTAATTGAACTAGTATTTTTAAGCATGTGACCGAATCAAGTAATGGACTGGAACAGAGCCTATAATCAGCAATGATGTATTCAGACTCTGTTTGAAGATAAGCAGATGGGTAAATTTAAACTCAGAAAAATAGATTTTTAGCCCAATAAATTTGCCTCCTGGAGTACTTTTTTTACTGCTTGGCAATATGTTATTCTGGTGGGAGAGTCACACCTATTAATCTCAAAGTGCACTGGATCCTCTCTTCAGGAGGAAGTTTTCTTCTGTGCATATTTATATCCTCCACAGACTTGATGGAGAAACTCTCATTTATCTTGAAACAGATGGATATCAAACCCAACTCTTTCTTCAGATAAGAATGTATTAGGAATTGCTCAGACATATCAGTGCCCTAGATAAAAGAGATTCAGACCTTTCCTTTTGTACTTGTCTCATCTAGCAGAGAAGTTATGACCTGTAAGCTCCACAGTGACCAGGCTGCTGGGGCTGACTTCCCTAAACTCCACTGTGCAGCTACATAGTTGTCTTCTCCTGAAGGCAACTTGGGGCAAGATTCTTATCTCAGGTGACCTGACTTGTCTTTTGGGGCAATCCCTTTACACACAGCTGCTGCACCCTCACACCTACTCCTGAGGCACAGACTTGTACCATCTCTTTAAAGAGGAATTTTTTAAAAATAGAAATCCCTCATTTATATGGAAAAGCATTCTTTGGCTTCTCCCAAGCTTCAGTCACCACCATCCAAACCAGACCAAACCTGACTCTGTGAGTGTTCTTTCACAAGATGTGAGAACACAAAAGCTTTACTTTTTGACCAGCAGGTGCCATGCTGGGATTGCACCAATGGTCTGCCTACACCAGTCTGCCACCTCCTCACAAACCAGAATCAGATATGTCCAGGAAAAGTGTTGGAACTGCACCACAATGAAGTGGAACTGACCTCCTGGAGGACTTACTCTGGTTTTAAGAGTCAGTGACTATTTGTTCAGTCAGGAGAAAATACAATTGGCTTTTACTTACAGTTGGAACAGAAGTGATATATTAATATGAAGGTACTCAGAAAAGAGTGTTTATAGTGTCAAGACCAATTTCTAAGAAGCCAAAATATTCAAGGCTATGTGAGCACAATGGCATGTTTCTCTTTCTGTTCATTTGTTCTTCCCTATGAAACAATAACTTCCTACAGCACCAATCAAGAACAAGGTGAATTTTACATTCACCTAAACCAAACACATTTGAGAAGAAGAAATTAGGGATTTTTGTTAACTTTAATGCAAAAGATGGTGTTTCTGAAGTCTTTATCATTTTATTCCTGTAAAGGAATTAAGAAGATGACATGATTAGCAGGTTAGAAAAATATCTGTGGAAGTGCCAGTCACTATAACTGGTTGATGAACATGATACTTACGGAATAGATAAGGAGCTTTCTGATCTGGCACTTAAAAGACTTACAACTTGCAGACACTTTGGGGAGTACCATTGATTTAACTGGATCTTGAACGCTGGCACAACAACCCAGTGCTGAAAACGCTAAAAGTTCTGCTTGTGGATAGCCCCAGTCATCTGATGCTGCTTGCTTTGGGCTCATGGTTAATTGTTAACATTTTGGGGACAAGCCAGTGACCCTGTGTTCTTGCTCAGGAATGTATGACCCATTCACCAGCAACCAGTTTGTGCTGAATGACCACTAGGCTGGAATATATTGGTGTTTAAAGATGCACCCAGCTCAAACTTTTCTGTGTTGCAACTGACTTTTCATCAGACATCCTGCTTTATGGAATATTCTCTCATCCTTCTCTGGAGTGATGGAGCTGTGAAGAAAGTTTTTAAAAGCTAAAGATCACTCAAGGAGAAATCAAATGGCTTTTGATTATAATTTCTTATTAGGTTTAAGAAACTGCTTTAATGAAATCAAGATGGAACCCTTTGGATGCGGCAAAATTATGACTTTAACTTGAAATAACAACAGAAATATTTAAGAATAAATAAATTAGGACACTGTAGAAATATGATTAAGACCAGTGCAACTAGTAATAAAACTGAAAAAGAAACATACTTATTCCAGATTTAATTTATTTGTGGCTAGCAAGTTTTAATTAAAACAAATCCTATTTGCTGTGTATTTACCAATTTATCATACAAGGACCATAAAGTGGAATTATATTGGATGATTTATTTTGTGGCTCTTTCTCTCTGCTTCTGTGTTCATGTCTAAATCATGAAGAGAAAACGAGACCACTAGCAAAATCCAAATAGTTTATTTGAAACAAAATGTGTAATTGTTCAGAAATAGACTATTGACTTTCACTGGGTTAAACAGCTCATGTACTGATTAGACTTGAAGCTATAATTGTTCTTGTCACCCAAACTCTGCTCAGTCAATATCTTTTTATCATATACATTTTTAATCACATATTAATAAACAAGAAGGTGTGCTTTATTGATGGCTGGATTAGTTTATTGACCAACTCAACAACTCTCTATATGGTTTCTGAACACAGAAACAAGGTCAATGTGTAAAGATGAGGAATAGTACTTTCACCATCTTTAATATACTTCAATCTGGCACTGTACTCCCTTTATTACAAGTGCTGCTATCTGTGTAATTTCTCCAATTCTTTTAGAAATTATTTCATGTTTGAAACAATCTCACTGTTAAAGCACAATTTGGCTTTAGTTTCAGGAACTTTAGACTTCTAAGAGCTTCTCTAATTTATTATTTATTTGTCACCTTTACACTAAACTGTATTATTTTTTAAACCTTTGGGAATCCAAGTTTTCAGATACATGTAGATTCTTACCAAGTATTCTCGAATTACTTCTATTTTGGAAAATACTGTTGGAAATTTTTCAGGTTCTCCTAACTGATAACTTTCTTCATCCTTCTAATCACTTCTTGTAAGTTTTCTCCTCTGTCAATTGTTGTTGTGAGTATTCTCCTTGAGATCCAAGTTGGAAATTATGGCCTCTGAAACAACTGTATGAAATTAATGATTAAAACAATAACAAAATGTGGTACTATCAGTAGTGTATTCCTTTCCTGTCAGAAAAAACTTGTGCAGAGGAACTCAAATTCTCCACCCCCTGTTTTATTTTTGGTTTTTAATTATTGCTTTTATTTTTCAAAAGAATGGAAAGTGGAATAGAAATAGATCTTTTTATCAGGATTTCCATTTTTACAAAACACTGTTTTGCAATAGAAAAGTACTAAATTGAAAATACATTGACTCTGCCTGTCAGGCACTCACATGATCACCTAAACCCAAAAGTCATGTGGAAAAACAGCTGACTGCTAGCACACACTTCTCCTCAGCCAGAAACAGAGACTAAGCGTGTTTTCAGCCTGAAGTTTTTAGTCTCAAAACCCTTCCACACGCTCTTCTCCTTAAGGTATTAGTTATGAGGTCAATCACTCCAGTATCATGTACCAATAGCTCTGATTTTACCAGGGGCTCATGCCTGAATGATTTAGGTGATGAGATGTACGGGAAAAAGGCCTGGCTTGACTGTTTCTAAAATCACATGCAGAGGCACTGTTGCTTTGCTGTCTCCCTGAGCCTCTTGAATAAGCTCTGCTCCCCACTATGGATTACAGCTCACAGTAAAGAGAGGCTGTCTGAAGAGGTATCTGTATTTCTTTCTTTCCCACCCAGAAACTGTTTTGTCTCCCAGAGTATATTGTTTTCAGTTTTGGTTTGTTTTGGCTTTGTTTTTTTTTTTCAAGTAGATTAATTTATTATTTAGCTACATTTCTGCTCCCTCTAGGTCCTTTTATGCTACTGATTGTATTTCCATGGTATTTTAGGAAGAGGTAGAATATCTCAGTACTATCCAGTAATGTTTTTCTGTGCCTTTGTCTCTGGAGTTTAAAAGATATATAAATTTTATCCTTTTTGTGAGTGATATGCTATAATCCTCAGGCTGTCAGTCAAGGAAAATACTTAAGCTCAAATATACTGAAGTATAAAAATCTAGCATAATGAGGGAGAGAAAGCTGCTTGTGTAGTTATTAAACGCTAATCAGTGACCCCCAGGCAGTTCAGTTTTAAATGGGGAAGTTTGAGAAAGCAAGTGAAGAAGAGAGAATCCTTCACTCCACTAATACCTGAAAATACTGTGAAAGGGGAACTGAGGCAACAGCAGAGGGTCAGGCTGAACTGCTAATTACCTCAAGGTCTTCTCCAGAAACAAAAGGCGTTACAGAAACACATCTGAACCAAGAGCAGACTAAACTCCTGTAGATGACTAAACTGGCAAACCCATTCATATTCACATGAGCATTAGCACTGTGAAAGCACCAAGTGCACTGGAGATGTGTAGAAGTTCTGGTCATGCAAGGTAAAGCTTCCCAAAGGCACCCTTTAATTGGTCTCATTTTCTCTGCCAAACATCATCAAAGTTTCAGATGTTCAGGCCAGGTCTTGTCACTTTACTATTTCATCACTTTTTGGATTACTGACTCCCAGCATAAATGTTCTCAAACATATTTGCACCCTGTATGTTTTTCTGCCTTTCACATGCACACTTCTTTCCCCCAAAGAGCCTTGATGAATTCTTAAAAAGTAGAGAAAGGAAAATTATGGTGTGTGAACTACTATAAACCCCACAAGGTAAATGGTTGCACAGACAC
The DNA here is from genome assembly GCF_971803275.1 of Cyanistes caeruleus. Lineage (NCBI taxonomy): Eukaryota > Metazoa > Chordata > Aves > Passeriformes > Paridae > Cyanistes > Cyanistes caeruleus. Next base: position 100,288,926 of record NC_141702.1, read on the forward strand.
TTTTTAATTTCAAGGGCAGACAGGAAATTTTCATAACCCTTTAGGAATACAGTCCTCTCTCTCTACCTAATTTCTGGCCTTAAGAAAGAAAACCCCTAAACATAAGAAACCCCAGTAACTATGCAAGCTGTGGATACCACATGCTGCTCCCCATGTCGATGTGTAGGAAGTATATGGAGTGAGGCAAGCAAAAGCATTTCTGGGAAAGTTGTTATTAAAGGGAAGGCAACTACTAGAGAGCCAGTTTATGAAATGATTGAAATGAGTACTGTGCACAATGAATAGGCTGATTTCCATGGTAGGAACACACCAAACCATGCCAGTGTGGGCTGACTCACCACAAATAGGTGGGTTTGACTCTTGGCTCTGACACTGACTTATTGCACAGCCTCAGGCAAATCCCTAAACATTTGTTTTTAGTTCTCCATTTATATGATTTGGATAATACTTACATACCTGAAGGGGATACTTTAAGATACAATATGTTTAAGATACTACAAAGATTTTAAATGCTTTAACATAGCTAAGCCTCATTAACACCGTCAGACTAAAATAAACACTGGATGATTTAGGTAATGCCTTATATGTTCCTGGAACTGGGGAACTTCACTGAACAAAGAGCAGAATCTTCAAAGAGCCAGAGGAAAGGGAAGGTACAGCCTATTGTGAAGGTGAAGTACTTTGCAAGGGTGGGTAAATTTGTAGGGGAAGAAGAACAAGTTTGTTAATAGGCAAGAGTTCATCCTTCATTAATTATTGAAGCAATTGGACAGTGCTGTAAAGCAGCACATGCTTAGGACTGGGTGAAGAAAACAAGAATCATAACCTCAGTTACCCCCTGTATTGGAGCTTTGCCAAGGAGAGACCTGAGGGTTTATTTTTATTTCCTATATAATGTGAAAACACAAATGTCAAAAGAAATCCTCTCCATTCAGACCTTCCTCTCCTGTCAGGAAGGGGAGACAGTTTTCTCCAAAACAGCATGAGATGCTCTGGACTGAATCATGCAAAAGGATGATGCTTATCCTGCTGAACTTTTCAGCAGGGGATAAGTCCTGGCATGGTGGGAGATGGGTTGGAAATCCCTCTAGATGAAAAGGGCCCAGCAAAGCCACCAGGAAGAGAGCTCATCCTATGGTGACTGCATTAAACTTACTGCAGCAAGGACAAAGTCAGAGCCCCTGGACCTCTGCTGGAGACTCTGGGCCTGCCACCAATGTCCTGAAATCCTTAATCACAGAATGAGATTTGCTTGTGTTGGAAAGGACCTTGAAGAACATCTAGTTCCAACCTCCCTGCTCAGAGATCTATCCAGCCTGGCCTTAGCACACTTACAGGCCAGGACAACCTGTTCCAGTGCCTCACCACCTTCACAACAAAGAACTTCTTTTCAATATCTAATTTAACCCTACTCTCTTTCAGTTCAAAGCCATTTCCCTTTGTCCTATATCCATATGCCCTTGCAAAAAACGTCCCTCTCCAGCTGTCCTGGTCCTGTAGCTCCCTTTATGGCAGCTGGAAGGTGCTATAAAGTGTCCCTGGAGCCTTCTCTTCTCCAGGCTCAAAAACTGGAACTCTTTCAGCCTGTCTTCATCTTAAGCCCCACTTAACCAGAAGGAATACATTTTTGGGCTCACCCAGAGAGAGGCAAATCCCACACACAGAATATCAGATAAGATAAAACAGCAACATTAGCACTTCTGAGGTTTCCTCCCCCCACTTTTTTTTTTCCCCTTCTTTAAAGTTTTTTCTCCACACTTAAAGGCCTTAGTGAAAAAAACACATTCTTAAAAAAAGGGTGGAGGGAAAGCCTGGAAGCATAGAGAGTGGCATAACAGGATGTGAAATCAGGTTAGCTGCTCTAGAAGTAGGAGGGAGAGGTTGGAAGTGAACAAGGAAGAGGAGGAGAAGCTGAAGTGGAGGTCTTGGAATGAGTGAGATGCAGTCAGAGGCAGGACAAAAAGGGACTTCTCTTGGTCAGTGGTAGGAAGCAGGTGAAACTGCAGCAGTCAGGTTTCAAGTGTTAAGAAATGAGAACTGTGACAATCAGTGGCAAGATCTATTCTTTTCATTAAATACATTTGTAATAAGCCTGAGAAAACAAGTTGAGGAGGCAGTGATTTGAAAAGGAACTTCACTTTTTGGGGATAAACCTCAGTCCTTTTTACTGGTTTGACTAGAAAGGACTAACAGCCAGTCCCGTCTCCAGACCAGTTCTACCACCATCCTGCTCTGAATGCCCACTCCTGGCTGAGAAATGTTACCCTCTCATGCAGCTTTTATTGCCCAAGTGAGTCCCACAGAAAGGGGTCCTGACTGTCACCTCCCAGACTGCCCAGCAATGTCAACCAAAGGGTGGTAGGTGGAGAAATCTGGGAGATTTTCTTCCAAAGAGCACTTCTGCTCCTAAAGAGAATGCTCTGACAGGCACATTCAAACAGTGTGGAGTGTCTCATAAGGTAGGCTGGACTTGTCCTGTGTCCCACAATGACACTAAGACCATTTCTAAGTTGGGAACTTTGGGTTCTCCACTCACTACAACTATTTTTGTGTCTTATTTACCACTTGTGACAACCCTAAAGATGGAGCTGGATCACAGTTTGAGACACTGCCACACTGCTGGCTATGAAACTGTTGCCCATTCCAGAAAAATAAAGTATTTTCACCTTGTAAACTGCTAAGTTCTTCAGAGATACACATCAATTGAGAGACACAAAATCAAATCCATATTTGCAAAGATGATCCATTTTTACTGTGTCTACAGACCACAGAACACTTTTCTTCCAAGAAAAGTTGAATAAATCACAGAGCTTTCTTAAGGAGACTTTTCTCCTTGTCTTCAGAAAGTCCTTAACGTGACATCTGTCCCTGCACTGTCACCTCCTTTAAAACTAACAAATGCATGACAGATAGTACAAGATTTATAAATTAAAGAAACCCACCCCTTTTAAGTAATATTCTTTAAATCTCAGTTTCTGACAGTCCTCCTATTTGCTCAGTAACTGTAATAGGCGTATTTTTCAGAAAATAGTGAATAAAAACTGACAAGCTATCGGGGGAATCTGAATGCATAATTGATAGGGGCATAAATTAATATGATTAGGCCTTTATTGGGTGCCACTGCTGCCAAACCTACAAAAGGGGCATGGAATAAAACATGGCTATGTTCTCAGGGCTGATAGACATCAATATGTAATGCATATTATCTCAAACCTTCTCATGTAGTCTGCTTATGACAGCACTCAACCTAATTGAAATTTTTATCTTTCTGTTGCATACAGACAGTTTTGACTTGCTGCTTCCAGGGAAAAAGAGAGAAATCCAAATGACCCAAACCAAGATTTCTCTGTAGAGGTATATACTCTTTTTACAAATCACTTTAAAATGGCTTTTTGCTTTCTGGTTTTATAAAGCCATCTTCAGAAAGCTGCATTAGAGACAACTCGGGATTTGGTTTGCCTCTCTTACTTTTAACTAAGCTTAGCAGTGCATTTCCCTAAAAGAAAAAGAATCAAAAGATTTCTTTGTAAAAATCAATATATTGTATGCTCACATCCACTGAAGCCACATTTTGCTGCAGTTCTTCACACATGCACCTTAGGAAACAATCACTTTTCTGTTTATTAAAGAACTTTAAACTCTACCTTGAGGTCTGTGATGAAACAGTTAAAAATTAGGAGTGATTTCTTGAACTTACATCCCCAGTCCCTCAAAAATGTTGGTCAGGTGATACAGTTCAATTAAAAGAATTTGAAATTATATTTCAAGTTTTTCTTTACTTTTGCAGCTTTCTTTATGAATTCACACACTGTGAAATGAAAAGCTATGGCAAAACAGCGATAGTTATCAGTTCTAAAATGTTTCAAACATTTTTCTATAAATGAGAATGTAATCAATGTTCACTTTTCATGAAGGATTTATTCTTTGACAAGTTGATTAAAAAGTTTCACATTTAATGTTTCTCTCTCCATGGCAAAGTTCCGTACTGAATGAGTGTTCATGAGAATTTGTGCTACCATTACTAAGTATTTTTATTACAATAGTGCTGCATGTTGTACCAATAAGATAATGAATCAGTTTCTGCTCTGTTTTTTATGATCTAGAACATGATTACTACTGGAGAGACATACATTTAACCTGTAATAAAAATAAAACTGGGGGGCAGAAATGGATTCAAAACTTATTGTGGCTTTACTGAAACTAACTTACTAAGACATGGGAAATAAATCTTATCTTTCTTTATGAAATATGTTTAAAAGCCCATGCATCTACATAGATAGATAAAAATCATGTTATTGGTTATTCTCATACCATGACATGAAGATAAAGACAGCAAGCTAAAATATCACTTTTTTTTGTGTTAATGGACAATCTTTTACTCCTCTGCCTCATCACTCCAGCATCACAAGCAGTAGGGCATCCATAAATATAAAGAGGCCACACATTTTGTAGCTTGAAGAATGACACATTGTGTTCTGAATGATCCATTTTGCTGCAGCTGTTATTTCAAGTAATTTATTTATTTCAGAGGCTATAGAGAAGTCCCACTTTCATTTTACATCTGCCTTTGTTAGTTGCAAGTTCAAGATGGGAAGCCGACTTGCTATGATTTCCTTTTCATTTATGTATGGCAGACAGGTCAGGGCAGTTGATGGACAACAGGAGCTCATGAATTTTTCCTCAAGCACCCTGGAGGAACTCCAGGCTTTATTTTACCCTAATGTGAATTTGTCATACGAGTAAGTTTTAATGAAACACGTATTGGGAGCCTAGTGTTGCATGGCTTCAGTGCTGTTTGTTCCTGCTGTGGGGCTCTATTGAAAAGGGATCTCCCTCTGCTTTTCCAGGAACAAGGCTGGTAGCCATATCACTGGAACATTCACCATGCATGCACTGCAGCTTTGTGGGGATTGTCAGGGGCACAGGGGTGACATGAGGGTGTGGGGATTTAAAGGTTGGCTGCTAAAATAATGGATTACAGATAAAGCTTTAAATTAAAAATTATTATTCCTAATCCAACCATAAGGTACGTTTTGACATCCCTATTCACAATGCAGCTTCAAAACTGGAAGTGCAAGATCAAGCCCATGAACAAAATTAGCACTGAAAAATGAGAGAAATATGAAGGTTTGCCAGTAGTCTGTGGAGCACAGAGTAAGATCCTGCAGACTGACTTTGGTTCTTCCCTGGCTTTGAATGCAGGTTTTGTTATAGAAGCTATAGGATTGAGATGTTACCAACCAGAGCACTAACACCCAACCAACCTCTCTCAGACACCTGTAAGCCATCCAGGACTCCCAAAGAAAAGCGATGGTGTGGGGCTTGCTGCTTGCTTTGCATAGAACAGTGCAGACTTCAAAATTTTCACACTGTTTTAGAAAGCTGTGAAGAATGATTGAAGGCTTTTCAATGTGGCAAATTCACATGTTTAATCATGAGAAAGCCAGCAAAGGTCATGGCATATTTTTGGTGACTCTCTGTGGAACAGGCTTTTTTGGCTGTCCTACAAACTTTAATATCTACTTGGCCAAACCAAGTGTGTGATGGAGGGTGTAGTAGATGAACCCAGCTTGTGCAGACATGGCATCCACTTGGACCCACTGCCTCACAAGGGCATGATGCATAACACAAATCCAGGTTATTACAATGGCCTTGAAAGCAGTCAATGAACACACACCCAAGAATCACATTAAATATGGGACAGAAGAAGAGAGAAACAAGCATCGCTTTCATGGGTATGAAAGCACAGGACCACACAGAAAATAAAAAACATCTGCAGTGCTATTATAATGAATCACAGGTATTAATTAGCTCACAGAACCCTTGTACAGCAGGGATGGGCTGCAATCCCTTCTTGCAGGGGGAAGAACTAAGACTCAGGAATCAAAATAGACATTTCCAGAAAGGTGAATGGCACCTGAGGCCTCAAAGCCTCTTTGCAGTTTTGAGGTCTGTTCCTCCCCCACAAAGTATTTTGCCTGAGGTCAAAAAGGGCTTTTTAACAGAGGCTGTAGAAGTTCCAGTCCTAAACCTCCACTGAATCACCTTACATATGGATACTGGCAGAAATCTTACTGTGCTTACTGCAAACCAGTGAAAGCCCAAATTTTCCAAATAACTATGGCACTTCAAGGGGCTAGAACTTGCCCAAAATTAGCAAAATAAAACACTTATAAGGTCTTAATATCCTCTCCCCTCACTGCAAAGCCATTTGAGGAATTTCATCATTGTGACATTTTCAAATGACCAAATTGAAATGCTTTACATGTTAGTAAAATGCATTGTACCAAACATGTTTTAACAAAGATCATTTATCACCACTGGAAAGTTGCTGAGTAAATCCTTTTGACTTTGTGTTATCCCATTCATCCTTGTTTCAAATAATGTAATTCTAACATTGTATTGATATTCTTTTAGATTTCCCTCTCTTATTTTCAATTTAAAAAATAGTTTCTAAACACATTTGATGCAACTAAGTTTTATATTTGTCTCCTTATGGAAGTATGCAGAAGACGTGCTCAGCTATATTGATCTCTGAGGAAATGTGGATGAGGTAGATAATGTGAAACCTTTTTGTCATTACTAACAGTTATATAGGTTCTGGAAACTTTCTGTGTTTGGCTGACTAGATAAGTGGATGCACTCACATTTATTTGATTGGAAAAGTATGGGGACCAAATTGTGTCTCCCCAGTTTCTGTAAGGAATTGATCTTTTGTGTATTAACACTTTTCTATTACAGCAAAGGAATTGCTGATTAGGAGAGCAAAAGCACCCCTTTCTTTCTGCTGCAGTCTTTAGATACCAGACTTAAAGAAAAGGGAAAGAAAATAAACAAGTTAAGGAAGGGACAACAAAAGGGCACAGTGCAAAGTGCAAAGCATTTTCACCTCTAACCTTCAGAAAATGAAGGAGAAAGAAATTTCTCTCTTGACTGTATTAGTTCCTTGCATCCCTCACATCTGTGGCAGACTTATCCTTACTCCCCCTGGTCTGGAGTAGCTGCAGGTGGCAGATGCTTGCTCAGTTCTGGCTCAGTTGCAGGAGCCAAGGCTGGTACTCAGCTTTACCCTGACAGCTGGGTCACTGGGTAGAAGGTTATCAATGTTTAGTTGCAAGCCCCATGACTTGATGTACAGGAGTTTGTCTAAAAGGTGAGCTGGTATAGGCTGAATCACACAATCACAGAATGAGCTGAGTTGGAAGGGGGACCCACAAGGGTCATCAAAGTCCAACCCCTGGCCCTGCACAGGACACCCCAAGAGCCATGCCATGTGCCTGACAGCATTGTCCAAACATTCCTTGAACAGTCTTGATGCTGTGACCACCTCCCCAAGGAGCCTGCTCCTGGCCTCAGCCACTCTCTGGGTGAAGAAGAATCTTTTCCTAATTTCTAACCCTATTAGGTACTTTCTACTGGGAAACTCTCAAGTAATTGATTTCTCCCATCCCCCACACCTGCCCCCTCACCATTCTAATTTCTCTGACTGTTCAACATGCCTCAACACATCCCCCGCCTTTCTCTGAGTTTCCAGGTTGTGTTCTGTACCTGCTCTACAGCAGACACCAAGACGCACACAAATTGCTACAAACAAGTCCAGGCCATGAAATCTTAATTCTGGATCCAGACTAAGCTTTCCTTTGTGATAAAGAGATCTTCCATCACTTGCATCACTTACTCCCTCCCCCATATAGGTTACTGCCTTCTTATCTGAACTGATTTAACTCTCTTCTCTGTGGAAACAATGCTTAACCAAATTAAAAGGGATTTTTTGGAAAACATATTTTTTTCTTGACCTGGTTTACAATGTGAGCACAAACCCCAGTTGGATAGTGAGACAGAGACTTTTTGGCAAGGGGGAGAGCAGCTAGGAACAGAGATCATTTAAGCTGTCATTGCTGTTATAGTGCAGATAATTCATAATACAGGGTTAGGTGCTGGCACCCAGAGTGCAGAGGTGAGTAGCAAAAAGACTCTGGTGCTGTCTTCTTAACCTGATGGGTCTCAGGACCAGGTCTAACCAGGATCAGATGGTCAGAGACAGCCTCCCTGCAGAGAGCAGGCAAAAGCTAAGTCTCTTACACTCTGTCCACAGTCCTGAGACCCATCATTACTGGGCACAGCCTACCCTCACCTCTCATGTGAATGTACTGATATGGACCTGGTGTGCTGGGCTTTGGCTTGGTGCCCCTTGAGCCAGAATCTTCTATCCCCTCCTCTGCACCCCAACATACAATTTTTATGACTCCTCTTTTTTTCTGAGACCTATAAACCAGTGAGCTGGCATCAGGTAGTTTATCATGGGTCTTTGTTTTTACATCAGCCCGTCCTGTTCATTAAAATATAAATCCATTAGGTTTATGACCATATGGTCAATCTGCTTTCTAAGTTGCTTGCTGACCCGCAATACAATTCCTGATAACAATGGTGATTGGCATAAAGCTCGTCTAATCACGATAAATCCTGAGCACACTGAGATCTCTGTCCTGCCCTTGCTGACCCTCCTACGCATTCCAGCTTTTCATGTAAGTTTAGACTAGCATTTTTTGATCTAGTCTTAATCAAAATTAAACAAATCTGTGTCATGATTGCTACAACTGACAAATAGAAGCACACAAGAACTCGGGCAAAGCTAAAATTGGAAATTTTATTGGAAAAGGGGTGCATTGTAGACAAGAGACACAGCTTAGAAAACATGGAATGGAGCCACTTTCCTTAATTAGCTGTGCCATTTTATGTTGTCCAAGATTCTGGCCTGCTTCTTAAAATAAAAAAATGTTTTGGATGTGTCAAAAAAATTTGGTGTATAAATTTCAGCTGGCCCTGTGACACTTTAACTTGAACAACCAGTACTTATTCAGTCAACTACAATAGGTCTCACTGTCTTTGGCAGGATTACAGGGGTAATAATTTCGAACATGGATGAGCATCTCTTGAACAATTTCTCCAATGTATTAAGCATGAACAGGCTTTCCTTCAACATAAGGTGAGCATGTCTTCTCCTCACATTTATTTTTCTTCACCACACAAATTTATTGTGGCTATTACATGGGGAGAAAACTTCCCTTCCTATAAATGTTTGTCTTCTCCTCCCTCCCTTTTATAGGAACACGACAAACTGATGAAGTGATTTTGTTTCGAATGTCTGCCTTGTTTTATTTATTTATACAATCAAAGACAATGTTCACTATTGTTATGTTGCTAAGGCTTTTTCATTGCTTGCAAAGGAACTTGTGGGCAAAGATAAAGACATGCTATGATACATACTTAGTTAAAAACTTGTAGCTTCTCACTGAAAAGAAATCTCATTTGTTTAAAAGGGATTTATAGTATCAAAGCATTTACAAGTTTAGATTAAAAAAAGGTAGTAAAATACTGTTGACTTATTCTACCTTTTTAAGAAATTTTGGGGGCCTTGACACATCCTCTACTGACAGCTGGACATGCAGGACTTCAAATTGATGAGATAAGAATATGAATATCTTCTACACAGGAATGATTGATAGAGTAACATGACTGGTACGTAGATGCACATATTATCTCAAATTCTGTATCTTAGGGCCTGCATTTGCAGAAAGAGAATTACTATCATAAAGGACTCAAAAAGAATATTCAAACACTTCAATAGCAAGGGTTTAATTCTTTCATTAATTATCAATCCATTGCCAAAGCAGAGGGTGCTTTTGTTTTCGTCCCTCACCTGCCCCCTCTTTTTTCCACCCCTTGACATGTATTTTCTAAAGTGTTTATTGATTTATCAGAATGTATTCTGCCATGTTGATAAAATTTCCTTAGGCAATGTAGTGGCTGCTTTTATAGAAGAGCTGTAAGTATTGGTAACTGGCAATCTAACTCTGAAGATGCAAGTAAGTTCCCCCTATAGCATCCAAACCTACTGAAGACTTAGAGAAAACAGAGCAAGTGTTTGCAGGCTGAAGTGAAAATAAAATTCTTTATACCTTACACATCCTGGATGAAACTGCATAGTTGGAATTTTATTTTTGTTGCCTTTCTAACAGAAAAATAAGCCCTGAGCTTAATTGTGTGGCTTTTCTAAAGTTCAGAAATAAAGTCCAGCATTAAAAGACATTTAGAAAGACTTTACAAGTCTATATTGAAGCAGTATATTGAAAGAAGATGCCTTCATTTGCTTGGCCAAATTTTCATTTTAATTATTTGAGACTCCAAACTTCCTCGTCCTTTAAGCAGTATTCCTTAAAGTATGTCTTCTCAGCTCAAGTGTCAGATCAATTAATTTTTTCTCTCTTTGTTTGCTCTAGAGGAGACTTCTTTTATTACAAGAAAAGGAAAAAATGTACATGTGATAGTAACTTTAATTATTGAAGGTTTTTGACACTGGCGATGAAAACGCTTCCCACAAAGTCAGCTTTGAGCATAGCCAGGGACAAGGCTGTGAAGGTCAGTGTTCAGATTAACATGCTCACTGTAAAAACACATGGCAGACTTTTGTACTAATCGTAGGAAGACTGTATGGACTGATTGGAAGAGGGAAAAACTTAGATCCAGAGTAATTAGAAGCCTCTGACACCAGGCAACTAAACAGGCTTCCTTGTGAAACAAAACCTTAAATTTTATGTCCTTGCCTGTTTCACCTAGACTAAATTGATTTTTATTCTGAGATTTTTTTTTTTTTTTTTAAATAATTTCCTTCTGAGAGAGTTGCCTGGCAGAATTTGGATAGATGGAACTATATATTCAGTGTCTCCCTTAATATTAAAGATATTACACACTGATTCTGGCCCCCTGTCAGAGTGTAATTCAAGGAACCTTCATGGAAATCAGCTAGTAAAAGGCCCAAGAGTTTTCAGTGTGTGATGGAATTAATTTTGGCTGGCAGACTCCTATAAAAACTGATTTCTGAAAAAACTTGTGTATCTTTGATGGCAAGTAAGCCCTCGCATGTGAGACAGCAGATGGGGAATTGTGCAGTGTTTTGCACCACAGAAAAAATTGTGCCTTGGTAGTATCACCATCATATACACATTCAAGGCTGATGAGGAGGATGGGTAAAGATAAGCACGACACTTTCCTAAGACAGCTGACAATATATTTAAAGAAACAGAAGCTTTGGAGCAGCAATTAAATATTCTGAGACTAAAACTACTTGCCCTCCAGAACACCACAAAAGTCATGTGCATGGGAAAGTCTTGAAAAAAGCGTCATAGCTGATAAAAAAAAGAAGTCAGCTGATGTTCTGTGAAACAGAGGATCTGGAAACAATTTACTGAAGTACAGAGAAGGCTTTTTAGCAGAATCCTTCTCCTTAGTGGTTTTTCTTCCCTGCCTTTCAAGAAGGCCCCATGAAAGGAATCATCATTATCCTGGAGAAGACATGGTCATGCAAATGTTTCCCTTCAACACAACTGCAAACTTCAAGTTGTACTAAATAAATAAACGAAACTCATTAAAACCAGGATAAAATGAAACAACAGGACATAGATACTATTTTTTTTTTAAACAAACAGTTCAACAGAAAACCCCAGATGCCCTGTATCTTGGTCACTGGTCATTCAGCTAGTTGGATAGGTGGCTCATAATGAAGTACTACAGGATAAAGCTTCAACTGTTTTGCACATCTAGGTTACTCAGAGAGATTTAGTCCTCTGTGGCCAAAAGGCAGAGCATAAGGAAGAAATGGCACTGGCAGAGGGGAAAAAAAAAAATCTGTCCTTAAGCAGTAATAATTGGATTTGGGTCTCTCTCCAGCACAAATTAGCATTTATGGCATCTGGCCCAAGGACCAGATGCTGTAGGACTTCAGAGGTGTTTGGAAGCATCCAGTTAATGGCAGCAAGCTGCTGTTAAGGGAAGAACAAGAGACAGAGAGGCCTGTGAGAAGGACAGTGATTTCACCAAGCTTCACCTCAAAGTGTGATGATCTGGAGGGACCTAAGGCATTGCTCAAAGTGGATGGAGATAGAGTGTTTTCTCTGGAGGACTCAAGGGAAAAAAAGAAGCATCTTCTCTAAATGTTCTCATTTATACAAAAGCAAAGCAATTTGACACTCTCTATGTGTGGTTGAATCAATCCCTCTAAGAAGTGGAAGGTTATACTACCTCCAACATTGAATTAGCCCCTTTGAACAGGTCATTCACCCATCAAACCACCCTACTGTTTCTGGAAATTCTAAATTTCCCTTCAACTCTGTGCCAGCTTGGCAGAGTAATGCTGGTATGCAGCTAACCAAGAGGCTCCAAAATGCCTTGGACATTTTTTTGTGTGTCATTGGAGTCTTTGGTTACATAACATTCCGTAATATTTAGATGTCAACATTACAGCAAATCAACAAAAAGACCCAACAACAGACCAGAACAGTTTAGAATAGGTGAGAAAATGAAAGAAGAATTGTAAAGGAGCAAAGAAATATAGAGCCTAATAAATCATAAGCAATGAAGGTAAACCAATGAGATTTAGCAATCGTCAGTTTCTCTGTGACACTTCATTTTGCCTACTAGATAGAGAACATACACAAAATCTCATTTCAATTCTAGCTTTCCTTCACTTTTGGACCTGCAGATTCATTTGACCAATCTGTCACTGTGACACTAAATAACACTATTCTGGAAATTTCCCAGCAAAATGTTGACTGTTTTGAGCTGGAAAGTGAGATGCTGATACTACCAGAAGCATTTATGGTGACCTATAATCATTATGGCTGACATTTTACCAAGAAAAATTTTAAAGTTCCCAAATGGCTGACCAGGGACTGAACATCCCTTTTCCCCTTTTCAACTCCTTTTTCTGTAGTTTTGTTATTTCAGAGCTGCCCACAGTTAGAAGTGTTTTCTGGAATGTGCAAGGCCCAGCTGAGGCCCCTTTGTTGAACCGTTTGGAAGCCATAACCATCAAATTGTTGGCCCAGCTGATCAAGAGCCAGGCAAAAGAATGATGAACCATGGGGCCAGTAAGAAACAAAAGACAGAAGATGAACCAACCTTGTTGGACCTAGATGGAACCTGGAGTCAGTGGGCAGCCAAATTCTGTCTGCTGAGGTAGAAGAGAGGAGTGGGATGATGGAAAGTAGTCAATCTCCTTCACCTTGGAGCCTGGGTCCTTGGGAATGTGTCTGTGGGAATGGGGTCTTTAGCAGTTTTTCAGTGCTAACACCTCAACTGCTTTTTCTTCTGGCCTACACAATAACAGAGGGAAGCTGAAGGGTTTGAAAACTACCTGAAAATTTGGTTGAAAGAAATTAAATTGAATTAAAAGCCACCACTTGGCATTTAAAATAATTTAGTAATTAAAAGTCATCACTCAAGCATTTTCAGAGTCCTCCTCTTAAAGCAAAAATATTACTCTTCAGAGCAAGTTTTAGAATTCTACTTAATTTTTCTTGTATAAATCTTGTTCAAAACAGGCCCTTCAGAAACAGATGACCTAACCATTATATTTTAATCAACAGCCATTTGAAATGAGTAATTCAAACCCTCACACTCTACATGCAACATGGATATCTCAAGAGAAAAAAAGCCCTGCAGAATGCTTTGAAATTATAACAGTTTGAACACACCATCCATATTTTGAAATGCAACCTCGTAATTTCCTTTGGGCCAGCCCATTTGCTATGGTACCAGTGGCCAAGAGTGACCACTGTCCACATGTCTGATGAAACAAATCCCCACTGATCCCTACAAATCTTGCTCAAAAATAAACTTCAGCCATTATTTATTGTATTCTCTCCTGCACAAAATACAAGACAGTGTAAGAGGTATCCAGATTATTCTTATCTTCCCACCTCCTTTAAATTTATTTTTTATACCCTCTACTAATTTCTGGATTATTGAAGAACACAGCTGGTAATTCCTCACAGGATTTTTTTTTTTTTTATTCAGTTTTGTTCTAAGACTAGCAAAGGGATCCTCTCTGTACTTGAATTAGTGTTTCTCTGTTTGTCACAAAATGCTGTTTCCTTGCTGAACTTCATGAAGAGAAGCTGGAATAATCTTTCATGGTCTTACTGCACATTGCTGACATAAACTGTTCCTAACCAGTGACAAGACCAGATCATCCAATCATACAAACATGTTTTGTTTCTAAAAAAAGCTCTTCTCACCCACATAGGAATTTGGAAAGGGGTAAAAAAAATACATCCTGGTAAAAATCAGAAGTCTTTAATAAATTGAAATTAATTTAATTAGATTATTTAAAAATGAAATTAACACTGAGAAACTGAGGGGAAGTAGCTCAGCCTACTTTTTACTAGACATATTTAAATGATTTGTAGGAGATATTAGTACCATAAAAACTAAACTCAGCCACTCAGTGAACCCGACTCCAAGGCAGGCTCTGGGTTTGTTTAAGCAGTACTTCTATGCTTTCCTAAGCTCTTCGTTTGCTGAAACGTGCTCTTAAGAAGAGACTGAAAAGAGAGATATCATGTGTTGGTAACTACTCCTACGTGTATTTTTCTCCTTGCTGAGACATTCACAAGGTGATTACATCTGGACAAAATTGTGTCAATATGACATTACATGATTTTAAGAAAGATGTATTTTCCCCCCTCCTCCCACTCCCCCAAACAGCACAACATTAATTGCACTTGCCACTCACCTGATTTTCAAGGCATTTCAAGAAGGTTGTCATTTATAGCCTGCAATTCAAGTCTGTTATTCCTTTTGCAAAAGAATCAGCTATATTGAACTGGAAATCTCACCCTCTAACTATTTATTAATATAGTTTTAAAGGAATTCTCAGATTTTTGTTGCTAACTGCTCACTTGGGTTGAAATGTGATGCACTTGTTGGCAGTGTTGCCCCAGAGGGACTGCAGTGAGACAGACTTACTCAAGCTTCACTTGAACACAGAAATGAAAATCAATAAACAATTTGAACTTCTCAGAAGAGAATTTTTCTCCTCTAATGAATATACAAGCTTGGTTACAGCTTAATTTAAAGATTGAATTTAGTGTGTGTTTTTTCCCTGCACTAGGAGCATGACAAACACAAGCTTCAAGTGACATGTCCCAAAGGGAGACTTATTGTTTAAAAAAAGTGGGGAAAAAAGGAGGAAAAAAAAAAGTGGGCAGATACAAAACAAAAAAGATTCCCAGTCCCAAGAGAGGGATGTACTTTAAAAATAAGGAAAATAATATGTAGCTGCTAAACAGATCTCCTTTGTAACTGTAGGGATAACTAAATTTTAAGCTTTTGGTGGGGCAAAATTTCATAATGTATCTATTTTTATTTGCTTTTATAAGTGACTGCAAATGGGGTCAGACCACAGAGAGTAAATATGGTTGTAAATTCTCTGGTAGTTCGAGGATCTTTGAATGCAGCGTGTGTTGTGGGTTAGTTTCTTTCTCTCTCACACACAAATTAGATCTATTTATAACTTTTGCTTTCAGTATTGGAGTCAGTTAATACTGTAATTTCTGTAGAAATTAATAATATCAATTAAATAAAGAAAATTACAGTAGAACCAATGTTTTCAAAATAAGACATGCTTTCACTCAATATTAACAATCAGAGGGGAGAGGGCTGGGATGAGCTGCTGTGTTTTTGTTTTTCAGAATTTCTGCAGAGTTGTCAAACTAAACAGCTTTTGCCATCTGATAGTCTTGGCAAAGCAATTAGTTGAAAGCCACAAAAGTGATTGTCTACAGCATTTTGTTCTTCAGCTCAACAAGAAACACATTTGACTTGGAAACTTAGATTTCATCTGTGCAAACTGGAAACCAGATAAATCAGGTCTTATGTACAAGTGCATATCATGTAAGTGACAGAATAAAATAGGTTCTCTTTTTCAAAACCAGTTCTAAAAATAAAGTGTTTTCTGGAAAAAAAAAACAACAATGGGAGTGTAGACAGACAGATTTACCCGATAGTACAAATTTCAATCAGTTGGTTGCAGTTTCTATACTGTGCAGAGAATATATTTAGGACATTCACATAGATAACAGGTAGCTTGACTATCCAAACCAAACCAGTTAGAGCCACATTTTTGTTACTATATAAAAATATCTGAGTTTTCTTTAGCCCCTGAACTCTTTTTCATGTTTGTAATCTTAACACCCCACTCAAAGGGATCTCTAAAGCTTTTCATTTAAACTACAATTATTCTTTTGTCTACTGGGAACCCAGTGCAAAGATGATGTCCTGTGTGCAAGAAGCAAGCAAGCTGAATATTAATTAATGAACACTACTTAATATGCAGAAGAAGAGAAGCAACAATCAGTCGTGAGCCCTTACACATTAACTGGTAGATCATTGTTATTCTGGGAGGCATCATAAGGCCAAATGCAGGTTACAACTAGTTTAGAAAATCTCTTTAATTAAGAAATGTGAAAGTTTAAGTCTCTCATTTTAAATATCTTATTGTGGCCATAAAATACATCAATAATCGTGTGATGGTGTTGCACTTTTAATGCAGTCTGAGGTGGTGAACTGGACTTCAGCTGTTACTCCATTTGCAGTGTTATCAAATAAACAAGCGAAACACTGAGTTTCCACTATTTTTCCTAAGAACATAGAATCATTACAGTTGAAAAAGACCTCTAAGATCATTGAGTCCAACCATTAACCCAGCAACTCCATGTTCACCATTAAACCGTATTCCCAGGCACCACATGAACCCACATTTGAGCACCTCTGGGATGGTGATCCCACCACTCTCCTGGGCAGCCTGTTCCAATGGCTGATCTACCCTTTTAGTGAAGAAATTATATCCAATCTAAACCTCTCTTATGCAACTTGAGGCCTTTCCCTCTTGTCCCATCACTTGTCACCTGGGGAAAGAGAGTGACCTTTCTCACTGCACCCTCCTTTCAGGGAGCTGTAGAGGACAACAAGATCCCCCAGAGCCTCCTTTTCTCCAGGCTAAACAACTCCAGCTTGCTCAGCAGCTCCTCACTACTGATTCTCCAGACCCTTCACCACCTCCGCTGTTCTTCTCTGGGCTCTCTCCAGCCCCTCAATGTCTTCCTTGCAGTGAGTGGCTCAGAACTAAACACAGGATTTGAGGTGTGGCCTCACCAGTGCCCAGTACAGGGTGACAAGCCCTCCCCTGGTCCTGCTGGTCACACAATTGCTGCTACAGGCCAGGATGTCACTGGCCTTCTTGGCCACCTGGGCACACCCAGGCTCATTCAGCTCAGTCAGCTGTCCACCAGCACCCCCAGGTCCTTTTCCACTGGGCCATTTTCCAGCCACTCTGCCCCAGCCTAAAGCTTTGCAAGGGGTTGGTGTGACCCAAGGCCAGGACCTGGCACTTGACCTTATAGAACCTCATAAAATTGGCCGTGGTCCATTGATCCAGATCCCTCTGCAGAGCCTTCCTGCCCTTCAGCAGGACAACGCTCCCATCCAGCTTGGTGTTATAAACCTGCTGAGAGTGCACTTGATCCTCTCATTCAGGTCATTGTTGCAAAGAAACAATTTTTTCTTTTCTTAAGGACATTTGAAGGCCATAAACAAACAAATCTCCATGAAACACCTCCAAACAAGTAGATCAGGAGTTTCACAAAAGAGTAGTCACAGAACTACTCCTGTTTGTCACTTTCCACAACTACTGGCAGCCTTGCAGAAGGGAGGAAAACATGAATGATATTGTCTAATGTTTTTATTTTGCTAAATTAACTGAAAGCAACAAGAACATTCCCACCAGTAAGTCTCTGGGCATATTGCTGAAGGAGACTGGCCTCCTTGTTCCCATTTATGATGGGATGAATGATTATGATGAAAAAAAGGGTGTGAAAAGATGAGGTGTGATCTAAGCTATTCCTGAGGCCAGCATCAGAGGAAAATAGATATATATTTCCAGATGTGGTCTCTACAATCATCAATATTGCTTTTCCTGTCAACAAATTAACCCTCCCCCTATCTTAATGAAACCTATGAATATTAAAGTTGCAACAAGAATATATCTTCATTAGATTCCTGCTTCAAATTTTGCATGTCTGATGACAGGAGCTCTGCAGGTTTTGTTAGTGCATGGAACCACATAACAAATAAAACTGAAGTCATTTATTGTAGTGCATTATTTCATTACAAAGTGCATTGTAAAGAAAGGAACATCATCTGTTTGCAGATCTATTTCTTGCAATATGCTTGACTGTGAGACAGGAAGAATCAAATTCAGTTCTCAACTGTATGCAAGATTAAGTACTGATGACAGCACTACTTTTTAGTAAAGGATGCAGCAGTGCAGAGTGATTCAGCTTTTTATCCTGTTCAATGAGTTATATGAGACTTTCCTGCATTTGCTGTACACAAAACATTTTCCTGATACATTACACAAAAATACATTTCTGTTTGCTGATGGTGAAAAGGCTTCTCTGCCAAATACAGAGTTTCTCTCTGAAGCAGTATTTTTATAGCTTTTACAGGAACAGTTTGGACAAGAAATAAGATGTAGCAACATTTTACAAGGATTTAATGATAAGCCCTTTGTTTTATATTAAATTACATGAACATATTTGTATGCACTATATATGGAAAAAATCTTTATGGTTTCAGACAATTTGGACAGGTTCAGCGACTTGAAATACACGGTCATTGATTTGGAAGAAGTTTACGTTTGCCTCTTGGTCTCAAAAGGTGGTAATTTTCTTAGGTTTACTTCTTAACATGCACGAGCAGAGCAATGCCATGAAATCTGACTCAGTTAAAGGTTTTACGTAGTTATTTCTTCTTTGCAGTACCCAACATTATTTACACAGCAATTTCTCTTCCTAGAGATCTTCAAGGCATGATCTGGCCATGAAGAATCTGAATCAGCCCCTTTCTCAGTTTGTTTATCAACTGCCCATCAAATACATTTAGCCCAGTACACTGAAACCACTTGCTAGACTGGAAGCTAAATGATTCAAAAAGGCAAGACTGTGTAAGAGTAGCAGGAGGGATAATGTTTACAATGTATGGAAATCAAATGAGCCAGTATTTCCAAGAGCCTCCTGCAGCAGTGGAAACCCTTCCACTAAATGTAAATTCCCACCAAAAGAGAGGGAGCTGAAGCTGGCCAAGGACACTCTGAAAGTCTCATTGGAAATATCACCAGGTGGCACTGTTCTATACCATCATAAAAGCCTGCACCTGCTCACAGATTTCTGTAGAGCAGGAGAACCTCTGGGGAGGAGATGTTGGCCTTGAGAAGGGTCCTGTTTGCTGTTGGCCTGTGCTGCCCTAGATTGGAGCTGGCCAGAGGTGCCAGTGGTGCTTTGTGCTGCTATGGACAACTCCTGTGGTGCCATATGCCACCCATCCCATGCTGGTTCTCATTTTGCATATGGTCTATAAAACATGCCATAGATCAGTAAAAGGATGAACCTATAAACCAGGAAAGATTGTATTTTCTATTCAAAAAACACAAACCCTTGAAAGTAGATAACCTGGATATGGCAGGAAACTGTGGATGGGGGAACAAGGGAAAAGGGAGGAGGTCAGAAGTCATTCTCAGGATTAGAGACACTGTCAGAAGAGTGTATGAACAAGAATAGGAAAGGAATGGAAACATAAAAATGGGTCAATCACAATTCATTGTAGCTCATTGCTTCCTTTGCAAAGTAGCAGCATTTAGAGAATCTTCTCTGTTTTGAGGCTAGTTGGAAGTTCTGCTACACTCATTCACTTATAAAGATAGAAAAAAGAAAAAAATCCAAACCTTATGATGTTTTAAGACTTCCTGTGTTTTTCAAGATGTACTACTCCTTTGTGGGTTCATAACTGTCTTTAAGAATTATTTTAAAATCCACTCTTTCCATCTACAATAGCTCTTAAATGGAAAAAAACCTTCTCAGACAATTGTTGTCATATGGTTTGAAAACTTATTAACAAGAGACAACTACTAAGTCAAATTTAAATGTCCAATTTAAATGTCCTTTTCTTAAATTAACTTGGTAACAACTTCTGATTTGCTTAATGTCCTGTTCAGCGAGAACACCCTTCCATGCAGGATGGCTTGTTTGGTTTTTTTTAATGTATTGTTTTTGTAAGAAAAATAGCAGGCCAGAAATAAGTCAATCCTTTTTGTCCGGAGATCAGAGAGCTTTTCTAAAGATCTGGCATGCCAAAACACACCCCATTTGGTCTCATGATTTGCCTTCTCCTAAACTCAAGAGAGTGTTAAGCATATATCATGCTTATATCCTGCACACTCAGATGTTTGCAGACTGTGCAGGTTGTCAGTATGCAGCATATGTTTAACCTAAAATAGCTTCTCTGAACTTAAAGGCAGCACAAGCCATGGGCCATACCAATCACGTTAGATTGCCCCTTCCTAATGGGAAAATCTCTTCCTCCCTAGCTTTCCAGGTTAATTAGTGTCTGGCTGGCCTAAACGATGTCAGAAGCAGAAGGATGAAGGCAGCTTGTTTACTCTGAGGCACCATCTGAAATCCAGCATGAGGGAAGGCTACACATCACAAAGGAAACGTCACATCCCTCACCCAGAATAAGATGGCTGTGATGGAAACATTGACTAATATCTCTTGGCTGGAAATAGGCTCCCAAATCCAAAAAGAGAACATGCCAAGGAGTCACTGCAAGTCTGCATTATGAGACTATATAATGCCTTGCATTATAATTACCCATAAAACCACTATGCCAGTGGTTTCCATCATTCCTGAAAGCCAAATATGTGGTACTTTTAAAAAAGTACTAATTTATAACGCTGAAAAGTAATTTTAAAGTAAGTCAGGAACTTCCTGCCTGTATTGCCTTAGATTCATCATCTTCAGTAACAGTCAGTCTTTTCCTGCTTTTTCCACATTTCCCTTTTCCCCTCTTTAGGTGCTTGAACTCCATCCTGAGTATCCACACTTGATTAAAAGCTCATTGCCAAGAGCTGCACTATAAGCACTTGGTGAAAGAATCATAATGCAGCCAATAACCTGGGTGGTACAGACAGCAGAGTAGCCTAAGGTTCACTCTCCTAATAGAAATAGTTACATTCTATTTACTAGGGATCCTTAATTTGCCATCTGAACAGAATTAATTCATTAGTTAAATCAGTGTGTAGCTCCATTTATTTCCTTTAAGTAACATCACTGAAATTTAAATGAGAGGATTGCATAAACAGTTAATAAGATGAGAAAATAAGAGTCCCATGAAAGAAGTGGTATAGACTTTGCTACACAGTAAAGAGGAGGAAAAAATACTCAGACCTTTCTCAGCAGCTGTGTTCTTCAGTCACATTTGTGAGAACTGCTTTTGCCTCCCTTAAGCTCTACTCATCTTCCAAAACATACCTCAGAGGTATATCAGAACCTCAGCCATAAATAATAGAGGAAGAACCAAAATAAGAAAAGAAAATAAAGAAAAGGAAAGAAGAGTGGTTTTAATGTTTATATTCCTAATTTTTTATGTGTAAAACAATGAAAACAATGAAATTTGTGAAGGAAAAATTACTTCAAGAAAATTCTTTTCAGATTAATTTTATATCAAATATATGCCCATATCCCATATTTACTTAGCAAGTAATCACTGAAATCCCCATGTATCCATGCCAGTTATTACAGAAATTAGACAGAATGCATAGAGAAATTTTCTGAGATACACTTAGGTTTTTCTTTTCCAATAAAATGCACCACAAAGGGAATAAAGGAATTCTTTGCCTAAATTAATGGTGAATTATTTTGTCATGAGAATAGAAGTTTATATTCATTTAAATGAAAGCACATAAATTGTTCTTGACAAGAAAAACAAAGCTAGCCTTAGGCGGTATTTTCATTATAGAAAAAGGCACATGTCCATGAATATCTAGTATAATATTAACAAAAACTGTTCAATTAGCTATGCATGTGCCATTGTTATGAATATTTATTTGCATCACAGCTGGGTAACAATGATACCTTTTTTCCAGCCTGTTTAGAGATACAAAATGAAGTGAACATTACTGCTCAGTGCAGAGCAGCAGAACTTCTCCAGAAAGCTGGTCAGGCATAACACTTCTTACTAGGAGAACCTTCTTAACTACTTGTTGTTTCAATCTTTTTTACACTGGAAATCTACTCAAGAAATTTTAATCCATTTTTGGGTAATTTTGATCCAATTGACAGCCTAATGTCATATTTTCTTTAAAGAAAAATTATTTATGGAAAGACAACCTCGTGCATGAGCATTTTTTTCTGAAGCTGATTAATTTGAATTGCATTCTAATTACATAGAACTCGCTTTTTCAAGGTAGAATATTTTTTCTAAAATGCTTTTTTTTCTGATAGAAAGCACGACAAAATAGCAATATTAAAGCAAAGCAATTTTTACCAGTGTATGTGTATAAAAATTAATAAAGTTAGTCATCATAGGCTTTAGAATCTGTTAGAGTGGTTATATCAGTAGGGAAGTTTATGGTTAACAATTCATCATATGCTGCACATCTTCCATTACAAAGAAATGTTGAATATTAACCATTTGTAATGAACTACCTGCAAAAAACTGCAGACAAAAGGTTTACTTTGACAAAAATATATTCATGTGATTAAAAATGCTGTTCTATATAAGAATAAAGGTATTAGCTGAAGAATTTGCTCTAGGAGAAATTTCAAATAACGAATCATTAAACTATTACTCAGTATTAGAAACTGAAAAAGCTAAATTAATTGAATAAATTTATCCCATTTATGACTGCCAGAAAAGAAACCTTCAAGAAAATGGTTAAGAAACAATTAGACATGTTCTCTTGAAATTTTATTGATCATGGATTTCATTCTTGTTTCCATTCTGCCACACCAGGAACCTTTTCCAAAATCAGCTAAGGTCAGCAGGAGTAATTTTATATAGTGAACAAAGAAAGTTCACAGAAATATTCCAAATTACTGCTTCTCCATGGAAATATTTCTGAATGATTAAGGCAAGATTCACTTCTGTACACTGTTTTAGAATTTGCCTCTGCTCTTCTCTAGGCTTTATATGGATATGAACAGTATGTCTTTTGCAGCAGCACAATGCTATGCATGACAAGAATACACGCATAAAGTAGGAAATTTTTACAGTGTATTTTGAAAAGGAAACAGTAAAAAGTAAAATGTGACATAAATATACAGTGTATTTGTAGCCCCGTTAATAAAGATTAAATAATCAATTTTGCTTTAAGATGGCTTAAAGGAAAGCAAACAGGCTAATACAGAATAATGCAATGGGTAACAATATGAAAGATGCTTTGTGTTGATTTCTAGACAGGTTTACTTGATTCTCTTCCAGGGAAAGACCTAAGTGAACAGTAAGATACATTTTCTGTAGCTGATCTTTCAAGCATATATAACCCACCATCCTCAATAAAATATGACACTTGGCATAGCAACACACTGAGAAAGAAAGGATAATAAAATTGTGATAAAGTATTCCTCTCAGAAAGACTTTGCTTGATTTTAACTTCTCCAGAATGAAGATATCAAAAAAAGAACATCTTGTAGTTGATAAGCTGTGCAGAAAAGAAACTAAATTTTAAGTGACATCATCTGGATAGCCCTCAAAATTAAAATCTCAACAGATCGCAGTTTTGGAGACCACTGCCAAGAAGGATGCATGTCCTAAGTTTTGTTATCTATTAGAACACGAGCTGCTTGCCTCTTGCACTGCTCTCTCTTTGCATGTGTCACACCAGATGCGTAGCTCTGCCATCACACCAGTGATAGGAGTTGTTATTGTAAATGGTACACGTTGCGTGCTGGTGATGAGATAGGAAGCGACAAGCACCAGAGAAATTTTGCTGGTAATTTCTTTTGATGAGATACTTGCAAGTATAAAAGCAAGAAAAAGACAAGATAATAAATGATAGGGTTCTGGGAGGGTTAAAAGGAAGACTCCTGCTTAAGCTGGACTGGATGCTCTGTCTTGTCAGCCAAACGATGGCGTGGTTACAAAGCGGTGAAAAACAAAGCAGCGGCTGCGAGGTCGTGGCAGCTCAGACATGAACTGCACAAGCCCTCTGGGGACCTGGCATGGTGCTGCAGCTGCTGGCCCCCAAAGGACCTGTGTCCTCTACATTCTTGCCATTACCTGTGCTAAGACACAGTAGACACCTGACCATGTTACAGTCACAGTGGTTTGGACGCGCAGGCAGAGCTATGGGGTGGGTGTGGAGCACTTGGATGATGTGCTTCATGCCACAAGATTAACAGGTGTATCCCAAGTGATCAAAACCACATCCAGGACAGGAATTACAAAACAGATTAGACCTGAAGCTCCAGTGCAGGCCCAGCAGGGCCAGGCAACCACCAGTGTGAACTGTGGTCCTCAGGGGCAGAGGGACTGGTAGCAATGAGGGAGCATTTAGTTTGAATCAGCAACTAGACTTTTTCATATAAAGGTACAAAACTTGCTATTTGTGAGGAAAAAAAACCTATAAAAGGGTGTTTATTTAGTGTGGGAAAGGTTTAAGACCCAATAAAAAAAAAAAAAGGAAAAAGGAGCTGAGCAGGCAAACCTCAAGCTTAACCTCAACCCTTTGCAGCTTGGAGCTCAGGGGATCTCTCAAGTCACTTGAGTTTTATCTCATGTCACTGCAGAACAGCAACTGTGCTACCCTTTGAAGGGAAAATGAGGAAAGGAAGGTTGGAGTAGCTATCTGTTTATCTTTCCAGTTCTCAAACGATAAAAATCCCTTATCCGTTTATTTTTACAACATTTTAGATGGAAAGGCAGGTTCTTGATTTGTCTGTAGTCTGCTGACAGACCCATGCCCTGAGAAAAAGGGCAGCTGCAAGATCTACACCCTGCCCCTTTCTTTTCCTCAGCTGTCTACCAAAACTTCAAGAACTTACCTGGGAATATTTGTCAAGAAGAGAACCAAACTTGACACACTAAAATAGAGTGAGATGTTCCTCCAGTAACTGAATTTAGTGGTACAGAACTCTGAAGAACCCACAGGTTTTCTATCCAAAATGTGTTCACGAAGTATTTTGTGGCTAAGAAGGCACCAGTCTTGTTTAAGTATGCTGAAATGCAGTTTATTTAAAATTCTTATATTTGGTGGTTGAGAGACTCTGTGAATCTTTCAAATTTGTCTTATTGAACACTGAACCTGGACATTCATTAGGTACAACATGGTGTCAAAAGCAGACTGTGAGCCCTCAAAGTGAGTTTAAAAGGTGCCATGAAGCATGGCAGAACCCATGTTGAAGGGCTTCAACTACATCTTTCTGGAAGCTTCAAGTATTGTTCAGCATCTCCAAATGTAGTGTCCAGCTACAGTGATGACCTGTGCAGTCAGCAGCCAGCAAACAGCCACAGAGAAGGCTGTAGAGAAATTAGGAGATGTTTACTATGTATGATAAAAAAAAATCAAACAGGACACGAGAGAAATCTAACACACCAATCTGGTTTTTGGTATTCAGCTCTCATACAGGGAACCTTTAATCTGATTGAACCGGTGTGGTGACTGTTTGTTTTTCCTGACTGGGAGTACACATGTGTGTATGATAGTACCATGGCAGCAGGCCAGGCTATTAAATAGAGCAACTACATTCAATAAGAAGCAAACAGTGGCATTAAGCTTCTTATCATTTTTGCTATTAGACTGAATCGAAAGTTTGCAAAAGAATGTAAGTTGGGTGCTTGAACATGGAAACCCAATATAACTTCTAAATACCAGAGCCCTTTTCTTGTGTAACTTATGAACCTAAACTATTTCAGGACTTCAGGAAAAGGCTCCCTTTCATTTTCTGCCTTTCATTGTAGCCTGATTTGTTGAAATAGAAGAGCAGGTTTGAAAAACAGCTTCCCTAGAACTCAGAACACTTAACACTGTCAGCATTTAATGCAAAAGAGGGAATTGCACCAGTATCGTCCACCATGCTTTCTCACAGGCCAGCAGCATTCATCTCAGCTGCTGCTGCTGTTACTGTGTTTTCCAGTAGACTTCCAAGTGGCCTCAATCTTGCTCATTCCACCTGGAAAACAAGAGACTTCCCAAACTCTGCAGCACTAAAATGATGGTATAAATTTAGATACCGTACTCAAGTATAGGAAACCATATTTATATATATATATATACACAATATATAACAGAGCTGGGAGGGGTGTAACCTTCACCTTAGGCTTAAGTAGGAAGCAATCTGTTCAACACTGCTCTGTCCCACCTTTTTTTTTCCAAAGAAAAAGGAGAACAAACAAATATTTGGACTGCCACAATAGCATTAATAAACATGAGAATGCAACAGCTAGTGTTATTCTACAGAAATGAATGAATAAATAAATAGACTATAAGCACTTTATTCTTCTCACATAATTTCTTCTCAGTGACATTATTGAACAGACTGTTGAAAACAAACATCGTTAAATGAGAAAAGAAGAGCAGGAGCCTGTCTAATTCCCCACTGCAACATTTTCCAATGACGAATGCTCCCTAAATGGATTTAGCTTTTTGAAAAGAAGTCAGAGAGAAATTTGATGTGGCCCCCTGACCCCTGGTAAGCACATGTATCTTCACCTGTCACATAACACACTGGCACTTGCTTACTTTTCAGCAAAGACTATTGATTTTGCTTATTGGCTGCAGGCTAGTCCATAAAGAACAAATTACAAAGTCAGAGGTCTACAGTTAGCAATTGCTTGCATGATAACAGGGAACTCAGCACTATTCCCACAATGTGGTATTAACATTCCCACAAATGTGTGCAAACCTAAAACATTCACTCCTGCTGTGAAGTCCTCTGGACTTTCAATGATTTACAGCAAGCAGAACACAGAGTACATCCCATCCCATCACAAATGATCTAAAACAACAGGGATTTTGCCCCAGTGTATAAGCTACACTTGTGGTTTCAACAATTTCTTTGTAAAGAACAAAGAGAGAGAGGATTAAGCAATGGTTACATACTACTATTAAAGAAAGAAAAATGTTTGACACAACCTACTGTTACTATGAATGCCTTCACAACTAAATCTTACACAGAAAAAGCCAATGTGGTGACTTTTAAGAAATGTTTCATTTTGCTACTTCTCTGGAGTTGTAAAGTTTATCTTTATCCCTGCCTTGATGGATGACCTTGGGGAAATATAATTTGATTTGTTGCACCTTGCTTTCATCTTACAGAAAATAGGATACAATAATGTTGTCTGCTGTTCAAGCGCTGTTGAAACCCACTGCCAAAAAGTCCCTGCAAAAGACAATGTAGCCTGGCTTTTATTACTGAAATAGGAGAGGCATAGGAGAAGAGCCCAGGTGAGGATCAAAACTGGAGAGCCTGAGCAAGTTTCCAAATGCCATTTTAGTTTTTGGAACTTAAATTATACTTACCTGATATAATAATTGCAATAAGTCTTTTAATACCCAACCCTATAAAAATAGAAATATATACTGTTCATCTGGCATATATTTTTCAGTAACAGCCATGAGAATGACACAGAAGGGTCTCATTTTAACACTATTTCAAGCTCAAGAAATTTATAATAATTTCAAATATGAGATTATTAATGACAAAAAAACGTGAGCTATTGCCTTAACTCACTTCCCTAGAAAGGACAGTTCCCTGAAATTTTAAAATATGTCCTCCATAATAAAATATGATGATTCAGCAGGCCTGACACAACAGCTTTCAGGAAAAATTTCCTTTTTATTCATTCCTATAATATTTGACAGGGAGAAAGTGGCTGAAAATTTCAAAGGTGAGTTAGGATTTTCAAATATGCTCAGCTCTAACTCAATTCCCTGCTGAAATCAAAGTATTCAGGAAGAAAGAGCAACAAAAAGCACTTGGGAAATTACAGTAAGCACTGGCTTAGTGTGTTTCTGTAACAGACTGTTTTGCTTCAGGTTAACTGATTACCAATTAACTAGAACTAGTGAGTGTATTAGTAAATTCTACTGCTGACACTTCCTGAATATTTCTGGTTTATCCTAAGACTGAACATGGTAAGAGCCTAGAATAATAAGCTATACTGAAATCTGTCCAGGACAAAGTAATCTTGTGGAGTAATTTACAGGGTAAACTGAGATCAGTGATTTCTCAAGACATGGCACTTCCACTGAGAAGGCACAGACACACGTGTGGTCAAATGACATGCAGGAACAGCCAGCCACAATGCCTCATCAAGCAGTGACATTCACAACAAAAATAAAGGCTCAGAAGGATAGATGGGAGACGCTGTCCCAAGGAGGGGTTGGACTTCAGAGGTGTGGAAAACAACTTTTAGTTGCCAAGAGGAAGTTTGTGCCACATGGTGTATACATTTTAAATAGCTTTAAATATTTAAATAGTTTTAAATAGGGATGGTGGCACAACCACTTACCTGTGCACCCTGTTCCAGTGTTTGAAAATCCTTTCAGTAAAGATTTTTTCCTAAAATCTAATCTAACTTTTACAAGTTTTATTAATCATCTGCAAGGCGGAAATTCAGCTTCTCACATTACAAGATTATCGGGTCCCCTTCTCTCAGTTCCGTAGTGAGATCAAACTAAAAGGGGTCTTCTTCTGCCTGCAAATTTCAACTGTGCCTAGCCCATACTACTAATGGTGACCACATTTCTTTAGAATTACAAGTTCTGAGTCTTCCTGTAAAAAACAAAAAAAAGCGAAACCAGAAAAAGCCTGGGCAAGAAACATGTCACAGTTTTGGATGCCTTCATCAAGGTATACAGCCAAAATTCAGCATTGCTGTGAAGGCATGAAAGTAAAAGGGGTTAGGCTACAATCCTGACTATCCTGGAAACTTACAGGTAACATCTTCAACTAGAATCATTAAGTCTACATTTTGCAAAATATGGCCTTTCCATTACAAAAAGTTAAGCTTTAATTTAATTTACTATTTCTCATCTCACTTTCTACTTTGATACCCCAATAGACACAAACTTCAGTCACATAATGTGAAGAATTTCACACGGTGGATTGCATCTCTGTCTCTATTCTATAACTAAAAAAACCAAACCAAAACAAAACCTGAACATAATAGAGAAACAAGCCTTGCTATTGAAAAGTAACCAAGAAACCAAGTAAGAAAGGGCATGCAGATTTCTATGTGAAATTGTTATGGGAGCAAAGAAATCCAGTGAGTTTCCCAACACCTGGATTTACAAGCTTTTGAGTTTTTCTGCTGCAGAGGGATTTTATGGTTTATTTCTTCAAGGATTTTTAAGATTAAAATAAAAAAAATAAAATCTTACTTTGCAAATATCGAAGTAGAGATTATTATTTTCTCAGATGAATATTAGTTCAGGGGCTGTATGAAGACCTCCTTTACCAGATGACATGCAAAGGAAACAGCAACATGATGGTCTTTGATCCAGCCAAGGAAGGGAATACAATAGCCCAAGAGGGAGATCACTTGATGTTTAAACCTTCTGACCTCCCTGGCAAGGCTCTATAAGGACCTCTAGCTGCAGAGAGGAGCTCATTGTGCTCAGCTAGGGATGTTTGCAATTTGATTAAAGAGAATAACTGTCATGCACTGTATACCTCATTATTTCTCCCTTTATAACAAAGGTGAGAAGAACTTCTCCAGTTAAGACTATAAAAGATGTAAATTTACATGTAATTTAGAGATTATTTATGCTATTTTAAATTACTTTTCTTAGTCTGAATACCTTCCAGTTTTGTTTAATGTTAGCATTTCATTGAAAATTTTTTACTAATAGCACTAACTAAAGAAGAACTCCACAACCGCAAAAGGAAAAATAATAAAAGGTGAAACATATCTGGAAATTAGACCTTCCCTCTAGTCTTGTCCAAGATGAATAGTCCTTGTGAATGGACATAGAGAGAAAAGCTGAAGAATCTCCATGGATCATAATTAACAAACCCACTGGTCACATGAGTCAACCCCAAGAATGTGGGCTGTAACCTGAGCTGAGGAGCAGATCATCTGTGTTCAGCTCAATGTCAATAAGCACATAATTACTTGTTAAGACTGAGATGAGCTCCTCCAATTCCTCCTTCTAATTTGTGCAATCAGTACCAAAAACAACTCCAAATTTGACTTTTTAAAAACTACTATTATTTGGGCGGGAAGGGGAAGACACTTGACTGCAAAGAAAGGCTGATACTATTATTCAAAAAAGGCATCCCCATCTTGCTAGTAAAACTGAGTGCTTTACTGTCTAATGGTCAAATCTTGATCTCAGTATTCAGGTTCCTTTTCATTTCTCACACACATTGTGTTCGGAATGAATTAAACTTGTATTGTGCCATTTGTTACCCTCAATGTGGCAGGAAAAAAGGAGAGAGATACAGGAAATCAAGGTTTCTGACCCAAGAGCTAACTCATTCATACACAAACTCATTCACTTCCACTGTCTTCATTGGGTTATGGCAAAACAGACTGCACTCTGTTTTGCCTCTATGCCACTGCCTTCTACAGATTTTCAGCTTTGGCAGCTTCCAGTTACCGACAACCTGCATCCAAGTAAGGCCATGATTCAATGAATAAAATATTGAAATATTTAATACTTCCAATATTGTAGAGTTCTCAATTCCATTGCAGGCTGATTGCCATAAATCAGAAAAGCAAAATCTATATAAGCAACAGTAAGACACACATTGTCTTTTAAAGCCCAGTCATAAAAATGTCATCTAAAATACTTTAATTGTTTTGAACATGTGCTAAAGCTATCACTGGCACACTGGAAAACAAAAAAATTACTTTCTGAACAGTGTTCTTTTGACAGTGTAAACCTTTAAAAACCCATTTTTTATATATGAATACTGGTTGGAGTTGAACGTATGGAGAGCAATTAACAGACACTTCTGGATTTGAAGTTAGGTTTGATGAGACAGTGGTGCACAAAAAATCAACTATTCAGTTTAGCTGTATCATCTGAGAGAAACTTTGTTACTGTGAAATAAATAAAAGTCTTTCCCCTAGCTGAGGCTGAGAAATTTTTAAGCAGAATTGTTACGTGAAAGATATCTAACTTCATACTGAAAGCAGTACTTTTAAGGATGCTACCTGGAGTTGCAAACAGTTATTGAGCCATTTTTTGTTTCAGGTGGAAGAAAGAATTTCAAATTTATTTCAAACAGTACAAGTCAGTGCCACTGTTTAAAATTCATCACAGAACGCTTCAGAAAAGGCTACTTATCTATTCAAGCCACACATTTGAAGTGAACTCTTACTAAATTCTCTATGTACAGATCAGGATTACATGTACTCTGAATACGGAGAACTTCATCTGACAAATTAAAGAGAGAGAGTGGGGTGTTCAGCAGAGTCCAAATGCAGAGATCTACTGTGCCTTGTAAAGCCTGACAGTGTAATACGTCAGGCAAGGAGAGCCTCGGGTACCAGGGCCAAGTCGTGCTTGTTCCCAGGATGTGATTTAGTGTCTCAGAACCGGCGGCTTCGCGGCGCGTGGACATCTCATGGTGCCGGGTGAAGGGAACAGATTTGTCACCGCCCGCTGCCAGGAGCTGTCCCTAACAGGGACATTTTCGGCCTTCGACAATGATTGCTGTTACTAATTCTACTGTGAAACATGCGGAGCATCTGCACGAGGACTTCAGGAAAGTGCTGCCAAAACAGCTCTGGCTTTATGCTGTTGCTCCTGGTGTCTGGTTGAGGCAGTGATGAGACAGATCATATGACTTAAGCCCTTGCAAGACCTCATCACTTTTCATGGGAGAATGGAAAAGTGCTGATCCCAAGGCTTTTATGCTGAGGGAAAGCAGATAAAAATCTGCAGGTGTAACTTAAAAAAATTGGTATGAGAAGCACAAAATAGTGTAAATAAGGCTGAATTTCTAAGGAAAACAAATAAAGATTAAGCATGCGATGGCAAATAAATGGGAAGAAGAATTTAATGATATAAGCACAGAAGTGTACATTGTTAATCTAAGTGGATAGCATTTTGATTTCCAGAGTATTTGTTAGTTTTAAGCTACAAACAGTATTGATACAGAAAAGCACAAAGATGTATGGATGTAACAATTTCTTTCTTA
Source organism: Cyanistes caeruleus (assembly GCF_971803275.1). NCBI lineage: Eukaryota > Metazoa > Chordata > Aves > Passeriformes > Paridae > Cyanistes > Cyanistes caeruleus. The sequence goes on from NC_141702.1 coordinate 100,320,752, forward strand.
TTTTTCCAATGAAAAGGAACTGGTGATAATTGACTGTAACTCTGCCTGGCTCCATCTCTAGAGAGACATAATCATTCTGGATATATGAAAATAGATTGCTCATTCTAATTCACTATTGTTTTATACTCTTTGGGGCCCACTTCTCAGCTGGTGATAATCAATGGTATTAGTCATTGCAATACAGGGAGCTGATTTACTCTATCAAGGGCTCTGGCCTTGAGCAAAACTCACATTACCCATTTAATTCTCTTCCTAGCAGCAGCAAACTTAACAAGGCTTGAACAAGAAGTTGTCTCCTTTCCTCCAGTGTGCCAGAAAAAGCTCAGAAATGCTGCCCATACACTGCTGAATCATACCAAGAGCAGCCACCAGAACCCATGCGATTGATGTTATGATGCTAGGTCTCCTCAAACACTGAAGTTTTCACTCTGAGAGCTTTTCAAAAGTTCTGTAAAACTGTTGAGAAGTTGGTATTTTAGAGACAAGGCAAGAACAGTTTGGTTTTATGCATATCCTCAACCACTACCAAGATGTTAATCTTTTTCTATGCCTGTATTTTCTTGGCCAGAATGATCACACCTGCCATTTAAGAGTGTCATAAAACTATGTGAAATTTACCTGGGCTTTTCTAACTTGGGTGAGAAAACAACTCAAACACAGAGAGTTTTCCCTGCCCCCCCCAGTGTTAACTGGCCACATCTTACTCGAATTATCAGTTTGAAAAAAACAGGAATTGGCTGCATTTAACTGTTAAATAGCATTTTTAATCCAATTCTGAGTGTCTAAAGCGAGCATGAATTTGGTATGAATTCCATTATTCAGTCAAAATATTATTAGCATGGGAGGAGCAAGGTTTATCGCTGTTGTCAGCACAATTATGCAGCTTTCCCATTTGCCTTATCTCAGAGAACATACACAGCATGGTCCTGATCAGGTTTGTCATCTTCCCAATGCCTTGGCCACGATGACAGTCAGAATGAATGAACAGATCGGCACTTTGAAGTGCTCATTGATATCTTGAGGTCAGATGTTTCTTGCATGTTTCTGGACCCTTTCCAGGCACATGGGAAGCGACAGGAGCAACGATAGCGCAACTGGCTCTGCCAGTCTTCCCCAACTCTACCCTGCTCCTTCCCCACATGGCCTGGCTGGTTAACACGTGCCAGAAGCCAGAGCAGAAGATTGCCGCCTTTTCTTTTTGGTAATGAAGAACTGTTACATCAAAGCAGTTTGGGAGCATTGCTTAAACTGTCTTGCTGAATCTGAACCAGCCATCAAGTTATTCCTCTCACACAGAGAAGAACAGCTTGGTCCTGCTGTTTAGGGGTCCTTGCCAGCTGCAGAGACAGGAAAGGATTTTTTTTTTTCCCCTTCTTCATTTTTACTTGTTCTATTTTCTCCTGTGCAAGTTTGTTAACATTTGCAACTTGGAGAAAATGTAATTTAAGAGCACGCCCAAACAAAAGGATCAAAGACTGAAAAACTAGAAAAAAAAAAAAAAAGACAATCGATATGTATTAGCATGGTAGAGCTCTTGTCAATATGAATATTCAAGAAGAACAAGTTCTGAAATCCTTAATCTGTTTCAATATTTATTTTTTTTTTCTAATTCCTGTTTTTATTCAAGCAAATATATCCCAAAACATGCAGAAGAGCTGCAATTGCAAGGATGTCACTCTTTTTGTCTGGAGTAATTCACATTGTTAAAAAACAGAAACTGCCCAGGGAAAAACCTAAGGAATGTGCTGTGCTGAGATTAAAATAGTCTATAAAATAATAGCAGCTCCAGGACATATGAATTTAGCTGAAGGTTTTGTTTCCCTTTCCCCCTTAAAAATAAATGACACTGGAACAAACCTTTTTCAACTTTAGAGTTGGCAGTAAACATTTTCTGGTATGCATTTTTTAAAAAAAAACCCTGTTATCACCAGCTCCTCAGACCAATACATAAAACTTCCTTAAACAGCCAGTGAAATGAATGGCTGGAGCAGCCCCTGGGAAGCAGCATGGCTGCAGCAAGACTCCAGAAGGCACTGTCATTCCTCAAGAGAAGAAAGGTGTGCCACCAGTAAATAAACACACCCAAAGAACGCCACTAATCAGCAAATACTTTGTTCTATTTCCATAACGAAACTCCACTGCTGTGGAGAACTTTTCATCCTCAAAGCCTAGGGCTAGAATAGGTAAATTATAAATCTGCTCCGGGAGAAGCACTGCCTTACGCACACCATGTGAGTATTCCTGACATTGCTCCTCTTCAGAGACCTCCAGTCCCAGGACAGAGGAATTATCTTCTCGTGATGTGGATGAGCCTTTCAGCTTCTAGCCAACAATAAATTGGCTCATTTCAGAAACTCAGGCAACTGAAAAAATCTGTGCACCACCATCATGTGTAATGTTGCTAGGCTTCCTAGTGCATTCTAACACCTGCTGCTGGCAGTGCTCTATTCCAATTGTCCATGAGAAAAGGTTATGTTTAAATGTCCAGGTAAAGATTTCAGGTGACACTGCAAAGAGATTTCAAAACTCCAACAAACACTATGAGACAGTGTACTGCTACCTACAACATGACTACTCCTATTTACTTGATTAGTCCATTTACCCCTATTTACTTAATGAGTCACATGGAATGTTTAAGAATGTGTTTACAATAAAATGCAAAAACCTAACCAAAGCAGCTGCCTAAATTCATCTGACATGGAGGCAGACTTCAGGTTAATCAAAGAAAATAAAACAAAGCTCCTCTGTGCATCTATTTTGCTTTACAGAAAAAAAGAAAAGGTATCCAGAGGAGCAACACAGACCGAGGAAAGGTATTACACAGCCAATGTAACCTACCATCAGCATCTTATGGTGTAGGGCTTAAGGCACCTTAACTTAAAAATTTCTAGGTAATTTGAACTCTTGAAGCAAAACATAAAAGACAGGTAATTTCAGAGATATACAAGATCCAATCCAAAAATAGCTTTGTACATCAAAACCAGCACTTTGAAATAAACTTGTAAATAAGATGCAAGTCTGAAGCAGGTCAAGATACCACTAAGAATGCAGGAAGTCACCAACCCATTCCAGGGGGGTCAAGGATACCTCCAAATGAAGTGCAGTAGCAGGTTAGAAATGTGGAAGCTGTGGGCTGCAATTCTCACATCTAATAGTTGCATTACAAGAATGAAAGAAATTACACCTTCCTGCCCTTTCCCTAATGATGAGTGACATTAGTATCAGAACAGAAATGTGACTGTAAAGACACATGATGCCCAACCAGTATTTTGCACAGGCTTATTGCATACTTGAATTATCAACAATACTGATCTCCATGCAGCCTAGTTGCATCTTACTCTGCGCATGGCCCTGCCATATCACTGTTCCAACCCCCTTCCTGACCTCATTTGCTGGATTAGAACAAATCAGGACCTTCCCAAAAGATCACTTTGTCCATTCCCTTGTCCCAAAGCAGAATCATCTGTTGCTGACAGAAGAACGTCCAGAAATCTTGGTAACAGCGTTCAACGATGGGGATGCTACAGCCTGTTTGTCCCACTGCCCAGCTACCTTAAACATGAGACAGCTTTTCTGAAGTCTTATTGCACTTTAACCACTGCCTCTCACCTGTTGCAGACCTGAGAAAAAACCCAGGTAATTTACAGACTCAACCTCTGCTGCAGGCTTTTAAAGATTTGAAGACTGCTACCACATCCTGCCCTTGCTCCTCCATTTCCCATTCTCTTTGCTGCACTAAACCACACAACTCTTACACTCCTCTCATTTAGGCCTTATTTTGTTAAAATCATTTTGACAGCCTTACTGTTCTCCTTTGGACTGTTTCCAGGTGGTCTCAGTGGGACAGAAAGAGGCAGAGGAAATCCATGGGAAGGGAAGAAGTATGGGCACAGCCTGGGTTTGCACCTCTTTGCATGCCGACTGAAAGACCCAGCATGACGGGAACAGAGAAATTCACAAGAGGTGAGAAAGGTTCTGCCCCAGAGCAAAGGAGGAAACGGAAGCCTGAGGTATACTCCAATTTCTTGTCTGCTCACGTGCACTGGCCATCATACAGCCATGACTAAGAGTGGTCTGTCAGGTTGCAAATTCATCCTATGTAGTGAAAGAATATTGAATCATCTTAAATAGCTGTCCAAAAAGGCTAATAACCAAGTATACACACTTTTCTGCCTGGGCACTGAAGAATTGTCCTTTTAAGATGTGTGGGGTGCCAGGGGGACATGGCAAAACAAATTTTGTTTTGTTTGCTCACTGTAGTTTGGAAGGCACATGAATTCTGGGTAGCTGGAATTGTGAGGTGTTGTCATGGAGAAATAACAAATCTGAAAAAAATCCCTTTGAATCTTCAGCTCAGTCTAGAAGATATCACAACCTTTGCACAAATCTAAGGGTCCATATTCTATCTAATCTACTCAGCAGGTTGCTTCCATCTACTTATTTTACCTGTATGTGGGTTTATAGATAGGTGAGATTGTCACCACAACTAGATTGATGGACCCTGGACTCTTGGACTCAATAAAAGACCAGTTTGCACAAACAATCCTCCCCCAGCACACACTTTTTTCTGTTGGACAATGGCCCTCATGACATTTAAGCATCTACTTTTGCAAAGTTTGTCTGAATCCCTTTCTGCTGAAAGAAAAATCTTCTTGACCGTAGGAAGAACCTGGCAGAAGAAAATTTCTGATCTTCCATGAAAAAATACTTTCTTCTGCCATTTTATTTTTTCCCACCAAGATGTAAGTAAGGTTCTTCCACCAGAGTATTTCTAGCATTTACAAGAACTTACAAAAAAGTAACTGCAGTTTCTTGAAATGACCAAGGGTCACAACACCTGCCTGTTGCCCTGCTTTTTTTTTTTTCTCATTATATGAATGTTTTCTGCTCTCTGAGATCTTTATTTCAAGCAGTTTTTCAACTGTATTTTTTTGTCTGTTTTATACTCCATCATTCAAATACTGAGCAGAACACAATAAGGGTAGCAAAGTAATTCAGGATCTGAGACCCAATTTGTATGGCACTTGGTAAAGAGGCTGTTGTGCTCAGAAAGCTCCTCAGACACCACTTCTGAGCCTGACAGAGACCGTGAATCAGAGCCCTCAGCCACAGCAGTTCACAGCCAGGGATGTTCATGTAAACTGAAATCAATAATGATTTAAACCATGGCCCTCAGCTCTGGCCATGCCACAGAGTCGGTTGCCAGGACAGAGGAGGGATGAATCACTAGGACAGGAACATCTGACCCCACCTCTCCATGAATCATGAGGCCACTTGAGCCTGCAACACTTGGACATCTGCTTCTTCCTCAGCTGCTCCAGTGTAAACATTGTAAAATAAAACCTGAAAGAACCTGCACCATACCCAAGTCACAGTTCTGCATCTTTTTAAAAGCAAAAACCAAACAAAACAAGAAACCCAACCTCCAAATTCCTACATATGAAGCAGTACTTTTATTCTAAAGGGACTGCTGTTGTGTACCCAACATTTTGTTTGTGACTGTTCACAGAAAATTAGGATTAGGAAGAGTGACTCAAAGTTCTGAAAACACTATCTTGGAAATACATTAAAAATTCATGTCTCCAACTTATTTTCATGTTTGGAAAATTTCTTTAAATATTTTTAAAAAGGCTCACTCCGGCTAAAATGCCTTATAATAGTGTAATTACTTCAAATACAAAGTTTAATAACAAACCAAAGATAGTTAGCAGGATGTGAAACTTGGTGTGCTTATAACTGAGATGTTTCCATTCTTTTCCATGTTAGAAGAATACTTTGCACACACACGTAAGACTTACTGCAGCTTGCTGTATTTGTCATTGTTAACAATTACCTTTCTCATTCTGTAGTTGTGAAGGCAGTTGAAAAACATGTTATTGTTCTAAAAACATTTTTCTTAGAGTTGTAGACCCTCATCCCAGGGCAAACATCAAGAAACATATGATTTGATGAAACCAACCATCTGCAACAGCCCCTGAGCTAAGAAATCCAGAGTGAGATAAGAAGCTCCAACTTCTTTCTGTGGTTTTGGAAGATAAAATTCAGAATCTTAGACAAAATGTCAAATTAATCTTTTACTCATGTGTTTGTTGAAACCACAATTCATTAGCAACAAAGATTTAACTTTTCTTTCAAGTTTTATTACATTTACCTAGGTGTTACTTTCAACACAAATATTTCTGCATCACCCAAAGCACATAGTAACTATTGCGTACCTGATTCTGAGGTCAGATGGAAGCAATTAATCATTTATTCCACTGGACTTGTTGGAACTACAGTGAGACAAATGGGTTCATCAGAATTATAGCCCCTTAGCTGCAATAAATAAAAGATATATTCAAATCTGTGAGCAATTTTCTATTACTTATCTTTCATTTTCATTTCCCCACAAACTTTACCCAAATAGAAATTAAAGCACTGTGGCTGAAACTGAGAGCTTCATGAGTCCATAAAAGGCACAAGACTAATGTTCTCTACGTGATGGCAAATTACACTTCTTTGTGTGCATTACAATACTTTTACAAGAGTTGTTACGTAAAAAGAAAATACTGATGATCATTTAACACAGTAAGAATTCACTTAAATGAACTGCCAGAAGAACAGAACTCTTAAAATAATTGATTTTTTCCCCACATCAGATGAAAAATGCATAACACTGTACAATGAAATCCGTTTGAGCAAAAGTCATTTTCTGTCCATTAAAAGAAACATAAAATACATTGGGATACTTAATTAAAAGTCTTAGAACCGATTTGCACACCATAAATTTACCAAACACACACAAATTTAAGTAAAATACCTTAATTAATGCTTTTACTAAATCTATGGGTCCCCCCCAAATATTTTATAAGTGTAGAAAATTTACATTCACTACAGTTTGAAGAATACCACCGTCACTAAGAAATAAATTCATAACAGTTGCTGCCTCAGTGTTTCTGCCAGCATGCTGATGCCTTACATTTATGGAATGTATGGAGTGATTTGGAAATGACAGCTATCTCATGACAGGCAATACCAGCAGACAGCATTTGAAAAAAATCTATACTGACCTCACCTCCATCCAACACCTATTGACAGTTGTCACTCAAACTGTGATATCACATAAACACTTTCCGATCTGAGGCTTAAGTTTCCATAGTAGGGCAAAATCCTGTTAACTTCTGACCCACCTCTCAGACATCCCTTCTGTTGTATTCATGTTTGCAAACCGCTGACAGGTTTTTCAAGGCAGAGCATGTATGGCTTGTGCAACACTTGCACTCTAAGTTTCTTCCCTTCATCACCAGTCAGAAACTCATTGCTAATCAAAGGCAAAGAAATCTGCATCTGAAAAAGACACAGAGAAATCCAGAGAAAGAAGCAGAATATTGTTTGAATGTATTCTGTGAAAGACCTGTGGCACTTTTTCTACATGGTCTCTTCCAGCTTCTGTTATAGGTGGATCAGTTTTCCCCTGTTACCTGTTCCTTTTTATTTCAAAACTTTGGGTAGCTCCAAAATGCTGTGATGAAATAATGATGAACCACAAAACCACAGCACAGATATCACCCAAATTAGAAAGAGAGATGAGGAAACATAAAATCCTCTTCAATTAGAAAACTTAGGACCTACATAAGAAGGCAGCAGGGAATAAAGCGTTCTCAGTGTTATAAAAAGAATGATTTATAGCTGCACCAAAGAAATTAATGTCCATCTATCACAGCAGTTGATACAATATTGTAATGAGAGATTTAAAAAACATGGAGTGTGGATGAGTGTTTATAACCACTGCTATCTGCCCCTATGCAAAACTTTTGGCCATTTTAAACTAAGGAATTCTTCAAACTAAGGAATTCTTCAAATTTTGTCAAGCAATTAAGGGAAATAGGATCAGTTTCTCTCCCTCTCCAGCACTTCAATAACAACTGCTAAAAGCTCAATATTCCAGTAAATCTAGTAATAATACAGCAAGTTTATACTCAAATACTATAATGCCTCAATCTAGCCTTTCTTGTATACCTTCTCCACCCTAAAATGTACATCTTACTTGAACAAAAAACATGGCTTTCTTGGGCTACATACAAAACATACCTCTAGATGAGTAATTTCTTTGCCTTTTGCTCTCTGATGCAAATCATGGATTTATTTCCAAGTTACATTTTGCATTCTGAAACTAAATACAGAGGAATGGCTAGGAACTTCAGCCAGGTTTTTGAAGTAAACAGAAACTTAGTTTTGTAACTGAACTTTTGTAATGCTTGTAATTCACAGGAACTGAGAAATAAGATCTAGTCTTTGTAAAACTGCACTAGATATGGATCTAGAATGAAAGGCTGTCCCAGAAAATTAGAGAGAGTTTGGAGATATGGATTTATTCTTAAGGATATATTTCTTCCTGGATGTCAGGTGCCATTTGTCACACCCTGGATTTTGCTGTCCATCAGGATATAGGTGAAAAAAAAAAATTAAACTGCTTCATAGCTCAAGGAATTTAGTCAAGAGACATTTTTATACAATAGAGAATGAAGTCACTATCCATTAACAAAGAATAAAAGATCCAGGCAAATCTATAGTAGTGTGCATATGTACAGTGGCAGGATGAACAACACCACATTTCTTGAAGAAGAACTGTTGCAGAGTGTGCTGCAGCCCCACTAAAAACATCACATGCTTTTGGCCTGCCTAGTTTGATGCTAGGGTGCAGAAATGCTTTTTGATTGCAACAGGACTAGAGAGGCGCATAGCAACTTCTGAATCCCCAGGTATCTTTAGTTCATTAATTAATTTACTCTGCTTTACTTGCAGGTTTCAAATTGCATTAAAGATGTAAAAAAAAAAAAAAAAAAATCTCTTTCCAGGCTCTGGTCCTGAAATTGATACTCCATGGCCTGGCTGCTTTGCCCACACTGAAGCCCATGCACTTCTCTGTGGCTCCAGGCAGAGGGTCATCAGTTGCCTACATGCTGCTGGCTGCAGGAGCGGATCTGACAGTCACTGACACTACCAAGAGGTGCCATTCAATAACACTTACACAAGCCTTTTCCCCTTTTTCTCTTTGGGTACACTAGAAAGAGCTCGAGCAGCTGCACAATGAGCCTGTCATAACATCCACCGATACATCCCATTGCTGAGCATCACACTTGGGCCACCACCCACTGCTGGCCCCTGAGAGAGATTTCTTTCTTCTCCCTCTGCACTGTGGGCCTCTTACAGCTGGAAGTGAGAAGCTGGTGCCAGTGCACTGCTGTTTTATTGAATGTACAATATGGGACCAAGGTTATCCAAACTCATTTCATCTGGGAGCTTGCACATCCATCGTGTCAGGGTGGTTTGCACTCCCCTGAATTCAGCTGGTCTGAGATGCAAGTACCTGAGTGACCAGAAACACCAACCCATGGGAGTGCAGCACCCCTTAAAGTTTAACCAAAAAGATAAGCTTGACATTTACCCATTTTCAGGATACTCTGGAACTCTATGCTGGTTCATTGGTACAACCTTCCCGAAATGTTGACACTGAGCCATTAAAAAAATGAAAATGTTTGGCTGTAATGACAAATCTACTCTGTATGATGTCTGTTGACCCAACAGAAGCACTTATGGATTCTCTGGAATGATGTCACTACCACATGGCATATCCCAAAAATGTACAGGGAAAACAGGGATAGAACTGAGATTGTCAAGTGCTGTTCAGTCTCTGTGACAGAAAATTATATAATTCTAATTCATCTACTATGAACCATGAGCTACATGTGGTAAGGTACTGATGTCAGAGAGATAGCCTCTAATTCCCTCTATACATATTCACACATTTATTTTATATATATATAAAATAAGAAAAATACACACACACATATGTAAATATATATAAAAACTATATAAAATATGGGATGGTCTCCAGGAGTGTCACCACAATCTGAGTGATTAATTACAAGAAAATAGAAGCCAACTGAAAAGAGACATAGAACATATCCTATTCCTATTTTCCCTTCCCACACAGTCTGGTGCTGTTAATTTAATTTTCTTAATTTAGTGACAATTAGAGATGCAAATCTGACAGTGTGTAAAAACCAAAATTAGGAAGCAAATAGTAATGGTTGGGTTGGTACCAACATCAAATGGTGCCTTTAGCATCACGTCTGGTTTATGATCTGAGAGGACTACCTCTGCAGGGAGAGGCATTCACAATCATCTTTGAAAGTAGGATGAAGATTCTCATTATCAAGGAATTTATCTGCTAGCAGTAGATTACGAGCTGAAGGAACACCTTCCTCAGTACTGCAGAAGCCAGAAATTAAATTAGAAGGATGTGATGATGATGACAGGCCAGGTGCTGCCTGACTCCACAAACCTCTTACTCGGTTTTATACAGCAGGGACACTTTGTGGGAATTAAAGGTCTTGGTATGTTTAGTGGAAAGAGAACAAGGGTGGAAAAAAAGAATGCTTCGTAACATATCATTGTTAGTAGACACCAAGGAGACAAAAGAGTTGATTAAGCTGAAGGCTAGTGTTCATATATTAAGAAATGGGTGATGGGCCAAATAACTTCAGTCTGCAAACTGGAGCCAAGTATCTGAGACTCAGAAATCTAGGAATCCTGTAAGAGAGCAAGCAACACAATTTTCTTTCCATCGTATAACGTGGTTTCATTATATTTTTAAACAGAACAATATTAAATAGATAACTATGATAGTACAGACTGTTTCAGAAGCCAAGAGCTTTCTTCTAGCCCTGTATCCCAACAAAGGGAGAAGGAGGAAGAGTGTAAAATAGTGCATGGGTACAATTTACCATGAGAAAATATGATTCTTGTTAAACAGCTTGACAAGAATATTGTGGTTTGGGAGACAGAAGGGCAGCAAGGGGCAGGGTTCTTGAGGGTCACATTGCTTTGCAGCCCAGGGCATGTGGTGGCCTCAAGCTTTATGAACACTCACTACCACAGGGTCTATTATCTGCCAGGCGCCACTGATGCCTGAATTATTGTATTTCAATAAAAATTGCAGCTTTGGTACTTAACCCAATAACTAGATTGTTGCATTCCCTTCCCACGCTGAACTGGTATCAGCTAAGAAGTGGAAAGCAGGATAGCTGCCCTCATCCTCCCCCCTTAGCAGACACACATACATGGCAGCTCTGGGCTCAGACAGGCCAGGGACAGAGTAAGTTCAATTGGTGATGAACGCTAAGAATGCAGCACCACAAACCACAGAAACATCTGTGCTAGGCACAAAGTATAAAGTGCAGCCTGACTGGAGGCAGGGTGGAGATATTTCATCAGGGGGAAAGCAGAGATAATCTAATGAATCCCCAGAAATTTTAAAAAAAACACTAAAAATATATTACAGCGCGCTGTAAAAACCCAGAAGAAAAAAAAAAAGAAAACCACCACCAAATCTTGCTGCTTACAAATGCCTCTATGGATGTAAACTCATTACTCATTTATATATGAAGTGAAAAGTATTAAGATAAATGACACTATTTACTGCCATGATGCACCTAACATCAAAACAGATGTGTATTTCCAATGCTGGGTGCATTAAACACATTATCCAACTTTCAAAATACAATAAGTGATTTATGCTAGAGGTTGAATATGCCCAAGCAGCAACTAAAAATATAATAGAACAAAACCCAAACAACCCAGAACAGATCAGCACAACTAAGATAAAAAGTCAGCCAGAAAGCTCAGATTAACCACAAAACTGGAAGGTAAAAATTAAATAAATCCTTGCTTTTGGGTATCTTGGGAAAAATCAATTTTATTTTTTTTATTCCTAATCATTCACAATGTTTTCCAGGATTTCATCTGTGGTCCTGCTATTTAGCGACACAAACATAGTTGCCAACCAAGAAAAAAATGTTTACAGTATTTGTATATCGTCAGAGAATTCAGCACAACAATATATTTTCTGATAAAAGCATAAGCCAAAATTTCTGGAGTCAAGCATACTGTTTTCCAGCCTTGGATTTTCCATATTAAAACCACAGCAAAATATCCATTCCCTCACAGCATGTCCCAAAGGGGACACACATTTCTCCCTTAACAGGGGGGAGCAAGGAAAACAACCAAGGTTTTTAAATAGACTTTCCCAAATTTGACTACAAGATAAAGAAAAATCTCCAGCCATTCTGCTTACCTTAATGACCTTATCAAAATACAAGCTCATCACAACTCAATTAACCAGCCTGGCCACAATGGGTTGTCCTTGGTGTGGTGGTTCATGCAGAGGAGACTGGGAGAATACTTTCAGGAGAAGCTTAACCTGCTGGCAGCAGAGGGGTTCCACCCTGGATGGCTCAGCTTGACCAGAAGGCCTTTCCTTCCTCATTAAACAGCACCTGATCAGGATAAAGAAAAGCAGGCTGAAGGTTATATACATTTACCTCCCAATGTTTCAGTATTGAAACATCCAAAATAATTTTAGCCCTGATGTGCAGCCACCTCTCAGCCAGAGCAGTTAGGTGGTAATGAGGCTGTATGTGAAAAATGGAAATGGCCAGAGCATGCATTTAAAGTGTGGGCAGTGAGCAGCCTCCAGGGTGAGCTCCCTTATGAGGAGCAGTGGCTGTGCCATGGGGTCACACTGGTTGGCGTGGGGATAATGGCTGCAGGGTGGGAGGTCTTCACGTCTGCTTCCTGGAAACTGGGAAAGGAATTATCTTGGAAAGGGCTTAGTCACTGTTTAGATGCTTTGTTAAGGGCATTGAGACAAAAAGAAGGGGTTTTAAAACAAACTAGGGAGCTCCAGTATATTCTGGGGATTTAAGAAACAATCATTGTGTCATACTGTAGTAGCATGACTACTTTTGACATGCAAGAATTGTCCCAAGTTTACAGACTGTGCTCAGTGATATTAAAAATCTGGGTTTGTTTTTAAAATGCAAAGGAACAAGGCTGCCAATATTCAGGAAATAGTTCCAAGAGCAATTTGCTTCATTAGCCATGGGTCTGAGGCCCCCTCTGAGAACATATCACCACCTCGGGGGTAAGGAGAGGCCGATGGGGTGAAAGCCTAGGAATGCTCACCAGCTGGACCACCAAAAGGGGCAGCAGGTGGCCGGGAAGCAGCTTGCTGAAGGTGCAGCTGCTTGGCTCTGCCTATTGGGAAGGCACGCGGGAAAAGAGCTCCTGCAGGAGGGCAGAGCTATGTGAGAGTTTATAAGGACTGGCCATGCCTGGGCTGTGAGGAGAGCTCATCTGAGCCTTCCCAGAGCCACTGAGGGGCTGTGCAGTCACCCAGGAGGGCACTGCCCACCTGGTAGATGTACTCCAAGAAGTGCTGCCTGGTCTTGCTTCCAGTTACAAGTGACTTCAGAGGGGGCTCCCTATGAAGGAATGTCTGTCCTTCCTGCTGAGAGTTCAAGCGCCAGCACCCAGCAGAAGGTACCATGTGAGCTTGCCCCCCTCACACTCTTGTTTTGCCTCACTGGTTCTTAAAGTCTCACAGTCCCTTTATGCTGCATTACATTGCTGCACTCTCTGGTGCCAGAGGCTGTAGGGCATGTGAGAGTTTGGAAAACCTGAAGATCTGAGTGACCTCTCTCTGGCCTGGCTCAGATACTCACAAGCATTTGCTTTTTTGGAAGCAGAAATTCCTCTTCTCCTCATGGTATGCCTAATGCTGCAGCACACAGACCTTTGCTGTCTCACAGAACAAGAAAAGGATTCAGTTTTATTTGTTCTTCAGGGAACAAATAAAATCTACATGGAAGCAGCTGTAAGCTGGAGAGATCTGCAGCTCCTGAGGCTGCTCTTGGCTGAAAGAAAGTACCTCGGCTGCTGCTTTCATAAAGCCGCTGACCAGTTTAGGACCCAGAATTACATCTGAACTGGTGAAAGACTGATCAATAGCTTGGTCACAACTTTTTTACAATTTAGAAAAAAAAGATTTCTGATCACTTCTTCAAGACTATGTTTATGCATGCTCCTAGCTGCCTCTTGCAGCTCATTTCTCACACAAAAGCATGAGGGGGAAAAAAATGAACAAAATTGTTCTAGCTACTCTCTCTTCATATTTTTGAAGGTGGTTTTATGAGTGTCCTTTCTAACTGTAAACACCTAGAGGGAAATATTTGGTGGTTACACAGCACCAAGGAAGTCTGAGAGGACTAGCTAAAAGACTAGCTGGTGTTATTTATGGAGAGAGTCAATTAAACGGAATCATTTAGGTTGGAAAAGATTTGTAAGAACATTGTGCCCAACCATTAACCCAGCACTGCCAAGGCCAGCACTAAACCTTGTCCCAAAGTGCCATATCTAGATGTCTTTTAAATACCTCCAGGGCTGGTGACTCAACCACTTCCCTAGGCAGCCTGTCCCTGTGCTTGACAGCCCCTTCCATTGAGAAACTTTTCCAGCAGGCACAGAAGAACACACCCCATCTCTATGGCCAGCTTTTAATGGCAGCCATTCCCTCTGCTGGGGTCAGTAGAGACAATGTGCTGTTAAAGTGTGTTAACATCCAACTTAATCTTTTCTACCCAAATATGCATAAAACTCATTTTTCTCATAACATTTTAAACTCATTATTTTGTCTCTAAGATCAGGCTAAGAGATAAACTGCTTTTGTCAGACCTTGGGGACAGCCAAGGCATTATTAGCAGGGTATTCTGAAATCCCATCAATGCAGGGAAGAAAAACCTAACGAATCCTTAAAATAAATTGACAGTGTTCAGAAAACATTATGTGATGCACCTCTATAAGCATACCTTTCAAAACCTGTCTGTTATTCCTTGATATGTGGGCCAGGCCTTGCAGAGCAGATGAAGCCTTGAAGAATTTACTTTCCATGGAGGAAGATTTGTCTTATGAGTCAGAACCTTTGCATTGAGAAGCACAGTGAGGCAGGTCATGCAGAAACCTGTAATGGATGAGCTAGATGTAACACGTCGTCTATAAAATTTGGTGTACAACTGGCTTTTGACTTGTGTTAAGAAGTTTCATTCTCCTGCACGGATAAGATTTTAAAACTGATTAATTCTTTCTTTCTTCTCTATAATGTTCAAAAATAAGTTTTCCTCTTTTCAGATTGCACCTCTTTTTTTACCTTCAGTCCAACAAAAAAAGACTGTAGACACAAGAGTAATGGAATAAATCCCAACCCTATCATTACTAACATTTTAACAGCATTATCTGGGTGTGCAAGTTCACACCTCAGTGAGGAATAGAGTGAAACATGGAGAATTGCCATCTTTGCAGCTGCTACTGGCTGACATGGCAGCAAGGCAGATTGCTGTGAGGACAGTGCTACATCTGCTGCCCTGTTCATGGCAACGAACCAGACTCTCCCTAGTTCCAGCTTCCTTGTGCTGCTCACATAGTGCAAAGGGATGCTAATAAGGCCACAAATAGCTTATAAAGAATTAAGATATTGAAGGAAGAAAGGAGATCACACTCACCCTAAGCCTGCCAGACTTGATTTTCTTTCATGTAGGTCCTTCTCTTATTCACATTGTGGGATGGAGGGTAAATTTTGGGAATGGTGGTATACTGCTACAGTCATCCATTAAGGGTCTATTCCAAAATTACAGTTCAGCACAACTCGGTAATTACTGTTATCCACAGGAGGGAGCGAAATGCCTTTAACACAGCCCTTAAGAATATATTGAAGGGAGTCCTCACACAGGAAAGAGTTTAGCCCCCAAGCTTGGAAAAGAAAAAAAAAAAAGACAAAACCTTTGATCTTGATCATTTGCTAGGGCCTGAGCTCACAGCTGAGGGCAGAAGCATTGGCCTCTGCTATCTTCAGAGCCCTGAGTGGCTGCATGCCAAGCAAGTGCTCTGCAGTCCAAGCATAAGGATGGCTCTAAATAACACCAGCAACCAACATCCTGGAGGGCAGCAGTGCAAGAGCTGTGCACTGTGAACTGGGGCGAGCAGCACCATTGCCATGCATCCTGTTTTGGCAGCAAAGTGAGGTGTTGATTTTGAGAATGCCATCTCCAAGTTGTCTCTCGAAATAATATAATCCTCTTATTTCCTGCTTCACCAGTTTTAAGGTTGCTTTGGTCTTCTGGGGCAGTGTAAAGCTGTTGAAGCTCCACAGGGGAAAATCTTGGCTATTCCTCTTAGAGCAAAGCTTGACTGTCTGAGATGTTGTAGAAAGGAACATGAATCTCAGTAACCCTCTGAAAGTGCAGTATACACAAATAATCTTTGTGCTTGCAATTCTCTCCTGGCCTGGATGCTAAGGCAGTTTTTAATGAGGATTTGGCTCTGAGTGCATGTTTCCATGAAATGCTTACAATCTTCTTTTCCAGCCCCCACAATAATACCTATGTGCACAAAAATAATAATGTCCTGTGTACAAATATGCAGACCCACATGCCAGTTCTTTAACTTTCCAGCCCTTCCAAGGGCTCCAACAGAGTGGCATTAGAGAGGGGGAAGGAGGACAGCTAAGATGCTGACACCCAGAACAAGGAGCAAAGAACATATTGAAATGTTTTGTCAGGTCAGATCTTTATTCTGGCACTGAAGACAGAACTACAGACTGACAGAAAGTGTTTATGACCTGAGCAGCAAGAAGACAACAGTGAAAGGATCAAGGCCTGTTAAACCAGGATACAGCTGTCCCCGGAGAACTCGATCCTGGCCAACGGGCTTTGGCAAGGAGCAGTTCACATGCAATAGCTGTGTTTTGCTGTGGATGATTGCCTAAATCCCAGCTTAAAGTGGTTAAATGCTCTACTCCCCCTCACATGATGATCTCTCAGTCTCATATCTCTAGGAGAAAGGGATGCAAAAATAACTAAAAAATAGGTCTAATATGTTTTTTTGAAACATCTTTTTTCATTATGAAAAGAAATATAGAGGCAATAGATGTACATCACAATTTTACTTCTTTGAGGGCAAACAAAATTATGGGAGATGGCAGGAAGACAAAAAAGCATGCTGGAATGTGAAAGAAAGGAAAACTGCAAAATCTAGTTCATTCATCGTAAAATTAAGAATTCTAATGATGACAAGAGTACTAGGAGATGCAACACAGAATCACAGAACATGCTGCATTGGGAGAGACCCATCAGGATCATTGAATCCAACTCCTGGCCCTGCACAGGGCAGCCCCAAAGTCACACCATGAGCCTGAGAACATTGTCTAAACTCTTCTTGAACTCTGTCAGGCTTGGTGTTGTGACCACTTTCCTGGGGAGCCTGTGCCAGTGCCCAGCTATCCTCTGGGTGAAAAACCTTTTCCTGATATGCAGCCTAAACCTGCCCTGATTCAGCTTCCTGACATTAATAAATAATTAACTAAATGCCATTCACTGACTTCTGAGAAGTTGTCATTATCCTTACAAAATGAGCAATAACAGACCATTAAAGTAATGCTATAAGATTTTTCCATACTTACAAGAAAAATAAAATGATTGAACCTTTCTGTGCAGGAAAACACAACCTTGAAAAACGAGTACTTGTATTTCAGGGATATGCAAAACATGAATGAAGAGGATCAGGAAGTAGAAGTGTCCACATCAACAAAATGGACTGTCACAGTGATGGAGCTACCTGGAAGGGTCCAAAAGGTGGCTGTCTGTGCAGCTCTGTCACTTATTGGTGCAAAGTCTTTGTGACCAGAAAACCCTTTGACATTAACAATTCTACAGGGCAGTGACAGTGACATCAAGTGGATACATTAGTGAATTAAACAACTGAGTTACTCTGATACATGAGAAGCTGTATTTTAGTAATGATTCATCTGAAAAGTGCTTCTACCATAAGACAGATTGAGAAGTGATTTGCCCTTTGAGGGACTCTTTGTGCTCACGTCTACATCATCCCCTCCCTGCATCTTCATATGAAGGGTAACTCCCACTTCATTTATTTGAACAGAGGAAATGGGGAAATTTTCCAGAGAGGCTGAGAAAAGGGTAAAAAATTGGAAGCTTCATCCTTCCAGATACAAATAGCAACAGTTCATGAATGCAGAATTAGTTTGGGAAAACTCAGATGCATAAAATAGGGCTGCCTCAGGCTGTTTTAGCTTCTTCACAACAATGCTGTAGTACCTATTTAGTTATCCAGTAATGCCAAGCAACTGCTGATGACTTCATTATCCACAAAGTATGCATGCATGCACCAAATGAGTGCACTGCAAATGTACTCGCATCATTAAATTTAGAGTAAGGTACCAAAGCATTTTTAAAATACATGGGGACTCTTTAATGAAATGACTTCTTTTTCTCTATGTGGGTGAAAATATTCAAATGCAAAACCTTCAGAGTAGCCTTATTCTGAGATAAAAACACACTGTTTTCACCATGAGAGTGGTGGCACTGTCTCTTTTATCTTCATCTGCCAACACTGTTGTTTCAACCGTATACTCCCATGTGACCAATACTCCCATTTCAGCCTAAGTGCCTGCCACTCACTGGAACTTTTCTTTATTAGAACATTTTATTAGAGGGTTTGTACTGCTTGCTCAGCACTGCTGGAGTAGCGCCTTGCAAGTGAAATCAACAACAATGCTCAAGTGTGGAGTGGACTTGGTGGAATACCCACACTCTCTTTTGGTAGTTAAAAACAGGCTTGCATTTTGTCTTGATTTCTATCAGTGTCTGCAAAGTGTTTTAAACCTAGATTAGCTGGTGGCACAACCTTTGATAGTGTGATAGACCGCTGTTTAAGGAAACAAAGAGAAACACCTAAGTTAAGACTGCTGGAGGCTGCTGGGAGCTTTTCTCCTGGCCAATAACTGGCCATTTCTGAGAATTGACAGTAGTTTTGACCATTGAAAAGTGAGATGAACCTTTGAACACCACCTTAAGACCTAAACCTGGGAACTTCTTTGTCTCTTTGTTTCCTGGCTGTGAAAGGTAACAGAGCTCCGGCTGGCCTCCCGTTCCCCTGGCCAGGCCCTGCGGCCCTGTGGGGCAGGGGCTGGGCTGGGCCTGCCGCGGCTCCCAGCCGGGAGATGGGGCCTGCGGGGCTTGCCCCGGGCCCTGGCTGGGTCAGGCCGGTCCCTGGCTCAGCTGCAGTTTTTGCTGTGACCGAATTCACCAGAGACTGACGAGTAAGGAGAGGGAAAGCCATTGACCTGCTGGGGGCTGAGACAGTGACCACACTCTCCAGAGCAACCATGAAAAAAAATCTTCCATAGCAGACAGCTCCAGCTGCTGTTCCAGCAGAGATCACCAAACCATCTACAAAACCTGGGCAAGATTTTAACTCTTTCACTACCCAGATGAGACTTGCAGATTAATCCTTTTTTCCAGAGAGAGGGGAAGAGAGAGAGTGATCAACATGTAAAGAGACAACATAAACTATCAAAGACAGTGAAGAAAGGAATTAAGCTTCAGAGGGGGGAGGGAAATAAGGAGATGCTTTAATAAGCTGAAATATTCTTTTGCTAAAACTATGGAGATGGACAATAGTGTTCTGTAAAACTCCTTTAATTCATGAAAGAGTATTTTGGGTGGAATAGAGTATTTCAAAGTGTAAATTTAAGCAAATGGTGAAGTAGTTGTGATGCTGGAACAGAAACAGAGAAGTGAGAGTTGTTGAAAATTTGTGGCCTTAAGAAGCAAAGAGAAAACTTCTGTGTCCAGAGAAGCTCACAGAGACAGATGAAGAGAACTTTTGCCTTTGAATAACTCATCCTTAAAATGACACTCCTTGACCCATGACACACCTCAGAGTGATGTAAAATTGGAGGAGAGAACTGACGACAGAGTTTTCCAGGTGGCTGGCATCAGAGAAATAGCAAACCATAGGAAAATGGTTTTCTTGTGAAAAACTCCATAGATTAGCAGAAGAGAATTTCTTTTTCTCTACAAAGACTGATGAAGAGACTATAACAAAGTTGAGACTGTTTTAACCACCAAGGTTTTTTTGTCTCTATGTTTTCATGTGAATGAGAGAATGCTTAGGTAGTGGGGAAAAAGGAGTTCTGGAAGTTTTATTCTGGTTTCTTATTCTTGTAGTTTTGTTAATAAACTTTCTTTGTTCCTTTTAAGTTTTAAGCCTGTTTTGCTCTTGTTCTAATCCATATTTCACAGCAAAAAATAAGTAAGTTTTCTAGTGATTTTTTAGCTAACGCTTTAAAACCATGACAGATAGCAAGACAACCTTTTGTGGCATGGCCCAATAAAATGTAGCCCAGATGTCAGCAAAATTTTTTGGACCATCTCTGTTGCCTACAGCTTACACCACACAGACAGTGTGTGAACATCTCTTTGATTTATGTGCATGGAAGTCTACAGAAAGGCAAAACCTTGCATTAGAGCAAACCATCCTCATGTTTCCCCCATGGAAGGTGTGGCAATGAGGAGCTGCACTGCTGGCCACCAGCATCCTTCAGGTATTAAGCAAACATCTCCAGACACTCTTGCCTTGCCCAGGTTTTACAGAGGTGCCAGGGTGATTTCCCACTTTCTGCATCCAATACCTACTAGAGCCACTCCCAGGACAAGGTTAATTTTTTCACCCGTGAGAAATTATTATGATGAATGTTTGCCCCCTGGTCTTCTCCAAGGTACCAATCAAGGTGCCCTGGGATACTCAGAGGAGATTTTCTCCAGGTTGCCCTGTGAAGCTAGGATGGCTCCCAGCCTTGCTCCCTTTTGGGATGGAAGCACACACACAAAAGCAGATGAGAATGCCAACAAAGGAAGGATTTTATGTTTTGACGTAATGCTATAAATAAATAAATAACATGACATAAATGTTACGTCATGAATATCATAAATGTTATATCGTGTTATGTCATGATGGCTCTTCCATTCAGCTTTTATCCTTAGATAGCATTGTCTTAGACTGCACATCTGCTGTAAAACAACAAATATCTGTCTTTGCCCACTTCTGTGCATACATCGTCTGTCTCCTCAGAGGCCTGTGCTCCTCACCACAGAGGTGCCCAGCATTTGCTGAAGAAAGGTGACTATACTGAAAATCAACAGTAGAACTAAGCACACTAATACCTTCTGTGTGCTTCAGCTTCCAAGACCAGTCATCTGCTCTTGAGGAAATGCTGAGAGGTAATTAGAAATACTCTAAAAAAACCCACACATTTATAAATTATTGTGAATGTATTGCTGCTGCAGATGCATAAGTGAAAGTAGGAGTAAATCTTCGTAAGTTCAGAAAAAGTTTCAGAGAAGTGCACAGTAGGTCTTACCTTACTGTAGACAAGTACCTTGTAAAGGATTTCATTGTGAAAGGGTATGGACAAAAATAGAATGCAAATCCTGCAGTAAGTAAACTTGAGATTACTTGCTTTATGAACAATTTAGATTTCTGAGGGTGAGGGGGGGGGAAGGAGAAACAACTTTCTATTGTAGAACTGCAAACCATTTGCTTGAATGCATTCAAGACCAGTGCTAGCATTCCCTATTCAAACCTAGAGGAACAGGCTTTCTTCCCTATAAAACCATTGTAATGTACCTAGGCCAAGAAAACACTGAGAAGCCAAAGCATTTGTTTAAGTTCAGTGTAACTGAAGAATAATTAGTACATAGGTAAATAATAGAGTGTGCTAATGCAATGTAAACCTGCATGAGATCTGTGTTCTGTAGTACAGATTTCACGTCAATGTCAAAGAAAGAATAATGCCTAACAATTAGAGTTTGTGATGCTGTCACTGGAGGAAAGGATTTCATTGCTTGTCTACAGGGATTGTCTTATCAGGCCATTTGGATGCAAGATCGTGATGGTAAAACCATTCCACTGTATGCCTAGCCCCTCTGACGATTGCATTACAATGCTGTCAGGGTGCTGGGGCATAAAGATTTTACTGCAATCATTCTGAAGCTAATATGACCAGATACGATGATCTCAGTGTAGCTTGTTTTCCCGATAAATTTAAAAGGAAAAAGAGATAAAAAGAACTGAAAAATACAGAAACAATACTGAAGGTTGTTAAGGTCTGGGAAGGGCACTCCAATTTAGTAAGGCACAGAAGCTCAGACTCTTCCATATTATTATAGCACCAGTTGGGTTATGTGACTCTGGAATAGGATGCATGCAGTTGGGGTGGGGAATCATAATTTGCAAGATATTCTAAATGTTCTATTTTTGAGATACTGTGGCATTTGAACATAGGTAGCTCTAGTATTCCTAGAGTTCCTGAGGAGAACACCATACCTAGTCCTGAAATCTTTCTCAGATGTCAAATGTTTAATTGTTTCTATTAGCCGCCAAAGTGCTCTATTCATACAGGGTTAAAGTTGGCTGATGGGGTTGCATACCCTGTTCAGAATCACCAATACATCTGTAATCCCATTTTTAAAGATAAAAAATGTGAAGTTAAAGTATGTATCATCCCTGCCTCAAAGCCTTAGCTCTGCCCCCAGACTCGAGAGCAGTACAGCTAACGGGGGTGTGTACGCTTGCTGCAGCCACGGCACGTGTCTGACACACCATCCCCTTGGCAACCCCTTGTCTCATTTATCTTCCTGAATGCTCGGCTAACCTTCTCTATCTTATAGGCAGCTGCTCTGATTGGCACAGATGTTAATTAAACTAGGTAGTAACAGAGCACAATCCGGAAAGGCGGCCCTCGGAGCTGAAAGGGATCCTCGTCCGCACCACAGCCCCAGTGCCGTTCTCGGTTATGTGAAGTGTGGAAGGAGTGAAGAAGAAATAATCTTATCCATGTTCCTCTCATCTGTAACAGTCTCACTCATGATGGCAGAAGAAGGGACAGACCAAGCATCAACAGGCAGCAAATGGAGGTTACTGGTGAGCCAGATGTGGACAAAACACTGCTGATTGCTAACACTGGCCTAAGTTAAATTTCTCTTTTCTCTGCCCATGGGTAGCAATTTCCTTTTTCCTCACTTGTGCACTGTGAACCTCCATGTTGCCCAGAGTATTCTTTCGGGGTGAAATGTACCATGAGGATATGAAACAGAGTTAAAGTGATAAGAAACAGGCAGTGCATCCTTCAACCCTATTCACTTTTCTTAAATTTTTCATCCGATATTCTGGAAATTTCCCCCCTAGAAATTTTCACAGCGACTTTCCTGGTTATTAAAGAAAAATCACAGCTATAAGGTCCTAACTGTGAGAAAGACAAATCAGGAAGTTTCTCCTGAAAATCCCCTGAAAAAACACTACTGTAACACACATTCACAGAACACTGCAAAGGGCAGGATGAACTCCCAGGACATGCTGATACATAAATTTTGTTGGACATAGTACATTTTAAGACCCTATGCTTACTCCAACTTTAATAAATCCCTATCCAATTCTCTGATCTGTAGCAGAGTACTGGTCCTCCTGCACCTGTTTATCTTGCATCAAGCTGTGCTGCAGATACAACCAGAACCTTACATTTTGAGAGTTTTGGCTGCCCCAAAAAGTTGATGAAACTTAAGCATTGGATAACAGTGATTGAAACTAGGTATATCACGCTCAGATTCGACACCACTGAACATTCATGCAAAGTGACAAAATAATTCTTGGATGTCACCTGTTTCTTTAAGGGTGTCATGAGAATTCCTCCCTAAAATGGTTTTTTTAACTTCAGATCTGAATAATCACAGAGATTTTTCAGAACCGAGAAAATCTGTGGATTGTGAATTCAAATAAAAATGTTTTGCTATGAGAAAGGAAATGTATTTGATATAATTTTTACTAAATGCTTTAGATTCCAGATAAGATTAAAAGTAATACCAGAAACTAGCCTGTTTAAACAGACACTGCAACTTTGAGAGTGTCTGGACCCCTCTGCAATCAAAGCTGTGAGCAATGAGCAGAGATTCTCTGTACTCCCAGGTATGGAATTACCTGCTGACAACTCTGCAGCCGCTGGTCAGTCTTCCCTCTCATCAGTCCTCTCACTCCGTTCTGTGGGGCACTGCAGCTCCAGAAGTTCTCTCTTTCCCATGGTGTTTAACCTTAAGGCTGTAAAAGGTCTCAGAGGATGTTACCAGGCTCAAGACATTACCCCTCTCCCCAGCCAACGTGCTGCTTTATGCTGTTTGCCTTAGTCCTTGCTGGTGCCGTTAAATGTGATGTGCTTCCCCTGCCTTCTCCTACCAGTTGTGATTTAAAATAAATCAGAATATGACCCAGTTTTATAGTCACGGCGGGCTGCTTGCAGCACACAGAGCAGGTAGGAAGTTTTTCTAAGCTCTTTGCCTTTCTGAATAAAAAAAATCATATGGTGGGTCTCACACATCCTGTGCCAAGCTCATACAAATGGGACTTCAGTCAAAGTAGAAAAACACTCCTGCCATTACGTATTAAGAGTATGGTCCTGGCTCTGTGTGCCTGCACTTGAAGTGCAAACATTATATAGGGAGCACAGAATATCAGTTTATTCTATTTCAAAAAATTAATTAAATAATAATTAAAAATTCCTTCTATCTACTTAAACCACCACTTTTCCAAGACATTCCTAATCAATAGCCATGCTCCTATACTATTACCCTGTTGAGTGCCATCATCATACGGTTCCTGTAGCTTGTGAAACTTTTCAGTTTAATTTCATGGTTTCACATTTTTCAGACAGAATGCAGAAGAAAAAAAGGAAGACAGTAACTAGGACCTGAAACTAACACCAAATCCCAGTCAGTATGTATCACAACTTTGTAATTAATAGGTTTCAGCTCCCTTTTAAAGGGCTTAAATAATTTATTTCTATTTCGTTGCCAGAAAAATTTCAGTGTTCTTGTATTAAATATAATATATATGAATATATATTTTTTTCCTGAGTGTCTTCCAAAAACAGCCCATCAGCTCTAAGAAGCAGATGTTAATGCCTCCATCATATGACAGCATTTGTTTGAAATATTTGCATGCCATATAGTTCAGAGTACCTTCTTTTTTCCAGGTAACAGCTAAAAATTTTACTACAGCATTAAGAAATTTTAATGACTGTTAAAAGGTTCCCTAATGACTATAATAAAGGACAATATTTTATTGATGTCAGCAACTAGCAGTTGACTTATGCAGTACTACTTTTTAATCTTCTGGTTTGCTGTGGTCTTATATATCTTTATTCCAATTCTTAGAGCAAAACCTGATACATCTCAGCTGTGATTTAATGGATTTACTCATAGAGCTAAAGCAGTCAATGCTGAAGTTACTAAATGAATTAAGTGCTGTCTCTCCAGTGTATATTCAATTTTTCACACTCTTTTCATGCTCATCGTCATTTATGTTTGGACAGTTGTCTATGAACCTGTGCAATGGCTTCCCTAGGCTGGAAATCCAAAGCCTCGTTGTTAATGCCACAGTTAGTTTGCCAAGACATTGGCAGGAGGTCCAAAATCTGATTCCTGGGTAAAGAAGATATCCCAGGCTTGGGTGCCCAGTCCATTTGATTGAGACCTGCTTTGGTAACAGAAATTCAAGCATGTGTTTACCACCTGATGCTCTTTCCTTAGTCTACAGAAGTGCCTATCAGGACATCCTGGAAGCCTACAAAGAAAAGGTAGAAAGCCATTGAAAGACTGTAAAAGATCACGGAATCAAGTCAGCTATTTTTTCCTGAATATACCCACATCATAACGAAATGAGACGTGGCTGGGATTCTGGCATACTTACACTTCTGATTCACTGTATGACCTTGGGCAAGTCACTCATCCCTTTTCTACTTTTGTTTCTGTATCTGCATTACAGAAATAATAATTACATTTTCTGCTTCACACAGTTCAGAAGCTTATTTAGTCTTATCAATACACAATGCTTCACAAAATAGTGGAATTACTTTAACAAATATGTCAATCTGGAATAACTATTGAGAGCAACAAATTCAGAAACCGGTTCTCATAGCAGTTCTTAGACGCGCCCTCACAATCCCAGGCATCTATCTGAGGAAAAAAGCTCTTAAAGAGTTGTATTATCAAATAAAGGCAGTAGTATCAAAGCCCCAGGGTTGCTTTGGCCTCTAAATGCTAGTACAAAAGTAAAAAGGTAACTCAGATGCATGGCCAGAGCAACCCCCATGAACTGTGTGAGAGGGAACCATCAGGGAAAAAGCCTAACCTACACTGACTGTCTCCAAACCCCGGCTGGGCTGGTGGTGGCACCAGAGCAGAGCACAGCCCATTTAAATGACACTGCCTTCTCATGTTAATCCTTGCAGAATGCTGAAACCATGCTACTTTTGATCACTTCATTCATTTGATTACTCCAACTGGTCAAAACAGGGTTTGGAGCGTGTCTTGCACACAGGAGATGAAAGATGGAAAGGGTGTAGGCACAAAGGTTTCCTACATAGAAGTCCAGCAGTTCCTTACAACTTATTAGCGGACCTCCTTGGTCCTTGCAGAGACTAGGAGAGTACAAATTAACAGAAGCAATTAATTACTCACATGTAAGCTGCTGGACTCAATCCGGGGGAATGGAGAGGACGGCAATCCACGGGGTCAGAATGGAGCCTTAATGAGCCCTTCTGGCCCTAGACCCTGTGACTATTCAATTAGGCACGAGACCTCGCTGCGTGCCAAAAGGCCTTTCGCCCCAGCCTCCGGAGCTGCGGCACCTCATGCCAAGCCACAGACCTTGCCCTGGAAGTCTGGGCCGGCGTTAAACGCCGGGTAGTTGGACTGCTCTGGATCTCAGCCTGAAATGAGGGCAAGCGAGTGACAGCCCAGCACAACTGCAGCTGCTCTTCACTTCAGTCTTGCCTTTAAGCACATTGTGTTTTGTCGTCTTAAATTACAGCGAAATTGCAGTCAGCTGGGTAAACCCAAAGGCCCATGTTGTTCTTTGCTGGTTTCTTCCATTCACAGAGTTTTCTCTCATGCACACCTATAGTTACTCAAAAAGGCTTAAACACTATAATGTTCAACCTAAGGCAGGGAATTTTGTCTTTAAATAAAAACCCAGCTGATTTTTTTGTATCAAATTGCTCTTTCAAACACCTCACAAGTCTCCTTCAAAATGATCCCTTTCTAAGTGATTAATTTTCCATGAGAAGATGCTAACACCAGGACAGTGCAAAAATAAATATCAGAAAAGAGCAAGCAAAAGGGAATGTGTCACATACTGACTACAGGGAAACAGTGCAAAACATCTAATCACAGCAGTGCCAGGAAACTTGAACCTGTCCAAAAGGATCCAGTGCTCTCAATGTTTAATTGCTGTTGATGGCTGCTGGTCAGTCATGCATGACAATGTGTGTGTCACGCTGCTTCCTGCCTATGTTCATTCCTGTCAGCCTTCACTCCAGGTGATGAGTACAGCTTCTCTGACCAGGGGAGAGAGAGAGAGAGGGGGGAAAAAAGAGCCCTCACAGACATAAAGCAACATGTACCCAAATAACCCCAGCGACAGGAACAGAGTGCCAAAAATGGACAGCAAAGGCCAGCTTTTATCAATCTCTCTACCCATCCTTATTTATTCTTAAAACAAACCCACCCCAAAAACAGAAAACAAAACAACCCAAAACCAAAAAAACAACAAACAAACACCACCACCACCACACAAAAAAATAAAGCAACAACAACAAAAAGTGTGGCATCTGTGACCGACAGTATTCCAACTGGCAAGTCTCAGGTCTCCTGTTTGCTTGATTATAGTTGTATGAACACATGCTTGGGGCTGCAAGAAGCAATTTGAATTACAATCAGGTAGCAATGAACGTTATCTTTTTGGGGGAACTGGAGCTTTATAAACCTCCTCCTTGAGCTGGTAAGAGACAGGTAGGGGGAAATGTAGGAGAAGTGACTTAAATGTTCTAGAAATTGTATATAGCTTTCCACTGCTTTCTTAAGGTGACTGTTTAATGGTTTATGTATCTGGGCCCAGATTCAGCAAAGCACTTAAGCATACATTTAACTTTAAGTATGTGAATGATCTCATCCTTATTCAGCAAAAGCCTTAAATAAATGCTTAATTTTAAGCCTATGCTTAGCTGCGTTGCTGTAGCAGGGCCTCATCACACGCTTCTGCATCCTGCTATGTCTGTCATATAATTAGAAAGAGAGCTGCTCTTTTATCTCACCCATTTCTCTCCTTTTCAAAGCAACAATTGTTGTTTTGCCATTAACTCCCTTTTGCTTTGTGCCAAACCAAAGCCTGGGAGTCAATACATTCCTTAAACATCCAGAACATATCTGCTCATTTCCATTCCACTTTGGATCCATCTGCAGTTCAAGTCAGGCTGAGTCCTGCTGTGGTCTCCTGTGGGAGCTTGGTCAGGACCAAGCTCCAGATGCGTTGCAGTAGTACATGGACTGAGTTGTCTAAGAATGGGAAAAGCAGTGCAGTGGGAAGGTTTGTTTCCAACAAAAGCACAGTAACGAGGTTACTGATTCAAAGCTGATTCAAAATTTGATCCAACTTCAGCTGCAGTTGGGATACTTTGAGGAAGGAACTGAAACATCATTTCTGGACCACGACATTTCAAGCAGCTAGGAGACAGCATATGATGTTAGTTTTGATGATGTAATTGTTTTACAATCATTTTGTTATTCTTGCTGTGTACTGCTTTCATTCATCTCTCCAATAAGTGGGAAATGAAGGTAGAATACAAAGCAGGGAGAAGAGCTTGTTTCACACAATGTTTCCGGCTCATTTGAAGATGTTCCTTATTGCAATTGCCACCCTTTCCCCTCTCCATATCCACACCCACCCACCAGTGAGAGTCAGGAAGGCTGTTCAATTTCATTAATGTTAAGGATGATGATGAGAATCATGTTTAAGTGCTAATACACAGATACAAATTGAGAAATGCTGTATGGGCAGGTCAGTCCACTTTATTTTCCTTAAATCGGCTTTTGCTAGCTTTAATATTTGGAACAACTTGTCTTCCTCTGACATCACTGAGGAGAACATATGGGTTTTAAAATGTTTTTTATTATTACTATTACTACTACTGCTAGAGAGGTGATATGGACAAAGAGAGCAATAGGTGCACTAGGAAGAATAACTCTATATTATTTAATGTATGTGCTCATTCTTTTTTACCACAGATTGAAAAGTGGTAGCAAAATAACTTACTAAGAAAGTCCTGGGGTACTTTGAATGTCACATTTTCTATGTTCAGAAATGCCATGGAAGGAAAATAAAAACATAAATAAGTAGTTTTGCAAGAACAGAACTAATGAAGCCCTGTTTCCTACAGCTTTGTGCCTCATAATTAATTGTGAGCTACAGTTGAAGCTTTTCCCAGGGGTGGGGCACATATGGTCCATCTCTCACACTCTCTGAGAAATATATAGATAGATATACTGTGTGGATTCTTTATGGTTAATAATGCATGAACTCACTCTGTAGTCTTGTTGTTAGGCAGGCTCCTTATCGGGTGTCTTTTTTTCACCATCCTCCTCCTTCCATCCTTCCACAAGTACAGAATTTTATTTTAATCTTAAAGATGTCTGCTCTGCCAAATTTGCCTGAAATCACCAAAGAGATTAAAACCTGAATAGATTAAACTACATACATGCTAAAATGTATGTTAAAATACACTACATTCACAAACATGCAAACTCTGTGACTGAATAAGCCTTACCCCTTTACAAAAGGTGGCTCCCAATTGTATATAACAGCAGTAGATATTTATTTTCATAACATGTAAAAGCAATGAGAAAATACTATCATTTAATCCTTGCCCTTTTTTGGCATCCTCTCTTGTAAAGGAGAAGTCACCAACACTCATGAGAACTGCGACAGAGATAAGCCAAATGAGCTCAATGAGAAATGACAAACTCACTGCCAGCATGGGAACATGCCATGAAGTCAAGTCTGTGAAGTTCAGGTTTGGAATGCATTATGGATAATGAAGAAAAGCTCAGACTACAGGGAAGTGCATGCTGGCACTGAAGAACTTTGTCATACATGGCCCTTTCCTTTCTCTTCTGCAGGGATGTTAATGATTTGAAGCATTAAAAGGCATTGTTCCTAGTTATGGTGATTTTCAGAAAATAGGAACTGTTGAAAACAGGATTATCAAACCATTGGAAACTTAGAACCACTTTTGAAGTTCAGGCCATGTAATGACTGTGTGCAGAGGAGGATGCAGCAAATCGCTTGGAACTTGGCCTTGAATAGGATAGCCAAAAAAGCTCATGTAAAATTAATAAGCAGCCTTCCTTTTCATTTTAAATGCAACCAAAGCCCAAATGCTGGAATAAATACATTCGGTATACAGACAGAATTTTCATAAATCAGCCATGCTTATCCATATCCTTTGTACTTTGTAACCATTAGCCATACACTCTATCGAACATAATGTTTCCTAAGATCCCTGGTGGCTTCAGTATTAATCTGAATTCTGTGATTCTACTGTCAAGTTTAAATTACAGATCTGACCACAAACTCATTAGAAAATATACTGCTCTATTCTGTGCTCCACTTGTCTTGATTTCATATTTTTATCAAAAAAAAAAAAAAAAAAGAAGAAGAAAAGAAAAGGAATTGCCACTGCTCTTGTAAAAAGACTGATCTCTAGACTGATCTCTATGATGTAGCAATGAGCCAAATTTATTTTAGGAAGTGTTGAAAAAAGAAAAAAAGATACACCTTCATCTAATCCCTAACTAATGTAAATTGGATGTTTGATGTTAGATATTTATAACAATTGTGTACCACATTTATTTATTTATATTTTATGTAAAGGATGAAAGCTTAATTCTCTTGACTACCAGGGGGCAAGTATAATCTGTCCAGAGGAAAGCACAGTATGGCCAGACGAAATGATAGCTCTCTCACACTGCACTGTCATTGCAACTAAGCCCTGACATGAAAGCCTTAAGGGTGTGGTAAAAAGGACTGCCCTCCAGTGTGCTGAAAGGAAACTTCAGCATCCTTGCTCATTCGTTTTTTGTATAAAAACTGACAGATGTGTCAAAGGTGTGATAGTTTTGTGAATAAGTAATAAGTCCTGACAAGTTGGACCTTATCATTCCCTTCAGCCTAAGGTGAGGAAGGAGCCTGGGGTAATAGCAGGGGCAACAGAAAAGCCCTGGATGGGACTTGCGGGATGGCTCGCCTCGCTCGTCTGTGCTCCTGCTGGTACAAAATGGATTTGATGACAAATCTGATCAAATTCATGCCTGGTGTAATTTCGGAGAGGTCAGTGGTGTTACACCAGGGAAAGCATCAGTCCTTGGTGTTTATTTAGGGAAGACAGCAGAGGCTTTGGAGTAAGAGCAGTGCACTGAGCCATGAGCTCCCTTCCCCTCAGCAGCGCAGTGTGGATACTTCACACGAAGAGCAGTTGGTTATCAGGACCATGTATGAGTACTTTGTCAAAACCTGTGTTTCAGCATGGCTCACAGAGAAGGTGCAATCACTGCACTTGGCCAGTGTGACCCTTAGATGCCTTTCCCAACACCGCCAGATCCACCTGAAATCTCTTTCCAAACAAAAGCAAACCAAGATTCTTCTCTTTGCACTATCTAGGTCATATTACAGGAGATTTACATTCAAGTGGAAGAAAAAGAAAGGAGATGGTAATATAGTTATTTGTGAAGCAAAAGATTTTCCTTTCTGTAGGGATAGCAAAACTAGTATTTACAATGCATAGACTTGCAAAGATCACTAGTGCAATGAGAAAAATACATGAGGTAGTTTGGAAAGCTGGAATTCCACATGGAAGGGGCCATATCAAAATGAGAATGCAGGAAAATTTTTACAAGTAAGTACTTGTGGTCTCAGTATGTGATTTTCATAAGCTTTCATCAGAAGGAAATAAACCAATATGGAAATGACAGATACTGAGATACTCAAAAACATGGTTAGCTCTCTAACATGGAGAAAAAAATGTTTGGGAAATTATAATGCTACTTAAATTTTCTCATCTATGCATTTTTTCACTCAGGTGTGTAATAAACCAGGGAAATCTAATATAACATTCCAGAAAATGGGAAAAAGGAAAAAGAAATCAGATCAGGTTAACATATTGCAATTATACATACAGCATATATAGGCCAAACAGACAAAGGATGAGAGAACAGGATACGGTGTAAGAGTGTGCTGTGCAATGGCATTGACTTTGCAGGTGATGGATGGTAGTAAGACAGACAACCTCAGGGATAGAGGAAACTGGGACATATGGAAAGCAAAAATCCCAGAAGCATGAGAGGGGACTGCAGGAATAGCATGGCAGTGAAGGACGTTTGTTGAAGAAGTCATGAGAAGGTCAGAGGCAAGAGCCAGACATTGTAAGGAAGAACATAGAGCCCCATTTCCTGAGTGCAATGTAGCAGGAAATGGGTTCTGGAAAGGGTGTGGGGGTACC
Organism: Cyanistes caeruleus; assembly: GCF_971803275.1. Lineage (NCBI taxonomy): Eukaryota > Metazoa > Chordata > Aves > Passeriformes > Paridae > Cyanistes > Cyanistes caeruleus. The sequence goes on from NC_141702.1 coordinate 100,352,868, forward strand.
AAATATATGTGATGGGGCACAGAGATCAGAAATACTGCACAGTGAGGCCAGAAAAGTGCTGGCAGATGGGTTTGGACTGGGGGGTAACAGTGTGCTCCACATTTCACAGACTTATTCTAACTACTACAACCCCACCCTCCCCCCTTTCTTTATGTTTTAAATTGCTTCAGTGCTGTCTTTCCTCTTTTTTTTTTTTTTTTTTCCTCCTAAGGCCTGAAATGCGATGCCTGCTATGAACACTGTCTTCTTTTGACATTTTCACTCCCTGATAATGCTGCAAGCTAGCCTTGAATTTTAAAAAGTGGCACGCATGCACACACTCAAGCACTCCCACTCTGAGGCTGTCATTCTCATCAAACATCTGGAAATCTGTTTGCCAGAGTGCTGCCACCAAATGCTCCTGCCTCATCCAGACAGAATTGTGCTTCCCCTACAGGGTAAGCAAGAAGAGCTCGAGAGCAGATTTACAGCTGTTGATGTGGCAGCACTGAAGTCCTGTGCGGCAGCTCAGAGCTCCTTATTTATGGTTTTAACCCTCAGAGGAGTTTGGTTAGAGAACGGATTGGATGTGGACATCCAAAGCCTTCTTGCAGCCTGAAGATTCCTTGCTTTTCCTTTTATTTCTAGCATCTTTACCGTCCAGCCCTTCATAACTCTGGCCAAACACAGATGGCTGTAATTCTCTCAGACTCTGAGGACAGCATCAGCCTTGGTACTGAGACCGCGCTGGGCAAAGTACCACAAGATTTCATCTCTTAGCCCAGGGGAAGAAGAAATGGAGGATCAGACTTCAAGGCATCTAAGTGCCTAAATCCCACCCCCTCTCTAAAGCACTCCCTGACCTGAAGAAAATTCTTTTTCAGGTAGGCCACATGAAACTGGTAATAAATATTGTTTTATCTCAGGTCATAGGAATAAGTCCCGTTACCCTGATTTCCTCCCCTGCCAAAAAATTAATTAGGGAAATGAGAGGGAGGGAAGACAGGGAGGTGGCATTAAGGCTCTGAGGTAAAAGAGTTGGAAAGATACATGTGGAGAAATGAAAGAAAGGGATTGTATCCAGTCCAAAAAGATACTTCTATCCAGTTCTGGGTAGAAGTGAGTGGAAAAGCAGAGGAAGAGCAATGGGAAATGAACAGAACCGAGACAAGATAACAACAAGCCACCTGCAGAGACATAGCAGAACAGTAAATAAAAGGAAAAAAGCCTTTCTTGTACTTTCCATAACATCAGGCTTTAGCATCCAGGATTCCCAGTGCAAAGCCCAGACACAGCTGTTTCCTTGCTAGCCTAAATAACTTAACAGAAAATTTACATCTTGGCTAAGACATTCAGCATGCTGGTGTGCAGACCAGAAATACTCAATTTCTAAAGGATTTTCCCCAAAAGGAGCAAAGCTTGCACACCAGGACACAGGGAGGCATTTGATAGCACAGCACGGAAGGGGAAGCTGACTATTCCATCCCTATTAGGACAGCTGGAAGTTACAGTAAATGGGCTATTGAGAACAATGGGTTGGAGCCAATGGAAAGGCAACTTCCAAACATTTCAATTTAAAGGTCTCTCAGCTATGGAAAATGATTGCCATGGGGCTTTGTTTCAGGTCGAGGCACCAGGGAAAGTGCATTTAGAAAGCATGACAGTCCATTTAGCAGGCATCCCTCAGCCATAGGCACAGATTCCCTCAACAAACACTCGGTTGTGTGTGCGCCTAATCTTCATCCAGCTTGAAGGAAAAACACCACTAAAAGGCAAGGAGTTTTAGTGAAGTTTCAGTGGTAAACCTCCACACAGGCATCTCCTCATACCAAAAAAAAAACAAAACAAAAGCAATTCTGAATATGTAAGAGCTGTTAGTTACTGCTGTGCTGTTTAGTGGCTGTCAGGCCAGCCTCAGGAAACACGACTGAGGACTATCGTGCCTTCGGTCCTGATGATGGAAAGAACATATTGTGTACTTATTAACAGTGTTATTTTAACTGCTGAACAGCTAGAATAAAATGAAGGCATTTAGACCTTTTTTTTTTCTCCAAGTATTTATAAACTTCTTTAGTGCTCCAGTTACATGTTTATCTCTCAGAAAGAGCTTGAACAAAACCCACCAGATAAATAAGTCTAAAGATGTTGAAAAAGCAGAGCATCAATAAATTGTTTGAATTTGGACAAGCCACTGATCTGACCTAGGAATGAACATCTGAACTAAAGGAGGCTAAATCTATGATTTTTGTAAGGCCCAAGGAGATATTCAGCCCTGATAAGTGGTCACTATGGCTCACTAGAATGGAGGCACTGTGTCCAGGAAGGTTGGATGGCTCATTGCAGGCACAGAGAACCACTGACAGAGAGAAAAGATACCCCTCTGCTCATGACATACCTTTTTGAAAGGGTCCAAAGTAAAACTCAAGAAAAAGGACAATTTTCAACCTTATCTATCATTGCTTATTTGTGCTCTTACAAAGAGGATGAGTGAGGTTGGAAAGTTGTGACTTAATGAGCAGATTTATCACTTCTTTAGTTTACATTTGTTGTCTGGCATCATCCTGCCCTTCATGTCTCTCTTTCTACAGTCACACATATGCCATCATGGATGTCCTGCCTCAAGTTTCATGTGTGTGTCTGCATCTGGAGTTCAGGGTAGCGGCCCAGGTGTCAAAATGCCAACTCCCTTTAAGCTCTAGAATGAATCACTTTGGATGCTTGATTACCCAAGAGCAGGGAGACTTATATGGGAATTAGCTGCCATTAGCAGACAATCAGCGTATTCTACAAGTCTCATAATTTTATCTTGCTTGGGAAGAATAGGATTTAGGGGGAATCTGAGTCATTCTAATAGAACAGATAATCGTGCCAGTTTTATAATTGTGAGAGTAGGCTTGTTACATTCATTAGCCATCTCAGCTTCCAGGAGCACTGTTTATAAAGAAATTTGAAGACTACCTGAGGCAGCTTAACCCTCTGAACACAAAAGAACGGCGGTTTTGAGGCACTACAGAATTAGTGGCTTATTTCCTAGTCTTCTTTCAGTGTATCAAATGTATCCCATTGTAATGTGTGAATGTGGTATGAAGAATAACATTCCTGAGAAGAGAGGTATTGAAAGACTCACCAGCACAGGGGTTCAGAGGTACAGCAGTCAGGGATGGAGAAGAAAGTTTGGCCAAGTGTAATAAATCAAATCTGTAAATACATGAAAGAGTCTACGGAGGTTTTAGGCAAAATGAGTATCATTTATGTCCTCAAATTAGTCTTTTCAGAGTAAATAAAATAGGATGATGCATGGCTTCACTTCCAAATTGAAACAATTATGCATTAGCCCATCTTTTAGACCTTCCTTTTTCACAGAGATCTAATTGCTCCAAAGACATGAGTAGTAGATTACGAAGATTTTTATTGCATCTTTCAGTGATTCTATTATAAACCATTCAGTTTTTTCTCTGTTAGCCGGGGTACATGAAAGTCTCATTCATTCCTTATGAAAAAGATTTCATGCAATCTACAGACACTGGTGATTTGGGCCTATTATATCTTGCCATGGACAGCTATCTGCTCTTGTTTGGGAATCCTCCTATGCAATCCTAAAATGATTCATGTGCCAAAATTCGAACTGCATCAGCAAGAGAGAGCAGATTCACATCTTGCAGGTTAGAATCCTTAGTACCTCTCCTCCTTTACAGGTTGGGTTTTTTCCCCTGGAATAGCATTTTAAAAGGACCCCACCATTTGTTATCGCTACATTTTTTCAGTCTCTCTAGCCTCATTTTTAAGTGTTTTTGGACTAAGGTGGTGACAGCTGCTTTGTTTTTTATTATATTTGCTTTTTTCCTGTTGCACACCCTATGCCTACTTTAATAGAAGTAAGATACCAGGGAACAAAATGATCAAAACAGTGACAAAAAGGAGGAAAAGACTGTATGCAACAAAATTTTACTTTTCATCAGCTTTCTTCTAATTTCAGCTTGTCCAACAGTTTTCAATATGCAAAAGAACTGTCCTTCATACTGATTTAATGAAAATGGTCATTTTGCTGAGGGTGTGCTATGTATCATCCAGTTAAGATGTGAATATGCTCAACTGAGTTGTTTTATTTTGAGCTCAGTATGCCCTCTGGTTTGTTTCTGGTTTGTTTTCACTTTTTTAAAAAAAAAACAAAAAAACTACAGCAGCTAAATCTGCAGCTTTTGCCAATTGAAACATTTTTCATTCTTTCTCAAAGCCAAGTCATTCGTTCCAGCTCAAAGTTACTTTTCTTAAGGCATTTGTCTGAGATTACTTCGTTTTCTCTCTCCAGCCTGTCCCCACTTCTATTCTTTCCATATATCACACAAACTAGTCTGCTTTGAACCTCCCCTTTTGTCAGCCACAACGCTGTGGAGGGCGGTGATTTGTAGGCTCGGAGCAGCCAAGACAATGTATGCCTGGGTCAGTAGTAATTAAGGAATGTCAGTGGTCGAGAGGGAGAAAATTCAACTCAAGCCAAACTGAAGCATTTAGATATTTTACTGCTGCATCCTTTTAGGCTTCTCTCAGCTTATAAATATTAATTTAAAGACTACCAACAAGGACAGTAAACGGATTTAGGCATAAAACTTCCTGTCAGCGGTGATTTGTGCCCAATAAAAGGAGAGCTGGATAGAGAAAGCCTGCTTCACTAAGTTTATGATAGACAGTGAAAGGCTGCCATCAAAATAAAAAGGCTTTCACTGTCTTGTGTTGTATTGGCATCTCCTACCCCGATGAGCATCGTACTGGGGCTGTGTTGTTCCCTTTCACATCCAAATCACTGAGGGAAAGGTCTGGGGCAGGACCAACACTGGCAGTGGGCTCTGCACAGTCAGCAGGATGGAAAGGCAACTTTTACAGCAGTGGTGCCTTCTAGTGAACACTGAGATGGAAAGAGCTGACAAAAGTCCATTCCTTCCCGACTGATGACCAACCTGAAAGTAAGAAAGAAGTCAGCAGGCACTGCATACTCCGTGAGAGTGTGCCTTTAAAATATGACTATATTAATTATAATAATATATTCATTATCTTCTCCTGACCTCATTTCTGCACAGCTAACATTCACCCTAAACTATAATCTGGTTTATTTTTTGGTAGAAAACAGCATAAATTTTATTCCTTTTCTTTGTTTCTCTGAACAGCCTGGTTCCTGGTAAGCCATTCTGTTGCTGAGTAGCATGATCATGAGAAGCTGAATACCAGCTAAATATCAGCTAAACATAACTATTTAATTAATCTTACTTAGATAATTAATCCTGGATAGAGCAGTCCATGCTTTCCACACATTTAGGTCTCTGAAATGCCCACCTGGCTTGTACTCTCTCTCTTGCTAGATCCACAAGCCAACAGGTGCCTTGTGTCTGATGTGTTTGGCCCGTTTATTAGTCCCCACTCTCCACTTGCTGCTTGTACTGCAGGGGGATGTTGTTACATGGTTTAACAACCTTTCTAGCTTGCCTTGCTTATCTGAGGCTTGCAACTTTAATATTTCAGGGAGGCAAATCAAAAGGTATGAACTTTGCAATCTCTACAAATATCTAGCTGTCTCAGTAGGTCATGGTGATTGTTTCCCTGCCTGGAGAGTGTGGGCAGAAGTCATGCACGAGATGGCTGGCCCCATTTTTTCTGTCTGGGACCTCCCTCCTACAGAAGGTGCTCTCTGTGGCTCTTCAGCTCACTGTCAAGGCTTGGCCCGCTGAGGATCACTGGGGAAAAAGGGCTGCTTGGGAAAGCCTTTGAGTGGAGGGCAGTGGGAGGAGGAAAAAGGAACATGCACATGGGGAAATACCCTTATGAAAAAAGCTCAAAGACAGAGCTACGCTTTGTCGATGGAATTAACATGAAGCAGAGGCCCTTAGAGAAGATCATTCTGAAAAGAAATGAAAAATACATAAAACTTTGTTTAATTTATGGAATTTATAGGCTGCTGACCAGTAAGTATAAAGTTCTGTTCCCATGGTCCTCACTATCACTCATGTATTACTTGTCAGTAAATGTGGTGCACTCAGAACATAACAGCTACTGCAATATTTCTGCTCCCACTGCAGCTTTACTACACCCATGAAACTCTGTAATCTTTAAATTCCCTCACTGTTAACATCTGCTGAAACATTATTGGTCCCAGCATAGCCAAGCTGCTCTGAAATTACATTTAGCAGAGTAGTTAATGCTATCAGATTCTAGAAGCAACCATGTTTTAAAAAGCCTTTATAACTGATGTGGTGGCTTTGCTTTCACTCCTTCCCCATTTCCCTGTTTTTTGCCATTATCTCACCTGCAGGACAGAACTCTCTGTTTAAAGAGCATTTTCAGTTTTCTTTTGAATAACGTTGTCATTTTGTTTGTAAGCCTTTGACTGCCAAGGCCAACTTCTGAAAACACCTTTGTCTCACCTAGTTACAACATCAAATTTTAAGAGTCCAAGGGGCTGATGGCAGAAATTTCTAAAGATTCAATAAAAAGAATATATTTTTTTCACCTGCATAGGCTGTTTTTTGGTACCCAACATACAAGCAAAATAGACTGGCTGTCATTAATAATGATGATTCCTCAAAATATAAATTTGCAGCTTGTAAAGAGCTCAAGAGTTCAGCTTTGCTTTTATAAGGAAATGTCGGACAGAGGACATTTAACTCAATTATGCAATGTTGTAAACATCTAAATATTCTTCAAAAAATAAAATGCAAACACTCTAGTTTATTTGAAATTATGCAATGGATTTTTTTAGTGCTATGTAATGTAATCTATTTTAAAAATCTATGTATGGCTATATAATGCCTTATATAAAGCTTTATTCACTCAGCAAAATAACCACATTTCTTAGAAAAAAAAAAATTTACATGAGTTTTTCTAAATAAACGAAGCCCAAAACTTTCATTTTTAATGCAGTGAATCAAAACCCCTGCCTATTCAGCAGTTCCCCCTTCAGCTAGAAATCCTGATAGCTCTTTCAAAAAGTGGTCTTGAAACACACACATTCTAGAGATGAAAGGTTACTCTTAAATATTTATGTTGCTATTGGATTTCTTATGATGAGTATTTAGAATATTACTCTAAAATTATGTTAACTAAAAAACTCCAGATTTTCTGTTCACAAAATAATGAACTGTATAATTTGTGATTTCGAAGAATAACTATTGTATTACCCAGCACTGCACAAGGATAGATGGGCTGCTAAATCTGTTCAATTTAACTGGTTCCTGATTCATGAACAGCAGTAAATGACATCTGTGCCAGATGGCAGTCAGCATTTGTGCATTGATACTCAGATTTCCCTTCTCACAACCCATCTCATCTCCGTTAGTATTTGCTGCTTAAGTGGCAGTGTCCATCATGAGGTCATTTCATGCAGGTTAAAGCCATGCCAGAGAAGGAATTTCCCAGGAACACCTTGAAGGATTTTAATGCTACCACAGCCACAGCAGTGCTACGTCCAAGATAATTCATTAAACACTCTGCAGTCTAGTTTTATTCTTCTGCCCACACATCCATCTTCTAGTGATGCATTTTTTTTAAGAAGGATGATTTTTGTTATTGTCTTGCTTAAAATGGGGTAAAGTGTTTTCAGCAAATGACTAAATTAATGACTTCTTCATGAAATCATTGCTATGGAAGCATGTATATCACAGTATGATGCTATTTCAAGCAATGTGATCAGAGTGATATTGAGGGCAATCCTGTTGAGGTGTGGATCCCTTCCTTTCAATCTGTCATGTCCATACCTGAGGTAGCTGCTATTGCTGCTTGCCAGGAGGGACCCCAAACCGTATCAGAGACGTTGTTCTCCCAGTAAGAGGCAATCACAGAGCCTTTGAGAGAAAAAGTTAGGAGCTGTTCTATGCATCATTACCATCATACGTCCATCTCTGAGCACATCATGGGGCATTATTTTAGAAAAATTTTAATGTGACTTTTTGTAAGCACAACTTGAATGCCCTTCCCCCTCGTCTTCTATCATGACAGAAACTGACACAAAGCTGGGTAGGAAAAACAATTTCAGTGCAACCATTTGGAAATTTCTGCCCCCTCATCTAGAAATCTGAAAAAGCTGCAGAATTTCTGAAAAGTACCTATGCTGGCTAATTAACTTATGATAATCTTGTTTTGATTAAAACAGGACTTGGAACAAATGTGCTTTCTCTGGAAAGTTGCTTTTGGAAAATTAAAATTCAATGCTAGCTCAGGGCAGGAATCTGATTTTTCTTCAGAACAGCCTTTATATATTAAAATAAACCCCATTATTTTGAACAATGCCATGTTTTAGATATTACTGCTTTTTTTACAGAAGACATTATCAGAATATTTGCCTCAGTCTCAATACTGCAGTGCAGCTCGTGTGGGACCATTTTGGAGGAAGCCATGTGGTGAAATGCCAGCTGAACTGGTAGCACAGTATCTGTAAGTGCAGTGGTATCTTCTGTGTCATACTATACAAAAGCTTCTCTTTCCTGACATGCCTAGAAAAGTAATTCTCAAACAACTCTAGAGATGATTGGCACTTGCTGAGGGGTGTCATACCTGTATCATTTATCATAATACTAAACCCAGTACTTAGCTGTACAGAGCACTTCCATGCGTCTTGATTTTTCCAAAGTGCTGAACAAATATTTGTTTATTCCATTACTGATGACAATAATTATGACCTGACTTCATGAGGACCAATAAATGCATTATATTCTCCTCATTTATTTTATATGTAGCTCCAAATATCTTAAGAGCTGACACTTGCACAAGCTGCCTATCAGGAGGGGAACAGCAGTCTCCATAAAGTCATATATTGGAAGCAGCATTACTGTACTAGTTATGGTAAAACCACATTGTACATACTTTTCAGGCTGTAAGGAGTAAATTAAGGTTGTATAAGCTATAAATCACAGATGGATCCTGGAGTCCTGACTATAAATAGTAACGGCCCTCTTTTAAGTAATGCATGAGATTAAAATAATAATAGAATATAAAATTATCCAATAAATATACAATCCAATACATAACTATAAAAGACATAAAACACATAAAAATATAACAGAAAAGGTAAAAATTCAGGCCCTTGTGGGCAGAGGAGGAAAGCAGGCAGTAATGGATTCATGCTTCTGCATGTCTGCCCCAAGTTTGACTAGACTCTCCGTTTCCCTGTTCTGCTCTTCTCTGTTTAGATTCCTTTTCTCAGTCCCATTCTCCTCGCATAATCAGGTTCAGCATTACATCCTAGTCCTTCTTTCACACCCATGAAGAACCCTAAAGCAAATGTGTCATAAATTTAGACAGCTCTTTGCTTACTGGTTATATCTAATGGATTTCTCACTCTAGGCTCTCACTTTTTGGATAACAGTTTGGGAGCATATGACCTAAACTATCGAGGAAGATGAGTGTTTAACTGCTGAATTAGATTAAATTCTGGCAGCCACTGGCTTCAAAGTTAAAAACTGCAGTGCCTAACTAGGACTGTCTCTAGTTCCTGGTCCAAACCATATATCTTGCTCTAATTGGATCAAACAATTCAAAGGCATTTGGAGATGATACATATATATGATTTCAACCTAAAAGAAAACATGCAATATGGTTCATTCCAGCACTTGTGTAGTTTTGAGGGATTCCTTTACAACTGGAAAATCTAATTACAAGGAAAGTTACAAGCTCCTCTTGGAAAACAATATTGAACAGCAGCACTGCCATGGCTACTGAGCACCACAACAAGACACTGACCCTATCAGCCCTGGTAAGACCTAAATCATCATCACTGGATTATGAATATACAGGGTATGTTCATGGGCAAGGATATCAATGATAGCTTCCCTTCTTTGTGTTTGTAGACACAGGAACTCAGCAGTGCATCCAGTCAAATCTCCCTAACCCCCAAAACCTAAACACAAGTGCCCTCTCATCCCTTCTTCCTCCTTTCAAAGGAGCTTCTTAAAAAAGGGTTTTCCTTCCCCACAGCTGAAATCAGTGCAGTGGATGAAATCAGGAAGAACAGAGAAAAAGCTCTGAAATCTGAAAAAGCTTTGAAACCCAACCGGTGGTTATAGTGCTCTAAATTATCAAACTAGTCACATTGAGCAGATTCTCCTGCTCTGAGGCTGACAGGGACCACAGCTCTCTTAGAAAAACAGCAGGAAGAGTCCCAGATGAACCCACTCTCCAACCAGCCATGTACCCTTCCAGACCTTCCGCCCTAGCACAGATCAGCAGCCAGGACTTAGGGCCGAGGACCTGATGCTCTGAGGTGGTGCTGCTGCTCCCAAACCTGGCGTCATTCTGGTGCTCCTCCTGCAGCACTGCAAATGAGAAATGCAGCTGAAGCAGCACTGGTATTTACAAATTACAGCTCACTGTACCTTCTACACTTCAGAGGAGGAGTAATATGCAATAACAGCGGAATGCTGTTATTATGATAATGATGATTAATACACAGCCCTGAGCGATGCTAGTCTAAATGCTGAGCTCCACTGCCGTGCTTTCTATCAGAAAAGTAATTCAGAAAGAGGCAAAGAATTTCCTTAAATAGTTTTTAGGAAGAAACAGGGAAAAATAAGGCTTTGATACCTAATTACAATCTCTTCTGAACAATGTGCAGCAATGTTCCATTTCAAAATGACTGTGGCCTTCAGCTATGTGTAGTGGCATGGAGTAAAATAGATAAATAAATAAAGGCAAAAACAAAATGCAATTTCTTAATTAACCTGAGACAACATTTTATTTTGAGGCAGATAGCAAATTTTTTGAAGTGTGGTTTGTGGCCTTCCTCCAAAGCACTATTATTAAAGACATCTTCTCTAGTCAGGCTCAAGCATTTCCAAGCTCTTTATGCTGCTCCTGACTTTTAAATGAGATGGTGACATAGAAGAATACGTTTTCTGTCACAGCCTGCAATATATGCTCACACAGGGTTTAGTATGAAATCATGGATGATTGTTTGCTGTATTAGCATAACAAAATCTTCTGTATTACTGCTATACAACTGAAATAAAATTAAAGTACTGAATGATAACATTATTTTACAGTTATTTAAATTGAGAATTAGCTGTGACACTGATATAGCCAGTTACAAAGTTTTATTGAGGGTATAAAGAGTAGGACCACCTGTGACAGACCCCTAGTTCTAGCCTTTTAGCACAGAACTTGGCAAACTGCTTGGATTTCTAGTTTTGCTTCTTCAACAAAAATCCAAAGCTGCTTAAACGTCTTACTCACCTAGAAACCCAGAAACGTCTATTGAAATTAGTAACCAAGCTAAGTAGTCTGGGGGTGTGATTTACATTTATAGCACTTTAAAACTCCTTCACCCTTCCTGAGAAGTGGAAAGGTAGGTCAGCAAAAAAAAAAAAAGGGAATCAGGCTGTAGGACTATGCTATTTATAAAACAATATAAAACCAAAAGAGAATGTATTAAAATGGTAGCAAAAACGGTTTTTAAATCCATGTCCTCCTGTATTAATATGTGACAATTTTTTTTTTCTCTGAATAGATTTCACAGTATAGTAAAAAGGGTATTTTTGAAAAGAATTGTTTTATATAAAAGTTGAATTAAAATTTGTAGAGCCATAGTTTAATAGCATTAAGACACTCCTGGGTATGTTTTAATGGTCCATTAATACTCCCCCTCTGGTGACTGAATCCATGAGGCTGCACATCCATAGTATGTATTAGTGGACCTCTGAAAGATGTCCTGTCACCTGTTAATACCATATTACAATGGTGCACTGCCTGGAAAGCCTCTGAAATAACTTCCAAAAAACCGAGGAGAATGTTTTTGTGTTTTGCAAAACATTATGATTAATTGCCTGTCTGTGCTTATTGTGTTGTTCAGATATTCAATAAATAACACAATGGTATTAGAGCAAATAAACTCCATAAAACCTGTAAAAAATGATCTGTTTTTAAATATTAAATTGCACCCTGAATAACCTCTCACATACCTGCAGGATGATGAATCCTTGCCTAAAAGAGATAATTAGTAAATAGAGTGTAGCTTAAGAAAGGTTATGAAGGAAGAAGTTCAGAAGAGATGCCTACACATTTCTGCTCTACTATTTCCCTCCTCCATTTTTATCTTTCACTCTAACCTGTGCTTATTTTATCTATTGCAACTCTTTTTTTATTCTTTCATAATAAGGACTTTGAAATACAAGATTTTGTGAGCCTTGATTACCTAGAGCACAATGCTATAGATCCTCATTAGAAAGAACTGCAGATATTTTTAACTCAGAAGGGCCTTTCAAGAAGTCTTATGCATAGATAAGCCTCTTGAGAAAAAATACTTGAGCATAAACTAAAATGTACTCCCACTCAGCAAAGCATTACAGTTTCTTCACGTGCTTAAATTCCACTGAGCTCCAGCAGAAGTTACATGTTTCTAAAGATAAGCACATGTGTGAGCTTCCTGCTGGAAGGAAATGCACTGAGGCTGCAGAACCAGTTGTCTATAAAGCTGCCTTTTACATGATGCCAAGGAATGCTACACATTACAGAACTGGGAAAAACAAGTTGGTGACAAGTAAGAAAGGAAGATGGTTCTAAAATACATCATACAAGTGTGCTTACTTTAATGGAAGCAAAAAATAGGAATATTTTATATGCTGTAAGTTGTTTCTTCACTTGGCATCTCATCTAAAAATATAATTGAGGAGAGTATTAACAATTACTGCACAGATGATGTTCTTCCTCTCCTGCTTTTTGTGACTATGCTATTTTATTTCCCCGAGAGGCCTCTCAGACAACTGGACCAAACAAATTACCTATTAAAAATAACTAAAATGCATCTTGTAAGAGCTATGAGTAACTAGTTGCTAGGAAGATTTCTTTCTTAGTCCTTTAATGACTGATTATACAATTGCAGCATCACCATCCATCTGAAGGTGGCTGGGCCCTGAAACATTTTGTGTTTCAACATTTGTGTCCAATCTATACATTTAAAAAGTCTCTTCCCAGTGCTACCTCTAATGTAACTGTGTCTGTTGGGATTTTGGATGCTCTGGGAGAGATGATGTTCCAAACACAACTGCCTCAGAAATAGGCCTTTCATGTAGACTCCAAATGTTAACAAGAAACAGACAAAATTTTCAGGATCCATATTCCAGCATTTATCACACAGTTAATTAGACATATGGAAGTCCAGAGAAAGTCCTAATTTTTCAAGCCCTCTGATATGTCACAATGTGGACTGCATTTCCCCTCTTGCCATAGCTGGAAGATGCAGTTCTATATTCACAAGGACCGCAGCAAAAAGCCTCTACCTTTCCTGCCAGCGGTTTAATGGAAAGGCTCCAACTCCTGAGCAAATTGCTCAGCCCCATGGAAGGGCCCCAGCTGCTTGCTGTGACCCCAGTTTGCAGGAGGGGGTCACAGCACCTGGGTGCTGGCAGCCCCTCTGATCGCCTCGATGGGTGGGTGCACACCAGGTGTGATGTAACCCTTGCAGAATGGGCCCAGGAACACTTCTATTCCTCCTTGACTACAAAATCTTCACTGTCCCCAGGCAGATCACTGATTTCTGTACCAGAGGCCTCCACTCAATTTCTTCTGAAAAGCCTCTCCCTTTCTTCTTTGACCTCTTTTTATTCTTTTTTTACAGCTTTTAAAAATTGTTTTTACTTTTACAGTTTTGCCCTCCATTATTTTTTTTTTCTCTGTCTACTTGTAATTTTTCTCTTTGGAAGCCCTTTCCTGATTCCAAAACTAATTCTGGCCCCTTACCAAAAATAGCAGATGTCAGGGTCTCATGATTTGGTTACCCTTTAAAATAAAAGAACAGTGATAGTGAGCCTGGTGATATGATAACCTCTCTTTACTATAAATGCCATGCAGACATTAAGGAAACTTTACTGATTCATTAAACTCTAAGCCAAGAATGAAAAATAAATGTGGAGTTGGAATATTTGCTGCAGGGTAATGAAATGATGATACAGAAAACTCCAAAACAGGACCAGCCAGAAAATTCAAAAGAATATATGTAATTATAGGGATGTCCCAAGACCAATAGGGAGAAATACAGACAGAGAAAATTTAAGTTGCCAAGAAAAACTTCCTGACATTGAAATGCACTAAGCTTTCAGCTCATCTTTCAGGAGAACTGGGAGGCCCATCACTTGAAATGTTTAACACCAGACTGGAGGAATCACTAGAAAAATATACTACAGGGAACAACTTGTTATTGGCAGAAAGATGGACTGAATGCTGTAAAAGGGATTTTCTATCTCTAATGTTTACTTTTTATGATAGTCATTTATGTTTTTCCTTCATTACAGGTAGAGAAAAATCTATACAAGTTATTGGCTCTGGCACAGCATACTTAATTCTGTACATGCTGTAGAGCCATGTGTCTGGGGCACTCAAGCTTAACACTACTTCTTGCTTCTCCTTGTGCATTTTTCCACATGCACAGAGAGATTCCTTACAGTAAAAAGGGTAAAATCTTCACAGCATATTTTCAATGCCAATGAAAAGCCCATCCAAAGCACCCCAGCTTTGGATTTAGTTCAGTCTAAAGGTGGACTAAAGTGAGGGTGAAAATCATATGTTTAAAGGGAGAATTAAACCAGCAGAAGCATAAATGAAACATTCATAACATGAGAAAGGGAAGGAAGAAGACATGATATGGGAAAGATTTGGAAAAGTGGGAACTGTACATATCCATGATGGAAGATGGTTTGCAGGTCTTTGGAAATCACCCAGAGCCATGAGGGCTGGGAGAAGCTGCTGGGCAATGTTGGGTAAGGTGATTCTCTTCTTCTTCAGCAATTACAGCTCTTAAAGGACATAATTTCCCATATCCCTAGGTGATGAACTGCAGGGTGCAAACATCATTATTATTAGTACAGCAGAAATCAAAGAGGGAAAAAGTAAGGGTAAAACTACATCTGGTGATGGCTTCTTTTTGCCCTAGCACAGTGTAGCTGGTCAGGGTTAAAATTATGGGTGTTAAACAAATGAAAGCAAACAAATAAGAATCCTTCTATTTTTGCATGCAAACCCAGGGTTCTGTCATTAAACCCAAATCCATTTCCTCAGAGCAACAAAGTCAAAATACCAGCTTCAAACTTTAAACAGCAGAACAAGGCTGGGTATGCTAAAAATTATTTACCCCATCCCTCCCTGTCCTCTCATAACCCTCACTGAAGAGCTCCAGGAGCCTGGGCTGGCTTTAGTGCTCCAGGGCTACCTTAGGGATGCCAGGAGGACAGAGGTGAGTCTGTGTTACCCCTCTGGGGACAGTGCCACAGCCCAGCCAAAAGGCATCTATTTCCCTCTGGAGAGAAGCAGGACGAGGAATGGTTTCCCAAGACACAGGCCTCTTGTTTTTGCCAAGCAGCTGAATGTCCTGCCTGGCTGCTGAGCAGAGAGTGTGATTAATGAAAAGATGTCAGAATGATAATCCTTACTATCAGGAAATAGTGGACAGGATTTTTTTTTCCCTTGGCAAATTAGGGGGTGGTGGAAAGAGTAAGAACAAAATAAGAAAGCAAAAGGGGAAACAAGCAAAAGGGAGGGGTTTTGAAGAGAGAAAACAGTAATATTATATATATACACACACTTATATATATATATAAAATACAACCTCCCCTCTGCCCACCTCTTTTAATGTTTCTCTGGTGGAGTAATAAGATACCTTCGGCGTTATAAATAGCAGCACAGATGTTGACAGAAAAATGCTCCCTTAATTACCATACAAACTGCTTTACTTGAGTGAACCGTTTAAAGCGGCCTCCAAAGGAAGTTCACTCAAGCAATTCCACAGATTACAGCTAATGAACAATATTTCCTCGCTCCTATTTAGTGCTCATTAAAATGTAAAAGCCTTTCATTTTCAACAGGCACACAATAAATAATTCCTCTCTCCCTCTGCCTGGGAGCAGCCAGGATGGGAGCGGGGAGGGAGGAGACCCGGCAGAGGGAGGCGGGGGGCTGCAGGAGGCAAATAAGTGGATTGGAGAAAAGCGGCCAATTCATTAAATTCCCTGGAAGCAGCGGTGACTGCTGCTTGTTGGGAAAGGCCATGTGTGTGTTTGGAGCTCGGCAGGCAGGTCGGGAGCTGAGCAGGCATTTCCCACCCATCCTGGGTGAGGAACACACCACCCCGCTCCCGGGAGGCAGCCGCCACTGCACAAATTGCCCCTGTACTCCCATAAAAACAATGTGGACAACTGGGAGGGGACAAAAGATGAAAATGCTGTTAGGAAAACTGCCAGTCCAGCTCTGGTTGATGTTTGTTTGGACCCAGCTTAAAATTTCTCCCTGGCTTCAACCTTGCAATCCATTGCATACCATTCCTTTTGAGCTGGTTTGAAGCGTACCAAAACCGAATTGGATATTTACAGTGTTGGAAATCGGCTTCATTCTTTAGCTCCTGAGACAGAGCAGGTACAGGGCTGAGCTTCAGCATGCTGGGAGGTTGGAGACCAGAGGGATTTGTGTGCATTAGGGCACCATGAGATGAAGGAGCCCACGGGAGACTTTATAGCATCTTCCAGTACCTGAAGAGGGCTACAAGAAAAGTGGAGAAGGACTTTTTGGAACGGCATGTAGTGATAGGGCAAGGGGGAATGGCTTTGAAGTGAAGAATGGTTTAGATGAGATATGAGGAAGAAATTCTTTACTGTGGGGGTGGTGAGGCCCTGAAACAGATTGCCCAGTGTGGATGTCCCATCCCTGGAAGTGTTCCAGGCCAGGCTGGATGGAGCTCTGAGCAACCTGGTCTAGTGGAAGGTGTCCCTGCCCATACCAGGGGGGATGGAACTAGGTGGTCTTTAAGGTTCCCTCCAATTCAAACCATTCTATGACTCTTTGATTATCTACTCCCTTAACACCAACCTACTTAGGATTTTAGCTTAACTTACGAAATAAAAAATTTACAAGCCAGGTAAACCATGAACCAAAGCCTTAGCAAGAAAAAGACCACCAAAACCCAAGTCCACCTATCTGAAATTATTATTTTAATTAGAGTTCCAGTAAAGTGGATGAATGGGAAATGCAGAGGTACCAGCTGGATTGCAGTTAGTCACTGCACTGGTGTGCTTACAGACAGATGGCACACAGAAACATTCTCCATTAGTTTACATAAGAATTGAAGAGGAAGAAGAGGATAACAACAAAAAAGTTAGCAAGCCACTGAGATGCTATGCAGCTACTGGTTGGAAAACTGCAGGAAAGAAAGCCTATTTCACCTTCTCTTAAGATGAATGGGTAAACCAGCGCCCTAATGCGATACAACACTGATGTTAAGATGGGATATGCAGCAGAACTCAGCTGAAGGGATGCAGAAACAGAGGTTAACAGGCTGCAATTATAGGTAAAAAACATGACAGAAACATAACTCCTGCTTCCCTCATCTGCCAAAAACCCCACAGCACCCGTTCCACTATTTTGGTTTTCTTAATTTACTTCCAATTTTTTTTTCTTTTTTTGGTTCCTTCACATTTTTAAGTGTCTGAGGGGCTTTACAATCCCTTCCTGCAGCCCAGCTTCTTTCTACCCCTCTTGCTGGTGCTGCTGTCCCCTCTGCCCCCATTAGCCAAGCCACCTCTCCACGGGGAAGTGAATTAGCAGCAGAGGTAGCTGTTCTATCAAAGGCAATGTATTCCTGGGGGGGTTGTGTATCTCAACCTTGGCAGGGACTGCCAGAACAAAATCCCTGATATTAGCCTCCCTGAACAGAGGGAACAATCTGAGTAAGAAAAAAACCCATCAGAGCTTTCTCCTGTCTTTAATTTCAAGGTTTAAAAAATTGACAAGTGTATTTCCTGTGGTGATGCTAGTATACCCTGTACCTGAGCCATAAATAAGACTGTGGTGGTATTCAATCATCAGAAAAGAAAAAAGAAAGCAGAGAACTAAGATCTTATATTGACCTAAGCCTCAGACTTAGATAAACTTGTCAGCAATATCACTTTGTGGTGACTTTATCTTTGTGAAACTTGTGCACAGGGAAGATGCATTCTCACAGCTTGCAGGAGCCACTGTGACCAGGGGATCCCTGCTTGCTGCAATGCCCATGTGCCACCCTTGTCCAGTAAAATTAAAGCTTGGCTCAAGGATGCAGTGACATTTCTGCATCAGGATAACTACTACAACAACATATTTTCTTCAAGAAAAATATTTGCAACTAATAATTGCTAGTGGAGTGCAGAAAAGCTGGAAACCAGATCCCCGCCCTGCCCATGTCCTTTCAGCAGAGGTGATGCCCATTTTTACTGTGGTCCCAATGACCAAAAGTCGTAATGGTGCAACTCAGTATCAGCCTGACATGTAAGCAGGCAGCTCTGGTAAAGAGGGAAGTTTACCAGCAGTGCAGTATTATTGATGCTTTCAACACTCTGTACTTGGTTTTTAACTAAGGTCATTTGAAATCGGTCTTTAACACCCATCTCATTTGCTTTTTTATACTTGCCAATTCAGTGTTGTATTCACAGAGATTAATTAGTTTGTGGTGAAGGTTTATTAGGTAATCTTTCTGTCAATCAAAAATCACAGAGGTTTCTGAGCAAAGAGCAGCCAGAGATTTTATAAACATAAGGAACTGATATTGTTACCTTTGTGTATGAAAAGTAGGAGCTTTGTCTTAACCTGTGGCCATGTACAAAAGACCTTAAAGAGTGTTTTTTATTCATGTTCTACCACAAGAGCAGCTTAATTCCCTCAGATTTTTAAATTTTTTTAAAATTAATCTAAAATACTTTTGCTCTCTCTGCCAGTTTACTGCCTGATGAATTTATAGGGCTGCTTCAGAAGAACAAGCAGTAGACTTCAACAAATTAAAAAATGCTGTAGCTCACCATTTTGGAAAATCTACTATGTAGTTTATTCATCTCAATATGACTGAAAGCAAGACCAAATTTAATGAATTGTAAAGCATCTTCACCTGGAAAATCTTTCCAATGTTCATACTTGGGAACACATCTTGTATATATATATATATATATATATATATATTCCATATATATATATATGGAATAACAATTGAGATTCTTTTTAAGGAGGGAAGAAAAATTACATAAAATTAACTAATTATAAAAATAATGAATCAACAGCATACCAAGTAAAAAATATAGATTATTGTCACCTGCCCTCTTTATGCACATTTTTACTACTTTTTTTATTTTTCAGAGCATCATGTGAAAATTTACTGCAATCTGTACTACATGATTTTCTATGTGCAAGTTTTCTTGTTGACAGACATACTTAAAAAACAAAACAAAAGTGGCAAAAAATGGCAAGATTCTTTCCATTTTAGTCAGATCACTTTACTAATCTTCAGAAACTTGGTGTTTTCCAGAAGATCTTCAGCTGTACTGGGAGAAATACAGTGAAGGTAAATGGCTTTCTTGACCAGAAAAGGTATTACATTGAAGAGGTTGGAAAGAGCACATGGAGACCTTAGCTCATTAAATTACACACTACATAAATGTACAACACATTCTGATTTTTACAGCACTGAGGTAACATGCTAAGAGACACAGAATAATACTAAGAATTAGTATTAACCACTTTTCAGAGCCATTACTGTTTAAAATTACACCAGTTCTGGTCTAAAAATGTCAAATTGTCTATACCACTGTGAGAATAAGTAGCAAGTTAACTGGAGTCCTTCCTCTGTCACCTCCTTGAGAAAGCTGTGGGTTATTTCTATCACTCAGAGGTGATGAACAGGCAGCAGCAAAATCAGATGACAAATTCAGATGAAATTATACAGATGTAGCAGTTTCTCCCCCCCTAGCTAAATTCAGGAGTTCTTTTTGTGGGCTCTGGGATTACAGATCTGGAGCTGGAACAGAAGGGCACACAGGGCCACAAATTGGGTAACTCTGACATAAGGACAGATAATATAAAACTATAATCTGTTGAATATATAATCAGAATATTTAAAAACAGCTTTTCCAACTTAAAAAAGAAAAAGGCAAGTATAGGTCTGTGATAAAATTATTACAGCACATGTTCTACAGCTTTGATTAAACACCCCCTCCCCACAGCCACTCTTACACACAAAGCCAATAGAGATTAACTTCAACTGATTAACGTGAATTTAGAGACAGAAAACAGACAGGTTTGAGCCCAGAGCTCACCCACAGACTAAGCCCGACTGTGAGAATGAAACTGTTCTGGAGTTTGTATTATTTTAGGGTTACAAATCTAGCAGCTGTATGAAAATATGTTAAATATTAGTCTGGAAGCCAGAACAATGTAATTTTAGTGTATCTTTATTAATCACCATTTTTGGTTTTATTATTTCTGGTTTAGTTAGACTGCATTTTATTGAATTGGCTTTTGAAAAAGCTTTCATGGCTTTATCAAAAGTGGGAAGGCTCCATTCAGGGGTTTCCTTTCATGCCTGAGACATGAAACTAGAGCAACCAACAATTTGCACACATAATTCCAGCATACCAAATGAGGGAACAAAGAGAGAGTCTAAAATTGAATCTGCTGCCTTTCCTGGTCTTATTGCAGGAGACCACTGTGAGGTAAAAAAAGAAAAAAAAGAAAAAAAAAAGAGAAAAAAAGGGGGGGTAATTAGCTGTTTTCCTGAGGATCCCCCAGAAAGCTGAATCACCAGCATTTCGTCTGTGGGTATGCAGGAGACGCCGGTGCGCCTCGCACGCCTGTGGTAGATGGATGATACTGATGGCAATCTAACTGGAACATCCTGCCTGAATATGAACAACAGATTTGTCAGTGTGTGACAGGCTGACAGCCCAGCTCCCAGCTGCTTGTCCACTGTTGTTAAATCAGTACCTTGTCTAAGTGTTCAGCAAAGAGGCAATCTGCTTCCTCCATTCGTACAGGCAGGTTGCCAGTTAAAAAACAAGCATTGGCTTTAGGCTGCAGTGCCATAATGCATTGAAAAGATGCAATCTAAACCTTTGTATACTCCTAAGGCAACAGAGAGCAGGACTTGGAAGTACAGGCTCAGACTTGAGACTATCCTTTTCAAAACCACAAGGATAACTCCACAGGGGAATCATGAAAGAAATGAATGAGGATTTGAAAACTGTGGATGACTTAACAGAACTTATTTAAGGAAGAAAATTCGCCTTATTTTGGTACCAGGAAAGCAAGATCATACTACTGTACTCAAGAACATGCCAGAATTTCTTTATAACCTATTTTAAAGCAGTTTATAATTCATCAACAGTAACAATTAGCTCTAGGCTGAAATTTTATATGCAAAGATGCAATCCAGAAGCACTACAGGAGGGAAAAAACAGACAAAAAAAAAAAAAAAAAAAGAAAAGAAAAAAAAGAAAAGAAAAGAAAAAAAATGAGAAAAAAAGAAAGAAGCAGCTTGTGTACACAGCAATTTTAAATTACAGATCACGAGTAATGGGCTTACTGGTTTCTGAAGCCTTTCTTTTTTTTTCCTGTGACAAAAAGTCTCCAGCTGGCTTCAGTTCTTTAATTTGGTAGCTGTTGGTTGACCATAAAAAAAGAGGTTTAAAAAGTGTGATGATAGTGACATGAACTAAGGAATCACAAATCCTAGCACTAACACTAATGTTTTCAGCTCTAAGGTGTGGTGTGCACAGCAGTCTCTGAGGTGATGCTCAGCTATCTGAAAACCATGAATTTACACCACCAGCTGCAGCATCACTTTGGAAACAGTTTTAGTCTGTCAGGTGATTTTCAGAGTTTATTTAAGGGTCTCCAATTCCATCTATACATCAGATCTCTGCTGGCTCAGAAAGAGCCATTATAGCCCATTGGATCAATTATCATCATTGGTGTCCCCCACACGAGAGAGGCTCCCCGGCAGCGTCACTGTGCACCCTTGCCCCAGCTCAGCGCCCAGGAGCCTTACCAAACCTCATGGTTGCTCCCATTCCAGGCTGGCAGCCTTGCCCAGCCCTTCCCAGCACTGCCCTGCCTTGGGCAGAATTTGCACTGGTGCTTTCAGGGGCAGCCAGCTGCACCGTCCCACCACGGCGTGTTCCAAGGCCTTACCTCGGGCCAAGGATTCAAATCCAAGTCCCAGGGGCGCAGGTGCATAAACGTGCCCGGTTATGTGCCTCTATCTTCTAAAGCATCTTTTCCACACCATCCTAGGTCAGGTAAGTATTCCTGCTGAGAACAATGTTAATGGGCACATATTTAAGCTGAAGCCACTGAGATTTAAACATAGGCCTGTTACCATCTGTCCCAATGACAGACCAACACGATTTAAAAATTTCTCTAGAAGTCAGGATAAGAAGAATTATATTCACATACACATTTACATATAGTCTTGAAAATTACCCATTCCAAAGTAATCACTGAGACTTCTAAAATACATTAGTTATCAATTTATCTTCTTCAAAACCCATAATATGGCCTTTAAAAAATAAGGCAAACTGGAGTGTGAAGAGACATGTAAAAAAAATCCCGTGCAACAGAATAATTTGTTTGCAGAATAATATTTCACAACCTGTGTGGCCTACGTGGAATACATAATGGTTCAGAAAAAAAAGGCATAGGTGGCAGGTTTAAGTCTGAATTCTTCTCTTGGTAAGAAAACCATGTCTAATGAATGCTGAAAGAAACTTTAGGTCACATCGCACTATCAAGCATGCTGGTACTTAATAAAATAACTTACATCTTATGAATAAAATGAGAAAAAATTAAACTAATATTCTATTATTGTGCCCTTCTTGATTCCTTTATAATTAGCAAGTATCAAATCAATTTGTATGATGATGTTTCCCCCTTCTCTAGCAGATGTGTAAGATTTAGCAGAAGGGCAAGGTATTCAAACTACAAGATTTAAAGTGCAAGCACAATCTGTTTGTGGCTTCCTAGTGTGTTGTAGCTGGATTTATTTTTACTGTTTGTCACAGTCTAAAGGGAAAGGGGGCAAAATATTTATGTAAGAAATGCCTGCGCTGCATCTCATGTCACTGTTGTTAGGATGTGTCATAAAATTCAAACATAATTCTGTGACAATTAGCTTCATAATAATATATTCAGAAATACAATCCTGCATCCTATGCCAGAAACTATTTTCTGCTTCAGTGTTTCATCGTGGCTGTATGTTTTAAAGGAACCAACTATTTTCAACCAAAGCTGCTTTTTAAATTTTCCCCTATGGAAAAATACAACATTAATGTGCCCAGTTGCTATCCACTAGTATTTTCCCATTTGCAGAAAAATAGTTGTATTAAAACACCCCCAAAAATACCAAAAGTGTTGCTAAAATGTTCAGTCTATTCACACATTTCATGTTAGGTCATTTATAAAATACCATACTTGTTTGTTTTACCAGCCTCCTCGATGGTAATCTTTAATTAAATCTGTAATTTAATTACATTTTTTTTCATTTTGTCCAGCTTTTTAACCTGGCTAATAGCAGTGAACATCTAAACTGCACCTTTATTTACAGCTACTTTCATGTTTGTTTCTCAAAGATAATGAAATTAAGTGCCTTCAGCAGGACAGCTTGCCCAAGAATTTTTAAAGAAGCTTTGTAAAAATGGTAATTAATATGATAATTAATATAGTGGCATTATCCTCTTTACCATGATGCTAATGCTAATAAAAAAGTTACTGAGATGTTACTCTCTGGGCCAAAAAATCATAATGACAAAATTTTTTTGACTGAATATTAACATGATACAGCATTTACACAAATCAGTGGAAAATGTTTCCTGAATCCACTGGGCTTTAGCTGTATTTTTAGGTAGCCTGTAAGTTAAGAGGATAAAAAAATACTTGCATTATTTCATGGATTGCTTTCCCCATTGCTAATCACACACTAAAGCATTATATCCAACTGCCTGAGAGCTGGGGAAAAGGACAGGATGCCAGTGATTCTGACCTGCATATCCAGTACACCCGTGGCTTTGACCCTGGAGTTTCCTCTCTCTTCACTACATCCATTACCAGGAATAGCAGTGTATAACCAGAGCAAACACCCTGCCCTTACTTCTCATTTTAAAATTCAGAGGGAAGAGGACTTTTTGCCTTCATACTTTCCACTTCAAGATGATTTTCAGTCAGCATGATATTATGAATCCTATTTAACTATGCTTAAGATCTCTCATTTAGAGTTAAGTGGAAGAAGAAAAGGAAAAAATTGTCTTTGCAGATGTTAAGAAGAAATTCATTGCAAGCAATCATCATTTAATATCCAGCACTGACTTTTTGAACAAATGCTTGCTCTAAATAATAAATCAAGTGAGTTGGCACTAACAATAATACCTTCGAATATGAATGAGGAAAACAAGAATATTAAAACAATTGAAACATTAACATACAGGGCCCTGCTATTTACAGGAGGGAATGGCAGAGGACACTGAAAAATAGCTGTTGCTTATACTCAGTTTTGTGATCTGTCACCAGCACTGATGACTGCTGTTATGGAAGGAGAACGAGGTTCTTCCAGCTCCAGGTCCTTTAAATCCAAGCCTGCAGCATTTATTCTTTAAATAGTACCTGATGCTGCTGAGCTGTCTCCATGCTGTCTCCATCAGTGAGTGCTCACAGTGAGGCTGACAGGAGCCCCCCTCTGCCAGCACCCTCTTTTCGCTCTGCCACAGGAGTGCCACTGAGCTGGGGCTTCCCATGAGGACATCCCCCCAGCTGCACAGCAGCAGAGATAAAAATCTGCAACTGCAGCAGCTCCACGAGTGCACACAGATCCCAGGAGTGTTGTTTGTTATTTTGTCTCTAAGGCATGCCAGTGAGATCACCTGGCAGGTTCTGGGACCTCTGAAGGTTTATTTTATCTTTCCTTCTGTGGCTGAAGGGTATTAGGTCTCATACTCAATAGCAGGTCACACTGCTAACCAAAACATTTCATATAAGGAACAAGAGTAGCACCCAGGGCAACCAAACTAATCCCAGCTGTGGATGTAAAGTCCACGCCTTGGGAGAAAATAGCTGTATTTGTTCAAGCTGATGACAGTACTTTTCAAGGGCCTGGGTGCTGGTACAAGGCATGCAGGACTTGGGAACCATGCTGCACAGTGATCTACTCCATTTTAACAGCACTTGTATTTCTCTGGTCTGTTTTGTATTTTACATGTGTTTTTATATATTAATATTTAATATTTATATATGATACATTATGCATTTTAATTTTTTGTTATATATTACACTGGATTAACCACATAATTTATGAAAATGGCTTTGCCTTAAAAACTGCCCTATTGACTAACTGTGAAAGTACAATATCAGAGGAAATGAAGAGTAATTGGCAGGTTGAACATGTGGGTTCAGAACAAAACAAGCTGTGACTTCAGGACTAGCCATTAACCTCTTACCTGGCTGAAGCATCTGTGATGAACAGTCTATGTAGCCAGTTCCTTTAGACCACCATGCTCTTGGCTTTTGCAAAGATACATCTACTCCTAAGCATTTTCATGCTGACAGATATAAAGGAAAATATAAAGGGGAGAATGGAAAGCAAGGTTGACCTAAACCCACGGACTGCTCTTGTATTTGGGCAGGATTAAGGCTGCACCTTGAAGCTGTCACAGAAAATGAGACACAAATAGATATACAGACAAAAACCACAGAGGAATAATCTGGGTGTTATCTGGAAGAATAGTATCAAAGAGAGACTGAATGCCTTTGCTAAGGTGCCAGGGAAAGCCTGGTGTCATCTCTAACTAAATCTCAAGAACAGTCCCTTAAGCACAATGATACCCATGCAAAAATGATTTTGCGTGGCTTTGAGAACAGGAATGCAAATCCTTATATGCTGTGAGCTTGGCTACTCCTTGGGCATTACATAGAGAGAAATGATTCTGTAGAGAAGTGCCTTTTACCCGTACATATGGACATATTCCCAAGCTGCTCCAAGAATGCTGCTGCAGGAGAAGGGTTGGAGGACATAGCAGCAACCCTGTCCTGCTGCAGAGGTTGAGGAGCAGAGGCAGAATCAATGCTGCCCAGCTTTGGGGACTGTACCAGCCCTGTATTTTCGTCTGCCTGCTCCAGACCTCTCTCTGCAGGACCTGGCAGAGGTTGGAAAGCTGACTACTGCTATTCTGTTACTAACATGAAGATGCTAAAGTTTAAACTCTTGCTGCTGAACCTCATTTTAGTGACCTTATACTAGTTCCCAGTAAAAGTGTTTTTTTTTTTTCTTTAAATCAACAAGTGGTTTAAAGTACCCTTGAGATAACTGCACTTCATCTTAATTATATATGAATTGCATCCACATCCTTACAGTGCTTTATTGGAATTTAGTGTGGCTTTCTCCTTGCCTTCTTGGGGTAATCCCACCTACACAATCCCGACTATTATGAATATGTCTAAGATATAAAAAACCCAGGGCTTTTGAATAAACTGCAACATCCTATATTTGTTTCACATCAGACAATAAGGGAAGATGCTTTTAGCAGAATATTCCTACAGGCTGATATTCCAGACACTACAATCAAATGTAAGGCTGTATTTGGAAGCAATTGTTCCAGATGGCTGCGTATTATGGAAGGTTCAGGCACACTACGAAATTCAAGATTATAATAATGATAAAGAAGGATTTATTCATATTTTTTGCTTATGGAAAAACTATGGTCTTTTTAGAGGTGATGACCAACTATTTAGGCTTTTTATATATCCTGACTCCCACTATCAGAAAGTCTGATGCACAGTAAAGTTGCCTTTTGAAATCTTTCATTGGTACCTGCCTTGTCAATAGCTATATATAGATTAAGGACTTGCCAAGAGAAAGGAAGAGAAAAGATAGATTATTACAAATACAGTGTGAGGCTGAGGAAGACAAAAATACCAGTAATTTAAGTAATATTTACCTGTGATAACATCAGGCCTTTTTCAGTCATAAACTGAACTGTAACAACTGATCCCAAACTATAAACCTTAAAATGATTACATGTTTAGGCAGATAAAATTTAATCAGTTGAGACCAGATCCAACTGAGGTCTGTTTCCTCAGACTGCCGGTACCTATTTACACTTCTGATGTGTTTGAATAAAAAGAGCTGAAAACAAATCTGGCTAGACTTTGCTACATGTAAACATTTAGTAGGGGCCTAATGATATTCCTCTTGATTAACCATCTTCATTAACTCTCTGCTGCAGAACATAATCTGTAACATGAAGACTGGCCTGGCACCACTGTACTTCAGGCATGTCCAAACCTGAAGCTTTCAGATCTTTCTTCTCTTGGAAGCACATGCAAGCTGTAGTGGTCATTCCTGCAAGGAAGGTCACTCCAGGTGGTTTGGGCAGCCTGTGCCACACCTGCCAGGATGCCCTGATGTCAGCTTCCCTTCGGGGGCAGAGATGTCTTCCATGGGCAGGGGATTAGATAAGAACTTACCTGCCACCTCTACTCTTGAATCAGTAGTAAACCCTCCCTAAAGCTGGGAAAACAAAGTCTCGTCTCATGAAGATAATTGGAACACCAATGATCTATGAAGCAAATAGCTTTACAAGGCAGATTCTTTTCTTTAGTGAACAGGAATCAATTGCACAGATTTCTCTTAATCTTTGTATGTGTTTTCACACCACTATTTTCCTTGTCCCTTTCCATTGGGGAAAATAGAGCTTCCCATATTTTATTTCATTTCATGTATAAAAGCTACTGCCAAAATTGCAGCTGCCTGGTGTTTTGTCATGATTTGCCTGGAAACTTCGTTTAAAGCAATTATGAAGGTCTAACATTTGCCATTCCTATAAATGCCCAATACTGACCATATTTTGTTTTGTTGCACTATATACCTGAGAAGCAAAGCTTCTTCTATTTCACATAAATGTACAGCTTGCAACAGGGTACAGCTGTGAGATATCCTTCTCAGCAGTATTGGTGGGTTGATGTCTTTTTACGAACAAGTACTTCAGAAAAGACTTAGCCGAATAGTCCTAAATTATTATATTTAAAATATAGAAATTGTTGAACTATATACTTCATATATTTTAGTGGAAAACATGCTTATTTAAATACCCTGCACACACTGAATTTCCTGGTTATGAAAAAAAGTGAAGAAAAATACTATTTGCTTTTAGGTAATCAGATTCTGTGGGATCTAATCCTATATCCTATTTATGGCTGTGCTAGCTATTCAAAATTAAAATGAACCTTTCATCCGTGTGTATCATAAATGGGCATTTATCAGGATTATATGATTTTGCAATCCATCTGAATATGTAACCAGAATTTGTTTTCTTTCCGTTTCACTATGTAATTACCATGCAACAATAACAAAAGTGACATGTTTGAAGAACAGATAAAATGCTGTAAATTGGCCAGTAATGGTGATATTTCCTCATCTTCTGAAAAACCCATTTATTCTCTCTCTCAACAAATCAAGGCATTGTCAGCCCATACTCATCTTGTGGCCAGAGGGGCCCTACCAATTTCTAGATGTAAGTGAATACTGGAATGCAGATGAGGGCTACTAACTAAGGCTTTCAACCCAGGCAGCTGGTCTTAGCTTGCCTCAATTTCTAAATCATCCATAATGGGGCCAAGACCTCCGAAGCACTAAAAAGAGCGAGCTGACATGCTGGACAAACTGTTAATTTTTTCCTGAAGAAGCTGCTATATTGCACATCTGTCACTGCTGTGCAGACAATTACTCGCGGAGTGGAAAAAAAATCTGCTGCTTGTTTCTCTTGTGTAGTTGTTAACGGGCGTGATGGAGAAACACAAGTGGCATGAGAGCCGCTACAGGAAAGCTGCTCAGCCTTCCCCCACCTTTTTTTTATTGAGGTCTTCAGGAATTAAAGTGTTTGAAGGCATCCATGCTCTGTGGTGTGCACTCAGAGTTGTGGCAGTTAAACCCACACCTTAAGACGTTTGCTATCCTACGGATGCAATAGAGATGCAAGATGCAAAGATTTTGGTACTTCAGCTGTGAACTACCCTGAAAGCTTTCCTCTCTAAATTGCTTCACTGCCCTGTAACACGTGGGGGAAGGTTTCAGACACCATTATTGCAAGGTGATAAACACAACAGGAGACTGATGAGAATAAAACTGCTGAAAACACTACTTCTCATGCTACATTTCTCAAATATCTATTGAAATACGAAAAAAAAGAAAATAATTGTGAAGTACCCACAAATTTTACACCAAGAGGTGTTCAAACTATCATTAACAACTGTTCTGAGCAGGGAAAATAATTATCAGAGGCGGCCAACAAGCCTGTGCTTGGTCCTGGAGGGAACAAAAAGCAGGACTTGGGATGACTCAATGGATATGGAAACTACCCAGGAAGGAGCTCATAATAACATCAGTCAAAGTTGGCAACAGAATCCTTAATGTCACACCCTTCAACCACACCAGCTATTAAAAATTTAATGTGAACTTGTATAAAATACTGACCAAAGAGAGGCTTACCTATGGAATGAGTTTGGTATTTTAATTATTAACTCAAAATACAGAATGATGAAAACATCTTCAAGTGCTGTTCCAAACATTTCTGATGTCAGGAAAACCTTGGCACAGTAACCTGCTGCTGGCCTAAAAGCATCTTCCCCGTTTTAAGAGGTTACATGACTCACATGCCAAACTGAGGGTGAACCTGGTTCACAGGCTCAATTCTGTCAACACTAAACTTTTGGAAGTCTTGACTCAGAACTTGTCTTTCATTAATCAATAGTTTCTATTTAAAATAATTAAACAAAATAATAAAATAAAACATTACCTTCACTGTTTTTTTCCCTTCCCTCTGGCATAGGAACACCAGACAATTGGGTGACATTTTCCAGGCAAAAACTTTGCAGGATAATACACAAACAGAAGTGATGGCCTTCAGCAATATTTCTGGTATTACAGGAAATTTCCAGATTATACAGGGCATGACCACAAGGCCTTAACTGAGGTCTAAACCAACAGGAAAACTGAAATCCATTTCTAAGGAAGATGGGTTGATACCAGTTCAACATTAAAAAAAAAAGTGGTAGACAGCCCTGGAGAAAAGGTTCACACTGGATAAAGAAGAAGCATCTGAGAGCAGGATGACAATAACCACCCTGTGTTCTGCTGTGGAAAATTTAAAAACTGTTAAGGAATACTCTTCTGTGACAGTGCGAGTGGTGCCTGGATGATTTCTGGTATTTGACAGCTTGAAGGCAGAAGATTACTCTAATGTATGGAGAAAAAGGTAAAAAATTGGCAAGAGTAGACCTTGGTAGCTGGTGATACTATCTTGCTTGAAGAGAAATTGGGATACTCTTAAATAAAACACTAGGTGTATAACATGTGTGTTTAGTAGGACACAATCAGGAGCCTTTGTGATTCACTTGTCAGCTGATTATATATTATCTGCTAAATAAAACGGTATTTATTGCCAGCTGACTCAAAAAAACCCCCACCACCAAACCCTGAACACTTTCAGGAAAACTTGTGATAAAGTTTTTGTTGCATTAAACTGACATACTAAAATAAAAAAAAAGTTTATGAAGTTAGGATAAAAATCAGGGCACAGTAAGAGTATATTTAATTTATCAGGATTAACAGTGACAATTCAATGTTTCCTTTGAAAATTCCTGCTCCAAGCAGCATCCCAAGTGATGAAATTTGGGAAGAACCAACATCTCCATTTCTGTGTGACATGCCACACGCTGCCATACAAGGTCAGACTCCGTTTTCTCTGAGTTCTCTGTTTTGTTTCTGCATTCCTTTAACACTTATATGATCTAAAAACAGTTGTGAATTTTGTGTTCACTTCTCACCATCTTCTCTCATGAAGGATCCAAAAGTTCTCAGCCCACCAGGGCCACATTTAAGGAGTCTACAGCAGCCAAAGAGAAGAATGGCTGATTTGGAGCAGCCAGGAAGTTTTCTCCAAGACCCCATATAATTTCTTTTTCCATCTGACTTTGGAACCCTTAATTTTTCCTTCACTTCATCAGTGTATCCAGGGAGAAATAGATGCTGAATGCAGCCCCACATGAACAAAAGGAGAGCTTTCATTCATTGTGCACTTCAGAATGTGTCTTTTATCCAGGGAAATTTCTTCAGACTATTTATTTCTACAGGTATTTTTCAGAAACAATTAAGATCACAAAGGTAGTATATAAAATGTCACAGAATTTTTCTATGGTTTGAAAAATAATTATCAGCTTATTTGCATTGTTAAACGTTAATTAGCTATGAATGGTAATTTTTTTTCAACACTGCAATACTTCAATTTCTCATTACAAAATAATTTCAGCTCTATTAATTAGTTCTAACAGTAACTCATAGTAATGGATGACACCTTAAGTGAGCTATTAAATGCACTTTACCACTGATTAGGAAGAAGACAACTAAAAAACCTGGCTAGGTTTACATAAAGACAATATGAAACAATACATTGCAGATTTATCGACTTCTGTGGGAGCAACACACCCCCTTTAAGTAAGGCAGGCCCAGCAAAACCAGAGATTTTGTCACACTTCTGTGAGGTTCATGGGGTGGCCATGTACCAAATGGCCCAGTAGATAATTACTGTTTCCATTATTTTATGTTTGACATTGTTCTTTGCAGATCTACACCTCTATGCATGCATGCATGCGTGATTGTTTGTGTAGATGTGTGTGGGCAAATATTTTTCTCAACTTCACAGTAAACCCTTTTTTAAGACAATTTTTTGTTTAAGGTTTTCTTTTTTGACCCACCAGGTGCAAGGACAGCAAAGCACTGTGGTTCTGGCCAAAAATATTCAAAGATTCACTATTCTGGAAGGTGACAAAAATCATTACAGAATACTTCTCTGGCTATGATATTGTAACCTTTTTGTCATGGTCCAGTACAATTAAGTCTGGTAGCGATCGCCTTCTCAAACCACTGCCTAAAAATCTGCATCTATAACCAATCCTGCACTGAAGTGCATAAACCTCTCAGATGGCTGGTGAAATGGCAGCCTGAGCCTGGAACAAAATCCCACAGCAGTGGCTACAAACTCCACGATCACATTTGACCCTTCTGGGAAGTCCAAACCTGTACTTACCATTCACTTACCAGGACATTACTGCTAATTCAGAGTGCTCTCAGAAATCAAAATGTGCTGACCCTCCTTTAAATCTGAAGTGAAAGTTGCCTTGGATGCTGTTCTTCGCAGGACACTCCAACGATTCCAAAATAAGCTGAGGAGCAAGAATGTGTTGTCCAAATCACTCTTTATTGAGCTGGTGCTCCTTGCTGTGTGCTTGCAGCCTCTAGACCTGCCCAGTCTGCAGCTCCCCTGCAGGAAGCCTGGCCATCCCAGCCTCCCAAAACACATCCTCCTGAGCTGGAAGCATGGAAACTACTGTAAGGGCAGCCTCCAATGATTGACCCATACTAGAACTACAAAAGGTGATTTCAGGTTTTCTAGTTCTTTGCTCTATGGTGGGGAGCATTCAAGTTTGGAGAGATTTTGAGGGACCTTCCCTGCAGGGCCTGAAGCCAGAAGGTTTCAGGGGCCTCAAACTGTCAAGGCTTCCAGGTTCTTTCATTTTCCAGAAGGGAGACTGTATCTGAGTCTATGGAGAAGGACTGGTAACCCAGAACTGAAGACTGGGGTAGTTTAGTTTCTGACTAACCCAAGTAATAATACTGTGTCTTGGCAGCTGTTTATTAGAAAATTCCACAAACCAGTAGAGATTTTGCTGAATAAACATTATCTGACACAATAAAAGTTTAAATTTTTATTAGAGGAATACTTCTAATGTTAGCAATAACAGTAGAACAGGTATCGAATCTTGAGACTCCCTACACCATTTCTCTATGAACCTTTAATAAGGAAGACCCAGTGCTTAGCTGGAAAACTGCAGGTAGGTACAACATAGAGGTTGAAAGTTGATCTTCTCTATTCCAACACTTTTGCCAGTGGCATAATTTCTGTCCAGATCTCTTTTCTAAAAAATTCCTGGGCAAGAGCTACTGTTTAGTAGTAGCTGACCTATCTTCATGGGCAATGGATAGAAACTACCTAAATTCAGTTAGTAAGAACTGTAATTCACATGCTCACTGACAAAAGAAGATGAAAAATAAATCAGCTTATACACTACAGTGAGTATAAAGGCAACTAGGTAATTACTTATTATTTACATCACATTAGCAAACCACTTAAAATCATTACTGGTTCACTCTTAAAATCTCTTATTTCAGTAATAAGGCATACCACAGCATACAAAAAAGAAATCTGTAAACTGCTCTTCCAGACAGTGGAACTATTTGAGTTTAATCCAAATTAACATACTGTGTATCACTGGCATTCTCATTCAACAGTTTTTTGCATCTTGTATTTACATATGCATGGTTCGTGTTGCAGATCATATTTGATATGGGAAGTGTGAGGGCCAGCACCACATTTACTGAGAGTCTGGCATCTAGAAAATTTTAGATAAACACTCCACTTTCTTCACAATAGGCAGGACATCGAGATAACATGGAATTTTCAGAGAAAATAAAGCAACATGTGGATTTCGAACTCAGTTCTGGGGACTTGAAACCAAAAGCATGAAATTGAAAATCTGCACACCTGCAAATGCAGTCAGAAAAATTATTGTGCCCTACACCACAGTATTCTGTAAGAAAACAACCAAGTTTGTGCAAGAGAGAAAGCAATGATGAACAGCAGCAGTGGTCTTCAAAGACATCAAAAAAATGTATAAAGATTTTATGGGAGGAAAAATTAGAACTCATTTGTGCTGATTCTTCAAAGAATCTCCTTGAACTACTCAAATCTACCTTGTAGGACAGAAAGTTGAAGCAACATTATAGGTAACTTGCAAAGTGGATTAAAAAAAATCACACCTCATTAAAAAACAAAACTCATGGGAATGGATATGCAGGGAGCAATCTTAGGTCCAACACCGACAATAAGGCAGCTTGAGAAGATGGAGAAAGTTTGAGTGTGGACAGGTGTAGAATAAGCTGACTCTCAGAGAAAGTTTGTAGGATTCAAGAGTGGATGTGTGACAAGTTTAACTTACCTCAGGCATTAAAACTGCTTCAGCATTCTTCAGTGGTGGGTCAAAAATACTGAGCCTGTTTTGGCAAACACTGACACCCTACTTGTAAATTAAAGAAAATATTACTTGCAACATTTATGTTTTCTTTCTGTGAGTATCTGACTCCCCTTACTCATCTGCCCCCAAATTTAAGAAATTTCAAACTTCTCATTGTATCACAGCTTCAAAAGTGATTTTTGTTCCCTTCTGATATCTGCAATTCTTACTTTCCTGCTATATCCTTTTTGAATTGACAAAAAATCCTTTTGAATTGACCCTATCACACCTACAGAATTTTGAACTGTGCAAAATCAAGATATTCCAGGCTGCCATGACAGCCTGACTCCCCACTCTGCTGGGATGTATTGCCCTGGGTACTGCAAGGATTGAAATGACCACCAGCTAACCTGTACATTCCAGCAGCTCTAGAAGAGCTCAGTACTAAAGGTGGGACAGAAACATCCTGGAAACAGGCAGCTGGGATCTGAGGGAACTCTTGACGCCATGGAAAATTTAGGACCTGTATCTTTCACAAGGAAGAAAGTCACAGCCCCAGTCTGCAAATTCTCCCATGCTGCTTATTTTTAGACTTAAGTAGTATTTCACATTTTGAAGCCAATGGCAGATAGGTGCACAAAGAATTGCAAATCTCTTGCTGACTTGGGGCCACCAGAAGGAGAGGGACCAACACAACAGCCTGGCCAAGGATGAAGAAATCTCAAGTTGTCAGTGTCAAAATCTCCAACAACTAATGAAAGCAACAGGTGGCCCTTCAGGAATCTGGCTTAGGGAGGGGCTGGAAAAGCAACTTCTGTAGAGTAGCAGAAACTACAGAAAATCTTGATTGGCATCACCTGGCACATACAAGAGATAATGCTTCAAGAGAAGAAACACTGGGTATTACCACTTAAAAACATATACAGGGCTGAAGTTTTTCAGAAAAACAGACAAGTATTAAGGAGGCAAGACAATGCCATGGACAAGGCACAACTGAAATGAGTATATCTATGATGAAATATTCTGAATGATATTTCAATAAGGTCATGTATTTAATCAGTGCAAATATATTACAGTAACACATACATCCCTCAAAGGCTAGTGACTTATACTCACAGTTTCAGAAGTCAAACTTCCCAATACTTACACTCATCATAGCAATGTTATGAACAGGTCAAAATACCAACTTTCTATAGATGGAATACCTTATATTTATTTAAACCCCTTTTTATAGCTGTTAAAAACCAGTTCTCATTGGTGGGGGAGATCAAGCTTACATAATCTCAGTGATATTCAGCCTTTTACTTAATGATTGAATATTCAAATACAAGTGACATGGTCAAAATAGCTCCAATATCTGTTTTGTTGTAGGACAGAAGAGAACTATTACGAAACCCAAACAACTTAGTGTGCTCAGTTGCAAGGTGGTAACCCTTTCGCAGCTACC
The DNA here is from genome assembly GCF_971803275.1 of Cyanistes caeruleus. Lineage (NCBI taxonomy): Eukaryota > Metazoa > Chordata > Aves > Passeriformes > Paridae > Cyanistes > Cyanistes caeruleus. Next base: position 100,388,161 of record NC_141702.1, read on the forward strand.
CCACTGCTCCAGAAAACTCTGCTAGGGATGGAAGTCTAATTAGAAAGTTTCTTGATTAAGAGGGGAAAGATTCCCACTTCTGATATGCCTTTACTGAAAGCGCCCTGGGAGCATGGGGAGAGAGAAAATAAAACTAAGGTGGTGTGAGTTTTCCTTGGAGGAACAATTCTGGAGAATTGTTTGAAGAGAAAGCACAAGGATCTGCCATGGTTATCAAAGTATACACATACTTAAGGAGTGAAGGGAACTTGTACTTAGAAGTCTTACAAGAATATGATAACAAACATCTTAAACGAGACATTTCCTGACATTGTGGTGTAACCTCTTCAGTGGGATAATAAGCTAGGAAAGAAGAACTAGTAAAAAGGTACATAAAAGGCAGTGTAATAGCTTAACATAGTATGCCTTTGCTTGGTACACTACATTAGCCACTTTAATTATATTTCCAGAAACAGCACATTTTTGTACTCACCTGTGCAATAACAACACTACTGAAAAGGGCAGTTTAAAGAAAAGAACATACAAAGCCCACGAGGAATTGAGTCTATTTATTTTATTTCATCTTGCATTTGTGTTGTTAAAGCAAAGCGTACTATACATATCATTTAGCTATTTACTGATGCTCTACACCCATTATCGACCTAATTGCAGAAAGACAAATGAAGGGACAAACTTGTTAAAACAAGCATATTGATAATGCTTCTCTGACTTTGACAAATATTTATATAGAAATAAGATACTGCTCATGGGTTTCTTTTATTAACATTTAATGGCTCAATTCACAGAACTTTGAGACACCATGGAACATGTAGCAAAACGCAGTGCTGATAATAGGCAATGTCTCTTCACTAAACATTCTTCAGAGGAAGAATATTATGGTAACAGCTGAGCTACTGATTCAAATATTCAAATGGAAAGAATCTGGCAAGTTATGGATGACAACTTTTAGATACAAGATGATCCCATACTTATTTATGTAGGCAAAAACTTCAGTGTCACAGGCATGAAGAATTATTATTTAAGAAAAAACTTGTATATGTATTTTAAAATAATGTGTGCCAGCTTTATAGCAGGTATCATAGTATGATTGCAGGTTAGACATAGAAATATCTGAAGAAAATGAACAGTAAATCCAAGTATTTTGACCTGTTTCAAAGCCAAATAACATTGCAATGTCCTAGAAAAAAAAGAAAAAAAACCCTGTAATTAATTTCTGTTTTGTTTCTTAACACTAGCTTTAACTATGCAAAATCACACTAGTGATCTTTAAAACCAATCCTGTGAGATGTGGAAAAATGAAAACAAAATCACAGTGTGAGTCAGAATGAGAATTTTTACTGCACAGAAAATATCTCAAAACACTACATTAAGATATTTTAATAAATCACTTTGTTCTACAGCTTCTAGCAAATGAAGTATACTGTCAGCTGTGGCATCTATTGATAACACCTGGGAAAAACAAAGTGTATCTATATCAAAACCAGTTTATCTAAACTTAATGTCTAGTAGATTCTCACTAAAAGGCTGATTTAAAGCAAAAACCTGTAAGATTTTAAATCTGATTACATAGCTCTTCCATTATGACTGTCTACTAGGCTGGCTGCTTCACTGCACCTGTAGGAATGCATGAAAAAAGAGCTGAATGAGCTAAAGATGTTTTCCCTCAACATGTATCCATTATTTCCCTCTTACCTTTGAAAAACAGGAAACACTTCAAAGTACTTTTGGAGCTCTACACTTATTTCTTGAGAAACTACTGCTATGGTAAATTGCACAGAAATACTTCAGAGAAGTGTTATAGGTGCCATACTTCCAGTCCAAGACATGCAGGTGTTGGAACTAAAGCAAAACACTGGAATTTTAACAGACTGAGTATTCCTTCACAGTTCTTCAGATAGAGCTACAACAAACACATCTTAAAAGATTCACTTATGCAATTCACATGTTGAAAATGATTTAAAGGGATTTCTGATTGTAGTGTACAAAACAAAAAGGTTTTCAGAGTTCACTTGCTCTCAGGAGTGCATGGCACTGACAAAACAGGTGCAAGCCACGGAAACTCATTATTTGTAGTAACACACAATTGGGCACCTCTGCCAGCTGTGGAATTCCAGGCTCTTGTCCCTTTGCAATTATGTGGCCTTGAAATTCTTCAGATATGGAATGTATTTAACCAAGTTCAGTTGTGCAAGAGATATTTGAACTCACATCATACTATGCCCCAAAACTTTACAATAAAAAGTGTATGTTTTGCTGTATAAATCCCAATTATGTTTAAAATTTCCTATAATTTTAAAAAGTCAAACCACACAATAATATAAAGTATTTAAACAGCAATAAATAGTCTTCCTGAAACTCAGAGAACATGTACATTCAACTAACATAAAAACAACATTAGGTGCTAGTCTGTAATCTCTACACTATGGTGGTACAGTGAAACAACATCCCCAAACTGACAGTAATCACACTGGAAAGTATGAACATTTCTTTTAAGAAAATTTAATGCCATAATGCTGCTGGTATTTCTCTTCCTGCTACTATTTTCTTGGAAAAACGGGTGAAGCTGCGAGAAAAAGGAAAGTAATAACAACACGTCTTAAAATTAATCACTATATTTCACAGTTGCATGAACAAAGCTGTGCTCTTTTTATCCTAAAGAAATATCTTTGCAAGCATCTGGAACTAAGTATTTTTCTCTGCAGCGTGGGAGCTGTGGAAGGGAGATCATCCTCCTGAAGGAAAAAAGACTAGAGAATCAAATCCTGTTCCTTCTGCAGTGAGGGCAAATATTGCCAGCTACTACAGGCATGGGTGGTGAGAGGGGCAGGATTTTCTCCTCAGTCCATCTGAAAAACATTTTCCTTCAGCCCTATCATTTAATTTTAAAGTGGAATTTGTTTTATCCAGCACACTAATAAGTACCCTAGGAGCTTGATTGGTTGGTGCTTAATGAAATTGCTTCTGCTGACATTAGATACATTAGGATACTGATTAAAACACTTAATGATCCCTCTTGATTTTAAATTGCTAGCTTAGATTTGTGAGATGCCATCAAAGTATCTTTTTCCTTCCTTTCCTCCATCCTAATCCTGCTTCTCCTTGCCCTTTTTCTGTTCATGATCCTTAAAGGTTGTGGCTCATTGGCAACAGCACGGTCACAAGCCAAACATTAACACCATGTTGAACACTGCATTGTTTAAAATCTGCCAAACCCCAGAAAAACACTGAAATAGTCATCCCTAAAATACAATTTCCTGTTTCAAAGCTCAAACTATTCTTAAATGTGGCAACACTGAGGATTATTAATATGAAGGGAAATCCAAAGTCAGAGTAAACTTTAACTTTGTACAATATTTGCTGAGGAAAGATAATTTCATAAATGTAAAAACAAGTATAAAAACATTTCTTTTCAGCTTGAATGTGGAAGACAGTAATACATTGCCAGAAAATGGCGTTGGAATGGCATTCCTATGACAACAAAGCTGTTCTTCAGGCTCTTAGACAAAATTGTGTACCATATCACCTTCCAGTGGGAAACATGTATGTAGTATGGCCATAATGACAGCTTATACTCAAATATTGTTAAACACTATAAATACCAGGTTTGGAAACTTTGCCTGAAAAGGGGGAAGCCACAATAGCTGTAAAAATTCCATTTTCCTCAACAAATCTTATCAAGGCTCTTGAGATGAAATTACACTTACAAAACAAAATTTACTTATATACTAAAACCTCCTGTGTCAGAAGCTTTTACAAAAAAAAGTGAATATACTGAATTTTATGCAATTTTATGCTTAATACAAACCTTAAGACGACAGAAAATAAAAAAGTAGAGGTTTTTGTACATTTTAGCACCATTATGAAGTTAGACTCGAATGCCGGTTCTGTCACTGCGGCTGTACCTTGCAGCTGGTGGATCTTGGTGTGAAGCTTCAGCCATCTCTGAGAGAAGAAAATCTGGATTTGCCAATCACAACAAGTAATATGTTTGCCATTTTTTTCTTTTCTTTTTTTTTTTTTTTTTTCCTTTTTAAATTAATTTGGAGCTTTATTTTTGTCTCTGTCAGCTAAATCCAAGTCCAAGTCCTTTGGGTCTCTGGACGGCTCGTATGGGCTCTGCTATCCCTTTGCCGTCTGGTCCAAGGCCCGTGCCTGGGGTCCAGCCCATACTCTGAAGCATTCTGTTCCCAATGTTGTTTTCTGGGATTGGTTGGGTGTTTTCACCTACAAACCCTGAGATTAAAGAAATACACAGCATTAATCAGCACTGCCTGCCATGTGGAGAAGAGCAGGATAATCTCCCGTAAACCTTTAAACCTTCTTATTCTCCTAATTCATCTAACAGGTTTCTAGAACAGGCTGTCTTTGTGCATGTTGACCTCTTGACTGTATATGATTCTAAATAATACAGTCTTATGCTTTTATTTTTAATGCTTTTGAAGGTTCATTCTGTTTTTACATATGACATATATTGCCATATTATATTGCAATACAGTGGATTTCACATCAGCCTCAAAGAATATTAATCACCTGCAGATGTCTACCAGTACACTGTCAAGATCACATGAATTTCTAGTCCTATGCAGTTACTGAGACACATCATAGTAACATGACCATCACTCTGTTATTAGCAATATTTATCAATGATCTTCTTCAAGAAAACCCAATAAATAAGTTCTGATTAAACAATTATAGCTGTTATAGAAACAGTACAGACAGGTGGTCAACCACTCAAATTCAGCAGTACTTCTACTTAGTTTCTCATTTACTGAACATCGTGAGATTTGATATGTACAAGGTTACTTTCATTGTTTTCAATTTTGCTAAGTGTTGTTTACATTCTCTTCTTCTAAGCATCGAAATTACCACAGAAAAGAGCACCAATATTGCAAGTGTTAGTATATATTTTTTTGTATAACAGATTTTTTTTAAAAAGAAAGGGCTTTTTTTCCCCAATTAATGCATCATTAAAAAAAAAAATAAATAGTGAAGTCAAAATAACAAAGCAGTTTTTCCCCTTTCATCAACCAAACTCCCCAAGCCAGAGTTTGGAGATAATGCATGGATAAGCCTTCTAAATATAAGCATCTTGTGCAAGGGATATTTATTTCAAGAATATGTGTTAAAATTTATCAACTTCCAACATACAAACAGTTTTAAAAAGGACTTTTGAAGTTTTTGAACACAAGCAGTTGCACATAGATAGCTGGATTTTGTTTTCAGCATTATTCAATATCTCCCTGCCCCAATAACAAATAAAAAACCCCTCAATGTGCCAACAGATACCTTCAAAACTATCTGTTTCATTTTCTACCTATTTATTATGCCTGGTACTTTTTGAAAAATACTGTACTAGAAGACTGTGATTTTGAGTTTTTGGAGACTACAATATCTTCAGCCAAGAACGTACATTGACAAGCAGCTGCCTTATCATTATATTAACTTAAAAGTTGAACATGAGCTTCTAAAAAGCCTTATTTATCACACACACACAAAAAGCAAGGTCCCACAGTGGAAACTGCCTACACAGACAGAAATTGAAAATGAGAGGTGCACATTAAAAACCTCATGATGACTGTGATGATGAATTTACAGTACTCCAACATTATCCACTATAGAGCTGTTCATACTCAGTAAAACACTAGCTACATAAAAGGCAGACTGCTTTCTAGTATCTCAGTCCCTGAGTCAAAGAAAAAAAGGAGTGCATTGAGGGAAGGCATCCTTTAATACTGGTTTGAAGCTATGCTTAATGCTAGGCTTAAAATAGAGGCTTTTAAGTCAGCAGCCTTCAGTCCCAAGAGGGTTTCTCTTGAACTGACCAGCACAAAATTCAAGGTCCAAGACTTCCTTTCTTTTCAGACCCCCAGAGGCAGAGGCAATTTTCATACAAACGAGTCCCTGGCACTGCCTGACATACACAACACAGGCTTTGCAACCTTCCCAGTTATACTTTCTAGCTCAAGAGAAAAAAAAAAGGGAAAGAAGAAGGAGTACTGTTTAACGAGAGTTCTGGTACGCTTCGCAGGTAAAACCCGGGAAGTGTGTTTTGGTCCACTTTTTGTAAGAAGTGATGGTAAGAAATGAAGAACCATTCCAGTAAATATTTGTGGAACAATTAAGGGGAAAACTTCAAGGGGAAGAGAGATCCAACAGACCTGCCAAGCAGGAAAGAGCAAGCACAAGAGTGTATTTTATGACACCTAAAACCTGGAAACATGAAACCGTTCATAACGCTGCCTAGGCAGAGCCAGCAATGCTGCTGGAACAGTAAGCAAGGTATAGCCTGAGACAACATAAACAGCTTTTTCATTTTAGTCTATTCAGGGGAAAAACCCACAGACCTCTTCCTGTAACAGATGTATCTTTCTATATGAATTTCAATTCATGAGACAGCCAGAGGAACCTCACAAAGAAGATATATGAAAGGACACTCTGTACCCAGACACGTTATTTAGTAAACTGGTGCTTCTATTTTTGATACCTTTAGAAGCATTTCAGTATTGTTTTTCCATGACAGCATAATTGGAATAATTTGTTATTAAAGCCACACAAGTACTTCTAGAATGTGTATGCGCTAACTATTTTCCCCTCCACTGTACGTACTTTTCTATCTCCTATTAAAACACATGCTCTCCCTAAGAGCCCTGTTTTACTCTTCTATATCATCAAGTAAAAAAAAAAGGAGAAAAAAGAAAAAGAAAGAAAAGAGAAGCCACCATAAACTTGGGTTTCACAACCTACTTTTGGACAAACAAACAACATACAGTGTCCAAAAGATGATGTGTTTGGAGGCTTTGTACTGCAGTAAGAATAAAGCAAAACAAAAACCCCACCCATCTTTCCTCTATTACTAATTGACTAATTACTCCTTCTCATAAATGAGGTGAATACAGATTGCTTTTATTTGAATTGTGGAAAATATTTAATATACCCTGGCCATTCTATTGCAGTATAGTTAGTTTTTATATGAATACTATCTATGTCTGTCTGCCTTTAACATTCCTGCAATTTTTCACCCATCACTTGAAAAATTTATCTGTAATGCAACATATTTTGCTTGAGTCCAAAGAATACAGATAGTGGTATTGCCCTCTCTCAATTTCACGTGCAATCAGCAGGTTGGAAAAAACCCCCAACATTTGCATTGCTGATAGACTGCATGATGGGGGAAAGCTCTTAAAAATCATGTTACACTCTGTGCTATTCCCCTGACCCCCATTCCTGTGCTTTGGGCTTTTATTTTCTAATTAAAAGCAGTAATTGTCCTTGCAATATTCATCTTCAAGTTCAGTTTTTAATTCATGCCTATGGCACTTCTTGGACTAGCCAGTAGGGCCTGTTAGAGAGAATGGTCCAAGCACATGGCCTTGAAAAGGGCTGTGCTACCTCTGGGATGTGTTCAGTCTTGACCCACCCAGGAGCAAGAGCAAAACCAATCCATTGTGCTGTCCCACAAAAAATAACTATGCAGAATCAGATTATTGAAAAAAAAAAAGAAGTTTTTTAAAAAAAGCGAGGATTTGCTTTTCTAATTTTATTGCTGTATGAGGTTTCCAAGAGTTACAAGGATGTCTCTGCACTAATAATTTGTAGGAATCTCCTGTGCAGTACACCTTTTGTTCTCAGCAGACTAAAAATGTTTTTAGAAACCCTAACAACTGGTTCCTGATCTACCAGATGAGTGTCTGCATGTAGAAGAGGCAGCCATTATATGAGGGAGGAACAAACATTAAGGTACAGTAATTTGCTTGAAAAGACAGCACTGTAAAATACCCTCAGCTTATGTTCCTTCTCTCTGCAATACTGCCAGCTGAAAGAAAAAAAGGACAGTCCTAAAATTTTTGTGTATATGAATAGACACACTTCAAGGTCTACATTTTTTATGCATATGACCTTACATACATGGAATATGAAATCTGTGAGTAGTAAGTGACAAAACTGGGAAGTGAAAAGCAAAAAACTCATCACATTTGTTTAATGTTGGTATGATACTTACGATGGCATTAAAGACAGGTTTCAGTGAAAAATAAAGATATGTAATTTTTTCTAAACAGCTGTTGAGACAGGTATGTCCTGGTTAAACAGTACACTAGCATTCAGTGCCATACCCTTGATTTTACAGTGATTGCCATGAATTAATTTAATTCCATCTGTAAGCTAAAATCAGATCAGAGGTCTAATGCTGCTGCAGGCTCCACATCTGTTTAATCATTTTTGGATACAGCAGCTTGCAAAAGTTCAGCTTTTAAATTTGTTTCATATTTAAGAAACAATGTTACACCAGTGTACAACATTGTCAGCAGGAAACAAATGAGCCTATGAACAGTTTTGATTCGACAGACCCATTTTATTTGCAAAATGCTTCTACAAATTCAAAGCTCATCACTGAAGTTATAATTTATTATAGAATAATAAAGGAGCTGTGACCTCATAAACCACTATTGTGACAGTATTTATTTGTATGTCCAGTTTCTGGATAAGACTAACATCAAGCATGTTTGGCTTATATTGGGCTGAATAAAACCAGAATACAGCTAGGATCAAGCTCTCAGATAACCCTTATTTAAGAAAATGTGTGGGTTTTTTGTTGTGCTTCTTTTTTCCCCTCTCAACCCCCCCCAAAGCTGTAAGAAACAAATGAAGGCATAGTGAAGTAATTTCATCTCTGGCCACCAAACTATTTCTTGATGTTAAGAAAACGGGGTTTTAAACAGTTCTGAGAAAATGACACTGTACATAAATACAGTCTTGCCCTTTCATCTTGCTTTGGTATGATTAAGACTTGTGAGCAGAACAGCAGCAATGCCTTCTCAGAGCATACCACAACTATTATTTCCTCTTCTATCGCTCCCAGCAGCCTTAAATCCTTTAAATCCTTTCCTAGAAGGATCTCTTTTTGCTTGGGTAATTTTTGCAATACATGGCCTGCTAACCCTTACCCCCTACCCTGGATCCCACTTATGTCTATCACAGCAGAGTCAGTCTTTCTACCTCAAATCTTCCAAGGAGCATTGTGGATGGTAATTCACTTGCGTAATTGGCTCAAGAGATGAAAATCTTGTATCTGCCTCTCTTAGCCACTAATCTATCCAGCTGACTGCAAGCCTAATTGGCAGCTTGTTTAGTAATTTGGCTCCTAAAGTGTTGTATTGATGTTGGATAAACAGCCAATGGAAGCAGAAATGATACATGCTGATTCTCTTTAAAAGCTGGTGTACTTACCCCCTCATTTTCTGAAAGCATTTAATATTTCATCTATTCTTTTTCTTTTCTGACTCTTCACCAGACAAATGAGCTCAGACCAGTAGGGACTGATCCTGATACATAAGGAAAGTAATCAGAATAATACATTGCTGTAGTCTATCTTTTTATGCCAGCTTTCTCTAACTAGCAAAATGGGAATCAGAGTGCCTAGATGTTTATGTTCTTAAAATTGTTTTGGGTAATTGCACAGACACAGCTTCAGAAGCACAGCCAACAGCTGTATGGTGATTTTAAAACTCACTACCCACAGTGGTTTTCAAAATTCAGTACATATGGCTGTGTACCTACTAAAAAAACACAAAAAACCAAACCAAAACTAAAACAACTCAGCTATGAGAATGGTATGAAAATTATTTAGCTAATATTAGAGACTGCATTATTTCACCAGACTTTTACACATCCCTCTCACAGAGCTATCTAAGACTGTCTAAAGAATAATCTTAGAATTATTATATTCAGGTGAGTCTGCTTGCATTGAATTTTATTCTAGCTAACAGAGAGCTAAGAATAGCAGAGGGGACATAGCTATGACTTCAGCAGATGCTGGAAGCCCCTGTATTTATCCTGTATGCACAGCAGAGTTTTGTTGATGTCTGCCCTGCCATAGTTTCATTCCTACTACCCCATCTCAAGGGGTATTAAATGTGGCCTGGGTAAACACACCTTATATGGAAGCACAGACTCTAGATTTAAATCTCTTTTCAGCTCTCCCGAACATACAAACATAAATTCACGCACCAATGAAGATTGTGACACTGAATTTTAGGTACAACTGGTTATCCAGAAACACAGATCACTTGGAACTGGATTTGCAGGTGCTCTTCTCCTTTCATTCCTTATTGGATTAAGCTGTGTGTGGAGTGAAACTTCCTCCCCATTCAGGTTTTGCTGCTATAAAATTGGTTGGAAGAGTTGGTATTTTTAGACTGCCATTTATTCCTCTGCAAGGGGAATCTCTTGAATACCCAGAACTGTCTTTTCACTTCAGCCCGAAGAAGGTCTTTGTTTTATGCCTTGTCTTTGATGACAGAAACACTGTCAATGGATGGCACTTTGGAAGAAGCATTCTCACTGGGGGACATTCCAAAGTTCTGTATAAACCTCACAAAATTCATCAAAATGAATCCCATCTGATAAGCATTCCCTTGTTTTCACAGAAAGACTTGCAGCCTTACAATGAAACCCAGTGGAAATCCAGAGCAAAAATTTTCTTTGTGAAATCCAGCATATGTACAATAGGTTTTATTTCTTTCATCTTTTGCACCAATTGCAAGGCTTTTACAGAAAGACAGAAATCTTGCCTGCACTAGAAACCTGATCAATGAATTTTATTTTCTCACATGGTAAACAGATATTTTTATTCCTCCAAAGTGCCAAAGTTCTACATAAACCTATCAGGTTTAGGCACAGACCTCCTTCCTTATTCAAAAAGTGAATCATATGCTGAAAAACCTTTAAGAAAAGTGTTTTCTTTCATAACCTCTACCAGAGACTGTTTGCAGAGGTGCTCCCTATTCTCTCAGAAGAAAGAAAACCTAGTCACCAGCAACTGAGAGGTTGTTGTGGAGAGCTGGGATAAGAAGTTATCTTGACTGAGGAAAAAATACACATTTTAACTGCCAAACCATTGGTATTTTAACAAAAATCCTTTGTAATTACCAACCTAAAACTGACGGACAAAAATATCAGGTACTTTTTTTATTGGTTGAGTTCTAAGAAAGCCACATTTGCCCATCTGAGGAAGGTGATGTTCTAACAAACTGCAGATAAAAAGGAGGTGGCTCCATTTTATTATGATATCTGGCAGAGAATGTGCAGAACTTGCAGAGCATATAACTGCCCTTGAGGATAAACCTCTCTACTGACATCTTCGTTTCACTCAAAGATAGTCCTCAAGTGTACAACTGTTTAATGAAACATACCTTTGAAACTTGAAAATAATGCCTGATTTAGCCTTTTTTTCTCCACCAAATTTCCACTATACTAAGGGTGCTCTCATTAGTTATATTCTCTGGTCAGCTGGTTTACGGTTCTTGAAAATGAAACCAAAAAATCCACAGAATCACAGAACATCTCAAGTTGGAAGGGACCCATAAGGATCATGAAGTTCAGCTCCCAGGAGAAGCAATTTGAATGGTTTCCATAACCAGAAACAGCTATCTTAGGAAAGACTCCCAGAGTAATTCAGGGAATTATTTTTGAAGCTTCCACATTTCAGAAGACAACAGCACTTAGAAAAGACAGGTACAGTCATCCTTATCAATCTGAATGTTTCTGCTTGGCTTTGTGTACAGCCTGTAGAATATACAGTCTTCTCTTTAGATCACCAGAAACGCATCAGCAACTTTCCAAGATAAGCTTGTTCTGGTTGAATTGTAGGTCTTCTGAAGTTTGTTAGTGAACTTTCTGAACTCTGGTGCTTATATGTAAGATGCTTTGCCTGAATTAGCCATCTCAAGCTCAACACAGAAAGCCTTTTGCTGTGAAGGGACAGCAGGTTTCAATATTGGATGGCGATCTGCAATCTTTTAACTTCTAGTTTAGTGAGACAATTTGGTAGAAGAAACAAAAGAAACACAAAAGAAGTCCCTAAAATTTAACTTGCTGCAGATACCAACCAAAGAAAAATGAGTGTCTGTGGGCTGGACACCCAAGTCACCATGAAGTGTATGCCAGGAAGGACTTTGGCAGACAAAGGGTAAGAAATGGTGCAATGAAAGAATTCACAACATGCCAATTTTGTATTGCCCCGTGACAAGGGATTTCTCCCTACAGAGCTGTACAGTTGGTAGACAGAAAAGCAGTGTATCAAGTTAAAAAGAAAATAGGTTTATAGTAGTTTGTCCAAAGTTTTGGAAATTTATGGTCCGTTGATCCAAGTACCCAAAAGTTTACCTTTCCTCTGAAACTATCACACTAAGTTGACCTTCACCACAAACTTAGCCTCAGCCACCTCTGTTATCACACTGTAATCACAATCTTTTTCAAATCATCATTTTGGTTCTGCAGATATTCAGGTCTGATTTTTAATCACTGACATATTAAGCATCAGCAAAATAGTTTGCTTAGCTGTTCCACTGGCAATTTTTAAAAAGGAATGAAAACATGTACCCTTTTGATTACCTTGTTAAAGTGAGTCATGATGGCATTATAGCAGTGCTCAGTATTTCTGCTGTAATTAAGAAACTGTCATATTTTTCATTAAAACACATTCTTTAAAACGAGACTTTTAACTTGGTCATTTCAATCAGGACCAGCCTGAAGTGTAGCATGTGCATGCAACATGCCAACTAGATAAAGAATATGACATCTGAAATTTGTTTTTGCAAAAGGTAAGCATTAAAGTGCCTATTACACACATAGTAATTTATCTATTTTATATAAACATTTTCTACATGTTAACTACAAAATAGCTTTCTCTTCATATAATTAACTTTTTAAGGTTTTTAACACTGCTCCAAACTGTATACCGCACCATGCAACACCAAAGAAAAAAGACTGTTTAGAAATAGAAATAGATTAATTTTCACAAGGCATACACATACAAGAAGTGAAGCAGAATTTGATCTTTTCCACAACATTTAAGACTTAGAGGTTTGTTATTAAAAAAAAATAAAAATCTGAAATATCTCAGGGATTTAACAGGAAATGATAAAAATCAAAAAATCCTGTACAGAAAAGTCAATTAGAAAGGAACTGTGATAAATGCATATTCAGTGTATGGTATCTAAAATTCCATAGCACCTATTGGTTTGATATGAGACTTAAACTAGATAATCTAAGACTGAAATTACTGCAAATATTCCCAGTACATGTGTTTCAAGAATAACACTACCTTGCAAAGAATGTTCTTTCTCTAGCAACTTTTAGTTGCTGTTGTTGTGGTTGCTATTTTTATTATTATTTTCATTAAACTGGACCCAGTATTGGTAGGGCTATTTCCATGACAATGGAATAGTTTGTCTAAAAGGTCCTTATACAAATTTGAGAGCACTGTATTGCGGCAGTGAAATATGTCAGGGTGTCACATGAAACAGCTCTACCACTCAGGTAGTCACAGGGGGCAGAAGGTCATTGAGAATGACCTGCTCTCACATGTGAACAGAATCACTGGAATAATATTGGTTTCATGGAAGGAGTCATGCAAAAAGAGCATTTAAAATGTACAACACCTCATACTTCAATTGTGGGAAGTAATCAATTTTTACTAGTACCAGTTTTCAGTTGATTAATTAACTATTTAGGTTTAACAATACACATATGGGATAGATGAAACATCCACAAAATAGAAAATTTATCCTAGGAAAAAAGATGGAATATGACACTTCTTTATCTGAATATTGTCAGTTCCTAACCATCCATGCTTATATTATCTCCCATTTTCTTCACTGCTATTCAACACATCTTTTCTTCACCTTTAGAAATGACATTTTTGAAACTATAAAATGCTCTGTGCTGCTCAAACTTTTGTGCTTCAATAGTTTCTCAGTGCTGTACAAGTAAAGCTACATCCTTTGTTACTAATATAAACAAACCTTTTGGTATGTGACTTTGACTGCAGGCTGAGAACAGGCTATAAATTTAGAAATCAATATCTAACTCTATCAATATTCATTTTACTTTTTCAATACAAAATACAAAGGTGAAAGAGCAGTAAATAAGCTGGAGTACTGAAATAAATTGGGTGTTCTTGTCACAATTAATAAATGTTTGACCAATCACACTGTTTGCTACAGAAGTCTGGCTTTGTAAGGTGTCTGAAAGTAGCAGGTGCTACCCTTGTGAGACTCAAACCCAGGGAACGCGTTTTGATACCTCGTTAGGATCACCACTCGTTCTCATCAGTACTACTGAACCTAAAGGCATAAATACTCATTTTCAGCACTATGCAGATTTTTACAAGAGTTATTTTACCAGTGCATTTTTTTCCAAATGCAGATGAGAATTTAGAAAATACTCTTACCAACACATTGATTCAGATCAAACTTTGCAGTCCATGTAAAGAAAACATTTGCAATACATGAGCCATTTACAGACAGCCTTTCAGGTTTTGCAATGATATTAAATATGAATAATTGTTAGGAGAATGTTTTTTTAGTTTCCAGCTTCTGTTAATGTTAACAACTTCTGTCCTTTTTTTCTTTCAAGAAAGAAATTCACAAATTCTTTTACATAAAATCAAGCCCTTCTATTCCCATATCTTAGCTAACTAAAACTACTACAAAAAGAATAATTGAATAAGCAATCTCTTATTTTAATCCAAATTTCCAGATGTATATTAATTCTAAAAGAAAACCCCACTTCTTTCATAAAATCCTATGGAACACTGACAAAAAACAAGGCCTGTGATGGATAAACAGTAATTCAGCTGTAGGAAGGCTAGCCTCTGAGAAAATGTCAATAATCTCTAGAATGCTATACATTACCTACACATAGATACAAGCTTATTCAATGTTTACCAAAGGTTCTATTAGCTCAAAAACTCACAGGGATGAAGTGTAGAAAAACTTTCCTAAGACTATAAAAAAAAATTCTCAATCCTCCAGATCACAACAAAATTGAAAAAATTACCTTGAACTTGAAAAAGAAAGCAATCAGTTAAAAGGTACTTCATGTGATACCTTAATCCACTGTTATTCTCTGTTGCTCTTCATATAAAGGCAAACTTTGGGGCAAAACAATTGCCAAAACTGTGAGTTCATGCACACATAGACACATAATATTGAATGACCACATATTTGCCTTAGCATCAAAATATTTGCTTTGCAAAGTTATGCAGAAGAGCCAGCTTGTAAAATAAAATTTTGAATGCTGAAAGTCCAAGGTAAAGTGAATAATAAAATTAATTTCATGATACTTGATAACCTCTCAGTACAAAATGACATCCTCTAGTACTTGAAAGTTGTGAAGTGAAAATCACCTTGTAGAAATAATTACATTATTCTCTCTTCAGCCATTAAGTATTTTTCTTTCTTGGTTCACATATGTTCAGAGTCTTAGAAGCTGACCCATAGATTCTCTTTCTTTTCATACTGCTGCCACTAAGGTGCTTTTATAACATTTTTAATATTATTCCTGGTCTGTTTCTGCCACTGAGGTTTGAAACAAAGAAGTTTCAGGAGGGGGAATTCAGTTAGAATACAAGTTAGGCTTCTCTAAAGACATCTACTTGAATTATATTTGAAAATTCTACGTGCTGCAAATGTTGCTGCAGTAATTTATGTATGACTAGGACATGAAATCCAGATTTCTATATTAGTAATATATATAAAGGCTCACATGGGCACACATACAACCTAATCCTTCCACTATGCACATATATAATTAATACAACAAACTGATTAGTGCTATAAATCACTGCTAAGTATTGAAAAAGTCATTTCACAGATGTGACATCAGCAAAATGCATCCAATGGTTGTGACCTCACATCTGCAAAAATCTTTCAGAAATGTGTTTCCAAGTGCTTCCTTTTTAATCTACAGCACTAATTTTGAAGCTGTGCTTCACAGCTTTATCACCACATTTTCGATTGTTTACCCAAGAATTCACATCCTAACTTTATTGTGCAGGGTTTTTAGAGCATTCATATGCAGAAAACAAGACGCCTCAGGTCTCTTCCCTTGTAATGTTTGAAGAGACATAAGCAGTAATCTTTGCTGTCTCAGTATATGAAAAAAGATTTACTGTCTTTACAGAAGTGCTGCGCTACAAAGGACTGGAAATTGGCAATGATTGTGGGAGAATGGAGGGAGCCTACTTATTTCTTAATCTTTATTAATAAATATGGCTAGAATATATCTGAAGTTATATGGGAAGTTACTGAATTTATCAAGCTTTTCCCCAAGTCACTGACCTACTGCTTTGTATTTAGAGATTTAACATCTTGTGGTTTGTGCTCTGTCCCAGGAAAATTGGTTACCTGTGGGTCCTGGCAGGGGAGCAGCTTTCCTTCTCCGCTTGATGTCTCCCATGCACAATGATCCTAAATGTACACTGGTTTGCCTGCAAGTAATTATAGGAGAAAACTATTAACAAAGGAAGAAAACTGCCACATAAATACACAGCTTGTATAATCTGAACCTATATCAAAACATTCTCAACCAAGATGAAGCTGCACAGTCAAGCCACCAATCTTGTTTATATCGAAACATAATCATGTTTGTTGACAAGCTCTCAGTATCTAAATGCAGCATCATAAATTGTTACTGGGATGAATAAATATAAATATAAAGGGAATGCTTTTTAATTTTCAAAACTGGCAATCTTTCTAGCTCAACATAAAACAAAAACACTGTTGCTCCTGACAGGAAAATAGCTAAGATTAATTATCTAAAGAGATCACAATGCTGTTTGTAGGTTATCAATTGGCTGGTAATGCTTGACTGTCAGAGCAGCATTTATTACATGGAAAATATTATCAATTTTTTTTTAAGGTAAGATGAAGAATGAATGAGAAAACATGAAACAGTAAACTCTTCAAGGGTGCATGAAAAAAACTTGTAGCATAAAAATTTATCCTCTTCTAATTCACTGGGAAATCATGAGAAGACCACAGAAGCACAGTATCTAGTAGGCTTCTTGAACAACTGAGGTTCCACTTGGAGACTGGAAAATTGATGGAGATGCAGAGGATGGCAAACAAGCAAATGCTATTGCATTAAACCCAGCTAACAGAAGTCAGTGTGGCAGAAAATGGTAAATTCGGAGTTTTCAGTTGTTGACTTTTGGAAAAGTATCTCAAAGGACAATTGCAGTCATTATTTTTCATGAAGTAATACATAATGCCTGCTGAATTGAATATCTGTAGCTGACTTTTTTTTTTTTGAAAGAACCAGAACAGAAGTGGGGGAAAATGCAGCAAATTCTGAACTGCACAATTTTAATATATATCTATAAATGTAACTGAGAAATGTGTTTCTTCCACATAAGTGTAGTGAATTTTGATAAAGTTACAAGCTGAAAATTGCATCTGACAATCCACTGCAGCATAGTAACACTGTCACTCATGGGATCTGGTTTCAGTGTGGATATATGACTTACCCTTTATGGCATTTATAAACTTTTTAAAGCTGGGCTACTTCTAAATGAATAACAAATGGTCATATACTGTTGAGAGACCTCAGATCTGCTCAATAATGTAAAAGAATGACAACAATGCCTTGATGAGCAAGATGACAATGTAAAATCCTTTTCTTTTTTCTTCCAAAAAGATACAGTAAATTAACAAGTACCACAGTGCTGTGTTTAAATAATAAAATATTCCAAGAAACTTATGTTTCACTGAAAAGTGCACTCTAGCTTCACCCAGTGAACCTTTATTTAAACACTTTTTTACCTCTGTTTTAAGACACACTCTCCTTGCAATTCCAACATGAAATTTTATCCTATTTTAATATCCAGAAACTCAACACAGTTGAACTAGTAAACTACCAGGATGATAATTTTCAGTTCTGAATTTAGAAAGAAATAAAGAAGTGTAACCCTTTCATAACTGATTGTACAATAAAGAAAATGAATATTTAGATACAATATGGGGAAACTGTAATTAGAGAAAAGATATTTGAGATGTCTGTTCACCAACAGATCAGTATTTAACATTAGCATCAAACATGCAGAATAAATCATGTGATAAATTATACGTTCTACAGTGTTAAACTCTTGTTTTCTGAATGAAAAAAGGAGAAAATCTCCAGGAATACAAGTAGGATGAAAGATAAAAATTAATAAAGTCAGGCAATTGAACTTGAAGACCTGAGCCACAGCAGTAACAGTGAGCAGCATTTGAGTTATTTTACCAGAATTGATTATCTGTTACACTACATTGAGATATCTAGATTATTGATCTGTAAGATTATGGTACTGGGGTCTCCCCACTTTTCCTCCAGGCACAGGGAATGGAGTTGCAACAAATAACACTAAGTAAGGACTACTTTGTTATTGTTGTCACCCTTCATGTAGAACACAGCAGTTACTTTTTAATTTAAAATCAATGAACGTCTGAAAGGCAGCCTTGTTCCTTCAGCAGAAATGAATCATTTGCCTTTGCCGATCACAACAACCCCTTCACCAGCCAAGGTGAGAGTGGGTATTTCTTTGTTGTCGTCAAAAATTCCCTACACCGCAAATAAATAACAATATGCTGGAGCACCAATTAAGCTTTGTCAAACCCAGTTTGATGGCCACTACCGTCGAATGTTCAGCCAACTTGCGATTGTAAAGCTGCATTTGTCTTCACCAGGGCTTAACATTTGATATTCTCTGCCAGTGCAAATCACAGCAAAACAAAAAGCTCTTATTTATTTATTTATTTATTTAGAGAGCATCAGACAAGAACTATTAATGCTCTGGAACTGGCAGGTTAGACAAAAAGAAGCAGAGTTGTGAATCTGCAGAGTACATTTTGAAATGTCTGTAATGGGGGTATTATAAAGTAGGGAGAACTCTGACCCTCAATCAGGCTAGGTTCAGCATTATGTTTCTTAGCATTAAATCACAAGAGCGTGGATTACAGAAAGAAAGCAAGCTATTTGCCTGCCTTCTCTCTACTTACCCCTAGCTTGCTTCTAGCTATCATTTATAAATAGTGCTCTGGAGGGAAGCTAGGCATTTTATTAGGGAAAAAATAAAACTTGTTAAGACCACCTTGCCTGAAAACCTGGCTTTTGACGTGCTGGTGACAGGGACTAGAGCAAGCAGTGTCAAATGGAATAATTTTTAAGGAAAGACAACAGGAACTTGTCGCCTCATTGTATGCATTTACAAATAGAGGCTTTTCAGAGTATTAGGCCTAGTTAAAGC
Organism: Cyanistes caeruleus; assembly: GCF_971803275.1. NCBI lineage: Eukaryota > Metazoa > Chordata > Aves > Passeriformes > Paridae > Cyanistes > Cyanistes caeruleus. The sequence goes on from NC_141702.1 coordinate 100,407,227, forward strand.
TGCCCTCTGGATAAAAAGTGTTCCCAAGCAGCCTCAGACAAGCTTAGGAGACAAACAGATGTGACTATGGTCCCTGGCGTTTGGCAAGAACACTCACTGTCAATAAGAAAAATATGAGCATGGACAGGGCATCAGCTGCACCACGGCCGAGCAGGCCTGCAAGTGTCATAGCAGCGGCAAAGTTGTGGCAGAGGGAAATAAGAGGGCTGCAAAAGCCAGGCTGGTGTGAACTTACACTAGCACGCCAAGAATTTTTGTTGTTGTTGTTGTGTCATGCCTCAATGTATTAGACAAAATGCTGGAAAAGCTGCTGTCAATTTTTATTCATTCTTCATCTTGCACACAGTGTTTAGATTCTCCTTTCTACATGGTAAATAAGAGTCTCAAAAATGAAGACAGACTGGGAGGGCAGTGACAAAAATAACAGAAAAAACCTACTGAAATAATAAATAAACCCCACAAAGTTTAGTTATTAAATCCCATAAATAAACCCCACAGATTTGATAAAGCAAACACTTTTATAGAAGCAATGACATGCAAACGATTAAGCAATTCACAAGCATCTATGCATTTTTGTGAAACATTCCCTCTGATGGAAACTTTGCTATTTCCTCCTTAAATAGTGGCAGTCCCTTTATAATTTCTTTCTCTCAAGGTAATTAAGGTAATTGCCCTTACCATGGTAACATGTCTAGAATTGTCTCTTTAAGCTCCCCAAACATTTATATACCTGCCTATACAACACAATGTTTTTCCATAATTTTCATAGCTCCACAGGCAAATATTTTGGATGAATGCCTTTTCAGCAGTTACACACACTCACCTCTCCAAGACTTTTGTAACAGGCCATGTCAGATTTTTATCTACCCTGACCTCTGCAGTCCATGGGTCATGTGGCTACATTCTCCAAACAAACATCTTGTTCTGCATGGGAACCTACAGCTAAACTGCTTTAAATGCAATAAACCTACTGAGCAACTGAGGACCCAACGGGTTCTTCACTCTTTCACTGGTAGTTTTCACCCTTGCCCCTATCAGAGTTAAAAGTTCACCAGTCACTGAGAAGAAAAACACAATAAAATGCCTGTAGGACAGCAGATACTCCTGAACATGTGTTCTAGTTCTCTGGTTTATTACCTGCTTCTGTACTCACTATCATCCCAGGTGTAAAAAAACAAAACAAAATTTATTAATGAAGGCAGGTATGGAGGAACATATTTTGTTTAACAGTATTTATCAAATTTGTGTCCACTAACTTGAAAACTCTGATACAGCATATTATTATGATGTAATAATGTTTTCAAGAAGACTGATTTCTATTCCAAAATTACATGAATTGGTAATGATCAATACATGCCTATCCATTATAATGCTATTAACATCTCTCACCTGAGGAAGAAACACACAGTAAACAGTGACACCCTGTTCTGCCACAGTATCAGTGCATTCCTGCAGATGGCTGTAGAACTCTGCAAGTTTATCACCACTGAATGCTTCAGCTAATGGAGAGGACTGATGAAAGTTTTTAAATAAACTTCTTTCACAAGACATCACAAAAAGGAATAAGTTAACTAGTTTGTATTTTAGAAGGGAGAATTCTTTTGAGAGAATTTTTTTAAAAGGGAAATCTAACTGAAACTGTCAGTTCTCACTCTTAAAACATGGGTAAAAAATAGATATTCATATGGATATGATTACAGAGAGAATGCAGTAGGGATAGCTTTAAGCTTGGCATTACTGAACAATTTCTTACAAACTGAAAAGGAGCAGGGAGAAGAGCTGTGAAGCAATGTTCACAGAAGCAGTTACGGATGGAGAAAACAACCCAATTGTGGAACTGAGGGAAATAATAATATTAATAAATAATAATAAATTAAAAAATGATAAAAAAAAAGAATGTGTGGAACAGCTCAACTTTATAAAAATCAAAGAATACTCCGAGCAAACCTCCCATTATTTAAGTACCTTTTACACAAAAATATCACTTAAATGATTCTCCTTACACAGAATGGACCTGTAGTACAGCCTCTTGTTTTTATATGGCTAAAATGCAGACACTGCTGTATCTGGTGGCCAGTGGAACACATCCATTAGTGCTGCTTAAATGAGGGAGTCTGGAGGATCTTTAACTCTTACTGATCATTCCTAAATTACCACAAGTGGAAGACAATGGCTTCAAGAGCATCCGAGTCAACGGAACAGCTTAGGCTACGTTTAGAGGTAAACACCATTAAAACCCTATTATAAATGTCTTTCTAAACACCCCATAACACTAATAGCTAATTAAATTAAGGCAAACATAAAATTCGACATTTCCATCTGATTGAATCTCCAGAAGTAAGGATTAAATTAAAATGTATCACTCCAAATACACGTACTAAGCAACTGGGGCTGTAAATTTGGGAAGACTATCCTGTATTATCTAGGTATAACGAATACTTAATCTTTGCCTCTGGCATGTGTATCAATATAACCACAGAACAGATGCATGATGATTTCATAGTATCACAGTGAAATATGCAAGGCACATTTGTTTCTGAGAAAAAATATATGAAAAATAATGGTTAAGGAAATTTATAAGGAAAGGCATCCCCTTTCTTTCGTGGTACACAGCTTGTTAGAGCATGAATGCAGCCCCTGGTGTCTACTTGAATACCCAAAGAAGTGTGGCATGTGCAGTAGTGCACATGTCCCATGGACAGTTAGAGAGGGATGGTTCCTTGTTCACCTGCCTTCTTTTGCTCTTTTGCTTTCTTGCCATTCCTCTCAGACAACATTCAGGTGAAATCAGTTCCATGTTTGATTCCGCCTCATCCTTTACAAACAGTAAAGCTTTTCTTCACACCTGTCTAAAGAATTACATCATCTGTATGATAGATGGCTACACCTACTTCTAAAAGTGTGAAAACCATTACATTAACCAGAAGAGCTATGCACTTTATTTCCCTTTTATTACATCTTAAAATGATGTGATAAACCCATGTAACTCTATCAAACTCCTTCCATACAATGCCAATCTCTTCACAACGTAACTTCAAGCATAAGGGTGACATACCTGTATTATTGAAGGTCCTGGTGCAATCCTATAATGACTAGAGTACGATTTTTCCCTGGCCCATGAGATTATCTCATCACTTAATAAACACTATATCCTAACACACTCCTTGCTGTCATCTTTAGCAGCACTTTAGTCATTCAGACACAGTAATTGTCCAAAATTTATCTGAACACTACAAATCAACACATTCAACTCCACACTGGCATAATTTTAGTGTATATGATGGAAAATAAAAACCATATGTATGATTTGACACCCATACTCAAGTCACTTATTCACTTTATTTGTGAAAAGCCACCCTAAAAGAATAGTTCAGTAGTAGAGGCCTACTGCCCTCAGAAAGGATAATGCATTGTTTTTTCTTGGTTCTAATTAGTAATTTAAGCATATGTTCAGCATTTAACTCTAAATGTTTGCCTTTTCCCCAAGCTCTAAGACAGCTGTCCAAGATGTGAATGCCAGAAAACATTTAAATATCAACATCTGTTGAATTATGTTAATTTAGTGTAATATAATTGGGCATGAGTTGGAATTGATCAAAAGTATATGAATTACACAAAGGCAAATCCAAACCAATATCTTGGTGTACAAACAAGTCACCAAGGAACACTGAAGGCATAAACCCAAAAACTAGACTTCTGTCAAGAATTAGATAGCAAAAACTTTAAGCTTTCTTCAAAAAATGACATGATTTCACATTTTCAGTACAGGAAATTAATATTTATACTAACTTAGAATATAAATTTCATATTAATTTAGAATATTTCTAAACATTTTTCATGGCAAGTTCCATTACTGTTTTGTGTGAAGAAATAGATGGTAACAATAAAGCTCATATTTGTGCAATGGTGAAATGTAGTTTGAAAATAGGTCAGTAATAGAATGTCATCCTGTTACAGGAAAATATTGTTCTACAAATTCTAAAACAAATATTCTTTGGTTGCTTCTTCATCTTGCAACAACCTTGATGCTATTTGAGAGAGATGGGCCTCAATCCAGCTCTGAAGTGATTTAGAAAATATCTTCTATGACTTGAGCAGTAAACACGGATATGAACAGATACTTTAATGGAAGGACTTGATAATGTTCTCAGCCACACTATTTCTTCCAGATATTTCTGGATACATGTTTGTTTACCAAGAATGATATTCACTAAATAAGCTCAGTACAGAACAAATGTATTTTTTTGAACAGATTTTAAAAAAAAACATTTTAAAATTAAGGATTACAGTCATATAGAGTTAGGTTAAATTACTGCAAGCGTTAGTGTTGTGTTAAAAATCCTTTAAAATAGGTAAAGCATAAGAAGCAACACTAAAAATCCACATGTGTAATACAGTAGCTCAAAAATGAAAGAAAAAAGATTAAAGTTTTATGTAACTTGAAGCAAACTATCCAAATTTTCTTCTAAACTCTTTATCTCACTACACAAAATCACAGCTTAAATAGAAGTTAGTGCGTTTATGCCTCAGAATTTTAGTTAATGTGCACCAGGGGATACTGATTTACACATATGATATTCAGAGATCCTTTTGAGATTAGCAGGAACCTGAAGTAAAAATTGCACAATTTAATGTGCAATAAAGCCAGAAAGAGGGAAACCCACCCTTCCTTCATGCACAGCTATTCATCTTCATCCTTATAACATCCAGCTTTCATGTGTCTCTGTGAAGAAACACAGAGATAAAACCAAATTTCTCATGGTGGGGAGATGATGGGACAATTGGTTGGTGGAAAACCAGAGTGCAAAACAACCTCCTTCACTGCAGAGCTGCTTAACCACAGTTAAACAGTTTGTGGAATGACAGTGCAAGACCCCGTGCACAGCTCCTCCTCAGACCTTACACAGCAGGAAGGGTCTTCAGACCTCTGAAGCACAAATTATCCTTATGCCATTAGCACTTTAATAGGTAAGATGAGACAAACAAAGTTTGAGCTGTGGAGCACAAACTTATGCAAAAAGAGAACAAGATACAGCATCTAATGCAGCTGAATGTGAGAAACAAGCACAACATGTGCTAAAATTTGGTTACTTCAAAGTGAGAAATTTGCTATCAGTTCATCCAGGTGAAAAATTCAATCCAGATAGTACATCAGGAGGATCCAGAGGTACATAACTTCTAGAGGTTATCTGATTTTTCTTTTTACTTTATATGTTTTTAAAATCAGGAAAACATAACTGCTTATTAGTTAACGTACTCTCCTACCTGGAATTCAATTTAAAATGACAAATTTTCAGTGCCATGTAGTAGCTTGTTTATGTACCTTATAAAGTATATTAGATCCTAGTGCAAAAACAACAAAATTCAGCTTGTAGTTTTGCATTAAAGCTGGAAAAAAAATCTGCTCAGATTACATGGAAAAATGTATTTGTAAAACAGAGCACAGTTTAAAATTTCTGCTATAAATAATAATAATAAATTATAATATAATATATTATATATATAATATATATAAATAAATAATATAATAAATAATGAGATATTTTTACAAAAGATCTCATTATGCAAGTTAAAAGGTAATACTTTCAAGGCATTAGGTGACTAATCAGCATTTATTCAATAGGTACTTTAAATCTAGCCATGAACCACTACTGAGGCTTGAAGATTTCCATAAAATTAAAGCATCACACACTGGCTACATTTTGGAACAACAATTCAACTGTCATCACCCTGTCCTCCTCTCCCAAGTGAAGATCTTCTCAGCACCTTAAAAATAAGACACCATGGTAGAGAAAACTCAATCAGTAATTTCCCTCTCCCAAAACGGCACCATCTTTTATCCTTTCCAGAGAAGAAAAATACCAAACTGATGGAATAATGTTGTCCCTGAGGGTGACAGCAAGGGAGGGAAGCAATGTGTCCTCAAACATTCACATAATTTAATCTGGAACTGCAAATATTATTAAGCAGCAATCATAACAGCACAGTTACTGCTTCATGGCACTCCAAAGAGGAGATAAAACTGCTTAGTTGTTAATTTCTAATGATGTAAACACATTTGGATTTTAATGTTGTATCTGAATCTCCTGCATTATTAGCTCTGGGGTTACAAGACATTAGCTTACTACCTTTAATAATTTTACATTTGAATTAAAAGGTGTGTTTAAATATGACTTTATTTTAAAGTATTTTTGTTGAGAATGTGTGTTCATGTGATGGCAGAAGCAGATCACCTAATAAAACAGCTATGCATTCCTTTGCTTTTCTGAAGTGTAAGTATGTGCACGTGTTTGTGTATAATTTCCAAAAACTGGCTGAATTTACCTCCTCTGGTATTGTAATTTCATTCCACAAAAGCCACATTAAACAATTACAGTTCTTGTAATTAACCAGTGGTCTAATGTACAGTTTTCTTATCCCAATCCATTAACAGCTGCTCAAAAAATGTAGTAATTAATGGTTTCATTTATTTTTGGCAAACCTGCACCTCGACAAATAGTTTTGTATCTGTTGCAAATTAGGACTCTTTCCCAAACAACAGATGACACGATGGGAAAGAGGGAGCAGACAGAATCCTTGCACATCTTTGTCTCTTTAGATGATCAAATAAAGAGCAGCTGCAATGTTATTTGTCACATCTGTGTAAAAAAGTACCATGTTCCGTATCATCAGATGGAGATGAACAAGTGCTGTACAAATGCACAAATAAGGTTTATCCATTTAAACTGGGAAAGACAGAAAGTTGCAATTTTAACCAAAACAATGACACACTTTTAAAAAGCTCTCCTCAGGTTTGGTGTAATTTTTTCTCTTACAAGCTTTCTATAAATACTAATTAACAGAGGACACAGTTAAAAGAAGTGAAAGCATGCAAGAGTCATCCTTGTGTATCAGCGCAAGGCACAAATTTAAACTGGACTGAGAACAATTAGGGAAAGGAGGGAAAGCGAGGGTTGCAAAAAACACGGGGAATTTCAGTCTGTGTTGTTCACCATGGCAGGAGAAGACTTCAGAGACTCCTGGCCAGTTCAGGTGATCTCTGAGGACTGGTACACATTGATTAAATTCTTAACGCAGCCTCAGTTAGGTAGCTGAAACCTGACATGTAAAATTCTACTCCACCTTGAAACCACTTTCATAAGAATAACTTTGCCTTCTTTCAAGCCAGGACTCAACTGCATAGGAACTAAAAGTAGATTTTTTTTTCCCCCCTTCCCCACCTTAGAGGCCTATGGGGGAACACTGGCATGTGGAAAGCCAATACAGAATTATCAAGATTCAACCCCAAAAAACTACTAAATGGTAAAAATTTGGGTGCTATTTTCCTTTCAGTTTCTCAATTCAGGCATGTACCAAATTTTAGTTACAGTACAGTAAGAAAAAATAAATATGTAGATGAAATAACTCATGGTACTTAACAGGATCACACTACAAAAGAAATATGACACAAGACCTCTCTGTAAAGGAAATAATTACAAGAGAGTAAGTTATTCAGCGTCCGCGGTTTTCCTAACCTGCAATTCTCTTGCTTCCAGACTACAGCATAAATTACCTAGTTACGGCATGTATGACCAAAGGCAAAATATTAAGTTGGTTAAATATTCTGGTTGTTCTGTCAAATGAGGACAAAGGTACTTCCCCTCTTCATAAGGGTAGTGTGAGGATAAGTACATTATGTATTTAAAGACAGGGAGACAGTTGTGTGATGGAGGCTCCCTGCCCCCCGCCCCCCCAAAGTTAACAATGCAATCACACAGTTCAAAATCACATTACAACAGATCAGCAAAATATCCTTCAACACTGTCCCCACTGCTAATCAAAGGAATCTCTTAGCCATGGGGAATCTCCTTTAGGTAAATTTTTTTTTTTTTGGTAAAATTTTAAGGAAGTGACCTAAGAAAATGTATTTTACCTTATGAGGGAAGCAGGCAAAGAGCCCATGATCAGCTCTGGCAGTTCAGCTGCCAAGCAGCAACTTGTTAACTCCCCGTAACTCAATCATGTGCAATTGTTTGCCCAGAGCCTCGGGCTACAGACAGACATTTGGTCTGCTAACAACTGTGCCAGATGAAGACATTACTATCCCAAGCTATTTGTTATCACACATCTGCTGGAGATTATCATCTCCACAGCTCTGCTGGAGGAAGAAATCATGTAAGCATGCCTTAATATGGTTTGTTCAAAACCAGCCAATTTAATTTAAATAGGTGAGTAGAGCTAACCAGGCTGGTTTTCCCCAAAGCGTATTAAAAAAATTCAGAAAAAAACCCCTTCTCCACTGACAAAACAAGGGGGTGAAAACAAGCAGCTGGAAGAATTATCTACCACCTTTAAGCAGTGTAGCTGATTTTGGGGAGGAGACTGTTTCCATCCTAATGCAGAGAGATAATGTAAACAGAGAATTTTTCAAGGCTTTACAGAAGGAAACACAGCTTTTAAAAAAGTATTTTTCAGTACTGTTAATAATTTAAATAATGAATGGAAAAACTTTGTACCTGCAGATTAAATCTTACATGTATAGGTAGCATTAACAGACAGATAAAATGAACTGTAATATAACAATGTAATATAATCCATCCTGATTCTAAGTTTTGTGGTGCAGGACTGTCCCCCTCCTTAACATCTGGTCCATCAGTAGCCATATCAACAGCTGTCTACAATCTGACTATCTTGCCACTAGCCAAAGTTCATGTTAGTTTGTACTGTATTAGATAATTATCATTAATTTTGACAGAAGAAACCTAAGACATTAAACCCAGTACAATAAAGCTCATCCCAGACAGTATGATTCCACCACAACGAGACAGCTGCAGACCACTGCCATGCTTAGAGCTCCACACCTTTCTGATGTACTTACAAAGTAAATTACTCCACAAGTCACTGATCTAATGTAATAAGGGTATTTACATATTGTCTACATGCTGAGAAAAGAATTGTGTTCAGTCATCCAAAAGGGGTAAGAAAAGTCAAGGCAAGCATAGAAAAATTACACATCTCAATACACATACGAATAACAGAAACAAGTTCTTCAGAATGGCAAACAAACAAGAAATACAGATACCTGAAACCTATATAAAAAAGACCCAAAGAAATTCAGTCTTGCAAAAAAAACAACCAACCAACCAAAAAAAAACCCACCAGATTAGACTATATTCTGGATAACTACAATAATTTTATAGAATGTCCAAAAGCTGTCCACTATTGCTGTACTCTCACTGCATTTAGCAACAAAGAATAAGGAAATAAAAGGTCGCAGCCACTACTTTTTGTATGCATCTTTTTAAGGGGATAACTCATCTGTATTAACTTGTAGTGTCCCAATATTTTTATTATATATCTTGTAAACAAGACTGCATGCTTTCAGATTCTAAGACAGCCTATTAAAAATATGACTTGTAGTTTGATATTTTTCTTTTAAGTCACTTCAAGTTTCTATGGTAGCCAGAGAATAGTGATTTTCTGAAAGAGCATAAATAATTTTGAAATAACCTGGTTCATTTGGATGAATCTAGACTGTGGCTTTTATGTACATTGCAATGCATTGCAATATTAGTTTATGTAAGCACTACTTGAACAATACAGATAATTTTTGGAAAATGGTAAGCTTCGGCCTTGGTTTTGCCACCTATTACTCCTACACAAACCTGCCACGTGTTTATTGGGATAAGAGTCTATTAAGATACTGTTGACTGGATATGAAAAGCAGTTGAAGATGACTTCAGGTTTTCAAGGCCATTTTATAAATCTTGATTCTAACTGCCTGTACTAGTAAATATCAGTTCCCAAGAGCTTCACTGGTTAGGATAAGAAACATAACTTATGATTCTGAAATCCTCAAACTCTGCTTTACTTTGCTACAGCAAAAAAAAAATATGCTAAAATGACTCTGAATATATTCTAACTGCTCACTTTATAGTCACTTTAAACTCTCAGTTTTGTGTGAGTCTGATAGTAAGAGTGCATTTATGGTGAAAATTCTATCTAAAGTGAATTCATTCTAAAATTCAGAGTGAAAATTATCATTTAATAAGTAAACTTGCCAGAAAATCTGTGCAGAAATTTTAAGAATTTTAATATAAAAGGCTTGATAGGTTAAGATAATCAAAATTTCTATAGATGAATGGCTGACACTTCTGTAATCTATGTTTGAGAGCATGTAACCAGCACTAGTACACAATGAAAGATTCCTATTTAATATGCACATTTTAAAAAAAATATTGGTCTCCTTTTCCAGATAATCAGCAAGGTAAGTAGCAAAGAATATTAGAAACTTTGGTTGGGGTGACCACATATATACCAAAAGTCAACTGACTAACAGAAAATTATCTCAAGTGATACAACAGAATTACACGCTCATATAAATTTATTACAACTTTTTGAAGAAAGCCATTTGGTAGCACACTGCCATCTTTACAGGACAACATAAAAATTGTGTAAAGTGTTGTGAACAGCAAGAGAAACATTTCTGTAGTTTCTGATTTGAAAAAAAAGCTAGAATTAAAATAACTGTTTGGTAGACTACATTGAGCAGGCAACTTGTACATAAAAAACCCCTCTAGAAAGAGACTCCTAGATCAGTAAGTTCAGTCCTGCATTTTTTGTCTTTTGAGGGGAGGGAAAGAAGATGGAGAATAGAACTAGATTTATTTTTTCATTACATCTTCACAATGAAATGTTTATTGTCAAAATAAAAGAACAATTTAAGTTTAATAGTATTTGAGTTATCTTCTTGATTTCAGATATGCATAATGTAATTTTATATGTTTTCAGTGCTTAATTTACATGCCAGAAGCACAAACCTTATTTTGGCATTGATTTAATTCTGATGTTCTAAAGTGATTAAGTTTGGTAAGTGCAGTTGCACAGCCAAAAAAAAGGTCTAATACTCATATATAAGGCAAAGATTATGCCATGCAAAAAAATTCTTGAAAGTAAGTCACAAAAAAACCCAGACCACTTTTGAAAATACTCCAAAAGAGTAGCGTAAATTTTATATAAAGATTTGAGGAATCAACAAATTCATAAACTCTACTAAAGGCAATTACCATATTAACTTACCTGCTGGCTGTTTTTACAGAGCTGTTCTTCTTGTGTCCCCTCTCTGAGCGGTTGTCTCGCAAGAGCTGAAGCTGTTAAAAAAAAAAAATGTTCAGAAGAGTCTCACAAACAATGGCTTTTATTTGCACTTTAGAATTTCTATCCAGACAGTGAAGTTATTTCCTCTCTTGAGTAATCTGTTGTAGCTTTCACTCATGACTTTTGAGATGAGTATTAATAGAATTTTACAATAGTAGTTAATATGTAAATATATATATATATCCACAAATTTAAAATGCCTAAATAATTGAAAATGTAAAAATTAAAGCATTTTCAAAGCATAATAGAAAGTTATGCAATTCACAATTTCACAATTAACTTATATGTAAAATTTTATAATTTTCACAATTTCAATTTGAATTTTTGAAGTCGTATAATTGGAAGTGTTGGAGGACACTTAATTTACAAAAAAACTACTCAGGTTAGCACTTGTGTCTAAGCAGTTATTAAACAGTTATAAACTCTTCTAAGCCCCAGGAGCTTTAGTAATTTGCAAGCTGCAGAATCAACAAAAAAACCAGTATTAAAGTTTCCTGTAATAGTGAGGACGTAGGAGTAGTGAAGGATTTGTTTAACTGAAATGGTGACTCAGCTTCTGAAACAAGCTGTCATTTATTTTTATTTTTAGACAAGTAACACTTTTCATTCAGATTATCTCCAACACTCAAAAGTGCATTCCCACCATTATGATATTTATTAGATGAGTCAGGATGTGCTAAGTAAAAACAACCATCAGAATGCTATACTACAGAAATTAAAACTGGACAGTATAAAATCCCCACAAATGTTGCTGGAAATGTCTCATATATTGAAGGAAAAATAGAATGAAAGACTTTAGAATCAAATTAGAGGTAAATGGAACTAATATTCACAGCAAAGACACCTAAAAATTCCATGGAAATTAGTAAATGATCAACTTTAAGACTTGGCCAACCACACCTTAATGTGGTAAATGAGAACAGACTCCAAAAAATGCCGTCAATCTGAAAAACTGAAGAGTTTTCCCCAAACTCTCTACAGCTTCCCTCTTGTACAAGGAATGTTTCTTGTCATTTCAACTACCTATCTCTCAGATGCAATAAAATAATTTATCATATAAATAAATTCCGTGAGAATTTCATTGGTTGTCAAAATTACAATTACACCATCACATTCACTTCTTTTCTTCTTCTGATTTAAAAAAAAAATCTCAAACCCATTAGGCACCAGCAACATCTGTAATTTGCGACATTAACTTTACTTCACAATTCCTTAGTAATCTGTAAGTTACAAATTCAGTTAACTTCCAATAAGCTCTGAAAACATAGCTCTTAGGAAAGAAGAAAAACTCCATGTAAAATACAAAATTAATTCAAATTTACTATTTTCTGAGAAAAATTGATTAAGTCATTTTATACCAGCTAAGCAGACATTTCTCATCTTCTAGGCTGAAACACAGTGCTGGCATGTATGATTTACATTAAGGTACTTCTCATTGTGGAAATTTCCTTATTTTTTGGCTTAGAATCTTTTAAGGAAGTAAACAGTACAACTTCAATTAACCCTGTTACATGAGACGATCAATATTTTAAATATATTGAAAAAAAATTACTCAAACTTGTAGTAATCTAATGCTTTTTTAGGTTTTTCTTCCACTAGGAAATTTATTTCAAAATAATGACCATTAAATATGAATTATATAAAGCTGTCTACTCAGAGGTTAAGTATCAGTCTGCTTATTGTAACATGCTGGAATCTCACAATTTACAGCTAAAACTACCATGTTTTATCTACTCTGGCTGTTTTGGGTAAGCAGTATTGTTTGCTCTGGAGTTAAAAAGAAAGGGGAGGGAACAGGAAAGATTTAAAATATGACTTACAGGAGCTACGAGTGATCAAAATGGATCATCCTAAAATGAACCGTCCAAAGACTCTTTAGATTTTATTTCCTTTTTAAGTTTCAAATCTATTTACATTTGCAAAAGTACCAGAAAATTGGCACAGATCTAAGGAAATCAACTGTTATAGCAATTCCTTCCAACTTAAAGAAATGGAACATTTGTGTTAAATTTCAATGCATTGATGGTACATTCAGCTACTTTTCCTGAATAGCTGAAGTTAATTATACATTGATGAAATGAGACCAGATTTATTTTCACATTTTATAGTCTTGGACAGTAAGTTCTGCTTAGACCATACTTCCATCCATAAAGATATTTATCCTCCATGTCTGAAGACAAGCTAAAGAACTAAGTGCCATGCTACTAATCAAATATTAAATATGGCTTCACACTCCTGCAACCATATCTATAGGCTTGGATCTCCCAGGGACTGCACTGCAGGGGCTCAGCAGAAAAACTAATAAGGTATTTTTACCAATATCAGAACCACGATGGAGATTTAACAGCTCCCTTTTTTTACTGCTGTAGTCATTGTAACCAATGAAATGCAGAAAAATGGAATTGAAGATCTTGATGTAGAAGCCTCCCCACTTGTGTAACTAGTTCTGCATTTCTTGATTTTGGGAGTGAAATGTTTTGCTTTCCAGCATTTTGAGAAAGGTAACCTTTGGAGATACCACAATTGACAAAATGATTAAAAAAAGACATAACAGAATTTTCATTTGAATGTTAAGACCTTAAGAATACTTAAGTGAAATTAAGTGACTAATTAAAGAGTTTTAATCAAGAGAATTTTGGAAATGCACTGCTGTTAGTATGCTTGCTTACAAGCAGATATGAAATTAGACTTGCTTTATTTACAATTTCTTAAAGTATTAGCCCGCTACCTCTGGAGCAGAGGTAGTTAAAGTTCTTTATACATCTCAAGTAAACTGTTCTTGATCAAAGCAGTTCTTACCTGGCTATGTTCCTTCCTAGCCCCAGGGCTAAACCAGTGACTGTGGGAGAAAAAGAAAAGACAGGTTTAACAATATAACTAACAAAGCACATGCTGTCATATGACCAGTCTGTGCGTGCTTTTGGGTATTTTATTGCCTGCCAGGAAAATACAGCCTTTGGCCATGGTTTATTTTAATGGGGTACTTTTATTGAACTCAAAGTTGGTAACAGTTCTGAAAGAATGCATCACAGATTTCACTTCTGAGTAGCTGCCGGCTTTATAGGTAATTATATTTTGTCAAACAAGCTAAAATAATACGTAAATGATGGTATTTTAATATACTACAATGCACATGCCATAAATTAGAGTAATTCCTTATTTAGTACTGAAGTAATACTTATTGATGGTTATAGCTGAAAAGACTTTAAAGCGGTTTGGACTACCTGATTGCTGTTAATGTATTATTTCAAAAAATGAGGTCAGACTTTGAATCTAAAGTGAAATGTCAAGTCTGAAAACCCAGTGAGTTTGTATCTCCATACAACTGCAAAATTGTGACTACTGACAGCCTTATTTCACAGAGATGGAAATTTGGAGTAAGATTTTGACACACAGGGGTGTCACAATGTGCCTCTTCTCTCACTAGCAGAAAAAGCATGACAATGCTGATTCACATACACACTGTAGTCACAAAGAACTGAATTACCATCTGAATGGAGCTGTAGCAAGCATCATACAAATCTGCACACTTGCAAAAGGAAGAGAAGAAAGAAAAAAAATAAACCCCACAACAAGGGGGATCTCAAGTTACATGTACTATCTACATACTATTTGCGTAGGCAAGCAACAGGCTTCGGTCAAAGAATAAAATAATTCCATCCATTGCAATATTGCACAAAAAAAGAGCATCGCACTGTCTGCTACTGTGCTTGCATATTCCTCTAGAAGTGTAACCAAAGATCACAGCTTAACCTATCTATGCTTTTTCTTAAACAATTCCATTCAATATAACTTAGTCCCATGTTCTCCCCCAAGCAGCCATTTACATTTTTATTTCAGTTAGTATATTGAAAAAATTCTGATTCCATGAAACTGTCTGGTTTAAATCCCTCTTATTTTCAAGTCACAAATCTGAAAGTTTTGTGGCTTTTTGTCACTTAGCTTTTCTGAGTTTGATAATAAGCAGTCAACCCTCTCATTCTTGCATAAAAGACAAGCTGTCACCAAAACATCCATACTACTTTTTCTGCTTGGCGATTAAGGAAAAGGAGTTGGAAATGAAAAAGAGATGACAGCAATAAAGTCAAAAGTAAACCTTGAGACAAGGCAGATATCTATATATTTGGGACATGAAATACTCATCAACTGCATTCAGTAGTTCAAAATCTGGTGAAAACTGGGAGATTTTATCTACACACAACTTTGATGCTGGTAGTGAATGAAAAGTAAAAACATCACATTTACAAGTGATTCAACAAATAAGGTTGCAAACATCCAGGGGCTGATGAAAATCAGAAATATAATGGGTTAGATTTAAATTCTACATAGATGAGTGTCTTGTATCTAACCAATGTGAACAGCAAATGCTCAAGGAGCAGCAGCAAACTGGGGTATCCTACACAATAACTCTTGTGGGTCACGGCAAACCAGTTAATTACAGACTAAATGATCAGTAAAGCATATTTCTAGTGAAAAAATACATCAGAGTAAGTTGAATGCATCTCATATTTAGATATTAAAAACCCTTCAAAAAGAATAAGACCTTTTCTAATGCAAAAGTGATACATCACACTGATTTTTACCTTTTTGTCCATTCCCTTAATTACAGCATTATTTGTTTGCTTGTTTCTTTTAAAACAAGCAAAAGTAAAGCCCATAATGTAACAGTTAAATTACTTAATGGTAGAAAAAACTTATGAAATCAAAACTTCTTGAATTTACACACACATTATCAAGTTATGAGATGAAACAGGTGGATTAGTGGTGTAAAACAGTTGGTACTGAGGAGCTGTAGTATCTTTGCTTTGGCAAGTTTTGTTTTAAACTTGGATGATCTATCTAGTAGCAGTTAAAACACATAAATCAATCTCCAAATATACTATTTCCTCATCCTGTATGTCTGTGTTTTAGTTTTGATTTGAAAAATAAAGGAAAATGTAATCTTCTAAGTATTCCAATGAGGTAACTAATAAATAATGCTGTTAAGTGTTGTCAGCTGAAGAGAATAGAAGTTTACAGTAATGACACACTAGAGTAACTAAACAAAGTTAATTACACTTTCTATTATTTACAGGTGTTAAAACAGTGAATTCAATATATTTTTGTAAAAGTTATGATAAACTTCTTCCTCACATGATACATCACATGAAAGACTCAAAGATGTGATGCTTATGTATTTTCACACATCCCATTTCTGCTATCCAGCCTTAAACAAGTTTGTATTTTAGGAAAGGATACTTAGAAAGTTAATAAAAACACGTTTACAAAGCACTGAATTTTATGTTTCCTTAAGAAATAGAAAATGAAATAAAAAGGATTGTAAGTACTATTGTTGAATAAATATTTATTATTAAATAAAGACCATCATGTTACTGAGCTGAGGCTCTCATCACACGTTTGTGCAGCTGTAAAATGTGGCTTTGGGGCAGAGGTACCATTGTAAAGCATATAAAAACAAAAAAGTTTAACTCCTGTCACTGATACTCACTCATGATGAAGAGAATCCTGGGACAAGTGAACTGTTTTCCTGCTACCACCTGGTCCTGGAGTTATCTAGTGAAAACATGAAGGAAAAAATAAGTCTTTGACTAATTGCTTATTAAGAAAATACACCACAAACACTAAATAAAAAATAGAGACAGTATACTAGATAGAGTAAATGCAATTAGCAACATCTGCAATTTTTAAGTAAAGTCTGAGAGCAGAAAGTGCTATATGAGATGAAGGAAAATCCTTTATGTGCAATTCTGGTTAGATGTCAGACATAAAGACATTTAGAGATTTCAAGGACCTAAATTACCTTTCTGTCAAGTCCATGAAGTACTTTACCTCCAAAAAAAGGAAACTTAGATGTTTTGAAAATCATAGACAACATACTGTCCTTATTTATGGCTCATACAGCAATGCATTTATTAAAAGAAACACCTCCCAACACAAAGCTTTAGAAATTCAAGTTGACATGGGCTAGAAAGCAAAGGTAAAATTAATTTTTACCAAACTATACTGTAGTCCTTCTCTAATGGCTTTACATACACTGAAACCTAAAATACATGATATCCTAAATTGAACAATGATCTTCAGAATGCATGAAAGCACGTGCAGACTTTTGCAGATGAAGACATTCTGATATTGTTCAAGAATGAATTCAAACAGCTTTGCTTTTATTTGTGCAAAATGCTTAATTCAGGTGCGTATGTAGATTGGTAAAAGTAGAAGAATAAGAGACAACTCATGATAGACATGCTCAAGGAAGCAGAGCAGCAGGCAAACTACTCTGATGGAAATAATGAAGGAACAAACTTTCCATTCCATGGAGATAATTTTATAGTCAGGAGATAACCAGAGGTGGGAATGAAGTCAGATGTTCTTCCAGTTTTATCAGGAGACCACAAAAACTCAGTGGTAATACATTTATATGGCTCAGGCTTGCCAAAAGTACATAAGCTGGAGATTCATGGAGAAAAGCAGCCTACTCATTATTAGAAGAACAATGAGCTCAATGCTCTAAGTAAAACCTATTAATTTGGTGTTGTAATGGAGAAAAGGCAGGGCAGTCAGAGCTCCAAGTCTGGAAGGCTTTCAAAGAGTGCTCACTGAGTAATTTGAAAGCTCCACATGGTTAAAGTATTTGACCAAAATCTGCTTCTTTGACCTCAAGAATGATGTCACTCTGGGCTGAATTGAGAAACAATAAAGTGTTGTCACTTTTCTGGCTGATGTGGATTGAAAAGAATTGGTAATACTTTACCTCTGAAAAATCTATGCAAACATACAAATCATAGTAGAGGAAATCAGAGCCGCTACATGGGAGAACAGCAGCTACTGCTTTATTCCCAGCTGAATTTACTGTTTTACTAGACTGATCAAGGCCTTACACAGCCACAGGATAATAAAACACTGACCAAATGCTACTGTTTCAATGACATAGTTCATCTAATAATAAAACTGAGAAATGGCCATTCACAAAGACAGACCTGGAAATATAAGCCAATATTTTAATATGTAATTTCCAAATTTTAAGATTCATAACTAAACTGTTATTTTAAAACTACAAGTAAGCATGCAGCTCAGCTCTTGAGAGTTATATCCTGCATTAATCTCAAAATGAGGTTTTCATGCTATTCCAGTGGGTATCCCTGGAATACAGTAATCCATTTTCTACACTGTGGCTATAAGAAAAGCAGACTGTGCCTATGTCATGCTTTGTTAGAGGTTCATGATCACATTATCTCATGGTGGACCTGACACTTTTATTCAGTTTACAGTATGTTCTGTGTACAGGCAACTTATTTCCTTTGCCAGGGCTGCTGACAACCTTTTCCACACTATATTAATCTTGTTTACAGACTTTATCTTGGTACAAATATCAGAAAACCGAACTTTTTATCTCAGGGAGAAAATAAACAACATGTTGACAGAAGCAAAAGCTATTTTCTGGACTAAAATTGGTTGTTTACCTGCAGCAATACTTATGGAAACAAGTTTAAGTTTCCAGCTTACTCAAAATACATAATCTGAAATTTAATAAGCATGGAAATTTCAAGAAAATTCACTTGATAAATTGGCAGTTTTAAAATAATATAGAAACCACAGAAGTAGGTTTTTCCACCAATTTCTGTGAGAATATGAACTTGCTTGGAATACAGTTACAACTGATCACAAAGTACAGTGTTCAGGTTTCTCCTGCACACCCCAGAAGGCTTCAGCTACCACACAGCCACAGAATGTTTATAAAACTAAACACCCAAGGTACACACGTACAGATCTTTGCCTAAAATTCACTGCTGATTACTGTAAGATTCCCAGTATGTTGCTGCAAATTAATTCCTGCCTGTAAAACTTCCCTAGGTTGTAAAAATCTAAACCAATCCTCACTCCCCTTCATCTGCTACCTCACTGTTACAAAAATCTTAATAAAAATATTAATGAAGTTTAGGGTCATTTTTGGCACTTTTAGTCTCTTCTGGCTTCAAGTCCTTTCACCACTACTTGAATAAGATGACATGTTATGGCTGCATCCTGTTCATAGAATGTCTGAGACACAGGTACTCCAACTCAGAGAAGAAGTACTCCTGATTTGCAAAGACAGCTTTGCCTGAGAAATGATGACCTAAACTGATGGACACAGAAAGATGAAAAAATATTCAACACTAAAGGGTCTTTTCTCAGAATACACAACACTATATACTGCTGCCCAAAATCACAGCTGGAAAAGACCCCCAGGATTTTCAAGTCTAGTCTTCAACTGAGTACCACCATGTCCACTAAGCCACATCAAAAAGCGACATGTCTGTTCATTCTGTTCATTGCGACACATCTGTTCATTGAACACCTCCTGGGATGGCAATTCCACCATTTTCCTGGGCAGCCTGTTCTAATTATTAACCACTTTCAGTGAAGAAATTTTTCCTAATATCCAACCTGATCCTCCCTGGCAAGATACTACATGTGACAAACTTCAGAAATGACATAAGGAAAGACAGTGGGATTAAACAGAAAAAGGACAAGTCAGAAGATTAATAATAATAATAGTAATAATAATATTGACCATCTCAACTGTTGTTTTAAAACACCATTAACAGAGAAAAGAGCATTTCAGCTGGAAGGAACCTACAGTGATCATCTCGACTAACTGCCTGACCAATTCAAAGTATGCTGTTAAAGGCATTGTCCAAAAACACCAACAAGCTTGGGGCATCAGCCACGTCTCTCAGAGTCCTGCTTTAGTGTTTGAACATGTCCTTGATAAATGCTTCCTGATGTCCAGTCTGAACCTCCTCTTGTGCAGCTTTGCACCCTTCCCACATGTTGTATCACTGTGCCCCAGGGGTAAGAGATCAGGCCATCACTATTTCCCCTCCTCAGGAAGCTGTAAGATGTCACCCCCCAGTCTCCTTTCCTCCAAACCAGACAAGCTTGGAGCCCACAGCCACAGCTCACAGGACATGCCTCTCAATGCTGTCAACAGCCTTGCTCTCTCCTCTGGACACTTTCAAGGACCTTCATATCTTTCTTCATCTGTGCAGCCCAGAACTGCACACAGCACTAGAGGGGGAGGCTGCACCAGCGCTGGATACTGCAAGATCATCACCACTTTTGAGTGGCTCACACCACCGAGGGACAGGGAGCAAAGTGTCCACAGCTCAGTCACAGGGTGCTTGAACACCACCACTTATTTCATATGAACAGGCTAAGGAGTGTCCAAGACTGGAGAAATAAAATAAGGATCTATTTAGTGGATCAATTTATGCATCTTCTAATTAAGTATGATAGTGCTATTTTAATTTACATGTGCTGTAGTTTAAAGAAAAGCTACTACCATGTGCCAAGAAAAATCCACAACACATTAATGCAAGACAAAAATATGCTACACTTGCATAACAATTCTTATTTCTCATTTGAAGTATATTTTAATGTTCAGTTACATTCAGTTAAAACCCCATGAAAAATCATCAATTATTTTAAGAAATCTATGATACAAAGCTCCCAAGTATGGACGTGTTCAAGACTCAATATTTTCTTACTATTTAAAATAATATAAACAACCATAATATGCATACTCATCCATACTTCTTGTCCCTTTCTTCCCATGTTATCACACAGTCATGTGAGCAAATACATTACCTGTTCATAATTTATGTTTTATCTTAAGGCATAATATTTTTGAAAAAACAGACTATATCCTATTCATAATTGTTCCTCAGATATATTTTCCATTACTGAAAAAGTTTCTTACAGATTAAGTAGTTTTTATGCACTGAAAGTGATATTTTTGCTTTTTGAATTAGATTTTATGCCAAGCACTCCATAGCATGTGCAATGAAAAGATACTGCTGAGCTCATTTTTTACAGGATGTTATTTCCTTGCTATGATTTGGTGGATTTGGCAGTGCTGGGTTTATGGCTGGACTTGATCTTTCTTCCAGGTCCTTTCTAATCTAAATGAGTCTATGATGTGCTTTAAAAAGCCACATAAATAATTATGAAAGCATTTGACTTGAAAGCTTAGCTTAGCCATCACAATATGTCACATTCATAGCAGGCAAAACCACCAAAATTTCAGTAAAATTTTGCTGGACACTAATTACAAAAATAAGCCAACTGCTTCCCTAAATAAAAAGTACAGGTTCCTTTTTTCTGCTCTATAAATTAACTGCTATGATCAACTACAGCTTAAAAAGTTCCATAGCAAATCCCATTTTCTCAGGCAGGATTATCTGCAAAGAAGTTGTTTTTCAAAATGAAATGCAACTGAAATCAAATCATGGAGAAGAGGATTTTGCAGGAAATTGCAGCATGACAATGTTAAATTCATAATTCATAGATCTGCAACTATCAATTTATAGGAAATTAAACTATATCAAGGGAAGAGAAATAGAGAAAAATCTATTCTCCACATTTTATTGAACTGATTAAAGGTAATACCTTATTATTTTCAGCACCTATTTAGTATTACTCTATTTATAACCCTTCTCCACTAGCAACTTTGAAAAGTACATGCACTAAACAAAGTTTTGGATTTAAAATGCATCTTTAAAAAATACAGACGCACATTTGACCTGGAGCAATACAGAAAACTACGCAAACAAAAGTAGCTCTCACAGTACACATTACTGGAACATAATCCTTGTTTGACATTATCATTACATTGTTATTCCCTCTGAAAGCACACTCTCACTGAACGGTCCAAAGTGACCATTCCAGAGAAGCATCTCTTTAATGTACAGATCACCTTTAAGTGATACTCAGTCAAACTCAGCAAAGTCTCTATGAAGCCATGGCTCACTAGCAGAATAGTTCTATACCAGTTTCTTGCTACTCTAGTCACATTTATTTAAAATTAAACTCCTACTAACACAGTGTTGCAAAAATCAACGTATCTGATCATTCTGCTTGCAAAATACAGGCAAATGATAGGGAAAGAAAAAAAACTGTAATAAAAATAAGTCAAAAGACATGGATATTAATCCTAAAGCAAGCAGGCACCTCCCTGTACATGTTTTACCATTTTCTCTTCAGGTATTTTTAAAAAAAGAGAAAATAGGAATCAGTAAGTTTCTTGGCGTGACAGAATATGTCCCAGCTCCCCAATTTCTTCAGTGATTTCACACAGTTAAGAGTTTTCTCTACATTTCTTTTCACACAACTGATCAAACTGCCTCTATCTCTTGATATACAGCTTTCAACTGAATGATTAACAGATGGAAAAGGAATGCCATGAGAATATCAGAGACCAAAAGAAGAAAACTCTACTATTGAACCTAGCTACTTCAGAGATAAATGGAAAATTTAAATCCCACATACAAAAGCAAGGAATGGAATTTGTTTGCAAACTTTTGTCTGCTACTTTTAAGACAAAGCCTGAGTTTGAAGTTAAACAAATATAAATTTAAAACAAAAAAGTACTTTTTTGAAAGTAGACTGGCCTGGGTATAACATTTTCTGTTTGTTTTAAATTGTAACAGTAGCAGAAAATATCCCACACCATGCTTTGTCTTAAATCTTTGTCAAAGAGACCAGTTTTTACATACTATAGAATAGGCAGAGTAAGTTTAATGATGCACTAATATTATAATCATATATATATATTAGTGCATTCCTGCTGTCTTTAAGTGTGTAATACAGTAATGCTGGAGGAGCTATTAGAGGAAATAATACTAATATATAACATAACAAAAAAACCTGGTCTGTGGGGAAGCATCAGGTAAACTGAGCATTTTAAGCCTCCCATCTTCAAGAAAGTCAGTAGGAGAGATTCTTCTGAGATTCATGTTTAATACAAAATAGTACTGCATGGCACTGTGCCTCCAATAACAGCACACAACACTGCAAAAAATGGACCGACTTAGAAGTCTCAAGAAGAAAATATAAACCAGAAAATATTAGATCTTGTATTTAAATATACATTTATTATATTATTTATGTTATTATATTTATTATTAATTATATATAAATTTAAATATAAACTCCTTCTAAAAAGGCAAGTGTAAGATTCTACTGACTGCAAAAACACACCAAACAGCGCCACTATTTTAATATTTTATATTAGGAAAGGGGAAATATTCAAGGCAGCTGTGAAACATAACAATGGCCAAAAGTTTGTTATTTCAGTACACTGTAAATAGCTAGTGTTTAACAAATCTAACTTTAATTAAACCAGATTTACCTTATTTGGAAAATGGAGCTACTAATTAAATGCTCCAATAATGTGCTGCATAAATATATATATATAAATATATATATATATATAAAATCTCTGTGATGATATTCTATCTGTCTGCTTAGCTATACTATTTATTCTTAGGTGAAATCTTCACTAAATCAATAGGATTTTGATTTCAGTAGTGCTGGGACTATGCCCTTATTAGTTAAGAATAATCTAAAAAGCTGAAATAATGCTTTACCTTGTAAAATTATTATCAATAAGTAAGTTACCCATACAGTAATACAGGGGGGCAGAAGTACCAGAGCATCATTTAAGCTACTAGTCTTGAGCTGGGAGATGCAGATTCCATTTGGAAAAAACAGGAAAAAACATTTAAACAAGACCCTCCTTTCCTTTTCCCCAAAAGTGATCTGTAACAGTATTTCCTTACTTTGTTAAATATAATGACAGCAAAGATGTTGTTACGTACCAGCAACAAAGGACGTCATCAAAGCATTTACTTTGAGACTGCTTGAAGTACAGAAGGTGATTTTTTTTTCCCTGCTGCCATGGGACTTATTAGAGGACACAGAAAAACATCAATATTAAATGCATTTATGTATCTGAGCAGAATTGCTCCTAGCAGAGCCCTTTGCAGGTACCAGTTGTACAATGGCAGCTCATGGCAGCCTGAGCTGGCTCGGTGTGGATTCAGACCCAAGCACACAACAAAAGCCCCAGTTCCAAGTCGCCGCCCAGCTTCAGTCGCAAGCTGTGAGTGGCCTCTACTGGCTGACCAAAGGCTACAGGAGTCACCAAGATTTTGCTCTGAGTTACAGCTGAGGTTATCCAGTGTGGAAAGAAATGGAACAGAAGGAATATGCTTGTCAGTGCTACATTATTCACTCAGGTTGTCGCTAAAAACGAACAGCAAACACAAGATGAGTTATACAACAGAGAGAAGGAAAAATGCCTTTAAATACCAGTGCTCCTGAGATTTCTCCAAATGCATGCTACAGATACATGCAGTAGTCCAGTTTCCAAAATGACAATGGAATTTAGCAGGATGTACTGTGCTAGCTCTAAAAGTGGACACAAACCCAAAACTCAAATAGCGTATAATCTGTTCATGTAAGTTACATGTTTTGTATGAAGAGTGAATTAGCTCAATTGTGGTATCTGCAGCTTGATTTAGATGCACCAACAGAAAGCTTGCTGCAGTATCTGAGATGTATGAACCCAGAGACTACATAGCCTTTTCAGGAATGAGAAACAGATTTGGTCTTTTCCTTATATATAAAATTAGAATCAGTAAAATACAGTGAAAAGAAAAGAAATTAAAAACCTGAAGGATGAAAATGTGTCTATTGCCACAAAGAACACCTACAATTTCTTCCAAGTACATAAAAAGTATATTTTCTAAAGAAAAAAAACAAAACCAAAAAAACCCCAAAAGTATTTTTTTTTTTTCTTTAAACCACAATAATTGTAGACTACACAGCTTGGAGAAAATCTGTCCAAAACATAGCAAAAACACTTATTAGATTATTACACAATGTCTATATCAAAATTAAAAAAAAAATAAAAATAGATAAATAAAAATAGTGTCAGTAGCAAGGAAGTGGTTTTTTTTAACTTCACCTTTCTTTTTTCTACGGGTATGTACCTGATTTGCCATTCTCTCACTTTTTAATTGCAGCTTATCAAGAAGGATTATTGTCAAACACAAGTGACTACCGATGCCAAAAGGTGATTGCCTTCATGAGCAGCCACACGGTGCTCACATGCAGCCCTGCATTTCCTGGTATTTCCAGCTCCTGTTCTGAATTCTGCCCCATCCCAGAGTTCCACCTCATTTCAGAATTCATTCCCATTATCTCCACTGTTCCAAATTGTTCACAGGGTTATCTAGCTGACATAGAAGATAACCCTCCATCTCAACAGACACCACTGGGATATGACATGCTGACCCACAGTAAGCCCTGATTATTAGCTTGAAACATACACCATATAAATGGAGCTTTGAGCCAAATAATTTGCTTTAAAGTCTTTCCATTTTACTTACACATTAAAACTCACTTTAAACATGCTGACATGAATTCCATTAATCCATACACTCATGAATATATTTAGACATAGACATATTAATGTTAGATTCTATCATCAGAAAACATGAAAAATACTGACGAGAATGCAGCCTGCAAGTAATGCCTTTTTATTTACAAAAAAAGACGCAGGATTTTAGTTTATAAATGAAATGAAAATTAAATGGCCAATCACTGCAATTAAACAGAATGCCCCACTGACAGTTTTGCACTGAAGCCCAGAGTCGTCCTGAAAAAGGACTTGTAGGAAACAGAAGAACAGTGAGATTCCACTTTTTCCATACCACTGTACTTAGAGTGACTGGGAAACTGGTGAGGATTAGTAACCCCTGACAGATCTGCTAGGGTAATTCTCCTCTTCCCCTCAGACACCAAACGGTTTCCTATCACAACACTTGCAGTCCTGCCTGGTTTAAAGTCTTGAACTGTTAGAGTACCATCTGCATGAAAAACTCAATACCTTTTTTTTTTTTCCAAGGGGCACCCAATGAGCTGCATTACAGCCTGGACAACAAAAACCAGGCAGAACTTGAACTATTATCAGGAGAAGGCGATTATAAGAAGACCGAGCACACAAGAATGCTTGATAGCAGTGTACCTAAAAATCTCCCATGTGAAGAAAACAGTTATCAGAAGATTGTGAATTAAAAGGTTGCACTTTGCTAAGATTTAGAATAAAACCCTTTTCAAAATCCATACAGTTTGATCAATAACAGATGCTGTGAAATTTACACATTTGAACTGCTAAAATAAAAGCATGACCTTTTATCGTTTAGGTTAGATGACATTTAAATAATTAGTGCTCACAAAACAATTTTTCTTCATTTCAGGCGAAATTCTCACCAGAAGGGCTCACAACAGTGGCAAAACAACAGGAAAAAAGGCTGTAGGGGAGCCTCATTCACAAACCTGGACAGTTTCACTATTGACAGTGTGTATGTGGATGACATTTCTCATTATTTTGAACTGATCTGTACATAAATGTTTCACACTACAAGCTTACATGACTAATAGATTTTAGAAATCCTTCTGTATTTGCCGCTTTTCTTCCATCTAAACTTCTAATATACAACTATAACCATTGTTTCAGATTGTAAACACAAGTAGATATGAACAGAAAGAAGCTCAGAAATCAACTTTTCATTGGTTATTTTTAAGGTCAAGCTAAATTCCGGCTTAAGATATATTTTCAAATTTTCTTCCCAAGCAATATGACATAGAAATAAAACGTATTTTAAAACATATTACAATAAATATAATTCTTCTTATCAAGACGTTCTCTAGCTTTTCCATCACCTTGTCTTCAAATATAAATAATTCATAACTTCTGCTATAGAAAAATGGAAACAAGGAGGTTCTAATAGGAAAAAAACCCTCAAAAAACCGGGAATGCTACTCATACATTTTAAAATAAACTCTAAAGCTTTAAAGGTTTAATAGCAGTGCCACACTGGGATATCGACACTGAAGAAGGTTGCACTGCATTTCTTAATTACTAACATAATGTGGACTCCAAGGATGTATCCTACTGATTGCTAAGCTCATGAATGGATTGTGCAAAGTCATCATCAACTCTGATTTGAAGACTAAGTTGTATTATCTTACTCTCAAATCCCTCCTTATCAGTATGAGTACTCTGAAGTTCTCTTTGTATGGGATACAGCCCTGTAAGATGGAAAACATCACAGTATGATCTTAAGAGAGCCTAGAGTTCCTTACAGTAACTTAAACCTGTAATGCTTTATAGTGATAATTATCCCAAAACATTCATTCAAAAAGAAAGGGAAGTCTGTGTTCCAGGAGGAGAATGCTGCTTCTATTTGCTATCCTCTCTCCTCCAGCAAGATGGAAGTAGCACTGCTGGTTTTGTGCCATCAAGTAAATGGAGTTTTACAGTGTTTCTGTCAGAAAGTTGTGCTCAGTATGTGAAAAACTTTTGCTCTCTTGGAAAATTTAAAACAATGTACAGAAAACAGAGTTTAAGCACTCCCTAGATGCGTGTCTGTGTGAGTGAGGAAAGTGGCTACCTCTGCTGCAGGACAGAAATCAGGGCACTGTTCTCATTTACAGGCTCTTCTCTTCCTGGAAATTACATGGGGGAAAGACAATTCTCTCTCCCTGATGACTCTGGCAGCATCAATTTTACTTTTCTGGCCAGATCCATGAAAATAGGTTTTGGTGACTCTACAACGCATTAGTTGCCTCAGGCTTCTGAAATTGCTGATAAAACCATGTACAGGAAATGTTTTCCTACCAAAAACATATCTTCTTCTTACAAAACATTACTGTAGAAACAAGAACAAAAGGAGTACCTGGTTTGTTGGATCCTGATCATATAGAGGATCAAGTAAAGAACATTTTTCTCTTTGTTGCAAGTGTTTCATGTTTGCAGGGCACAGAGAATAGCACTGATTTTCAGATACAAAACTGTAGAGCACATTTTGCCAGGTCTGGGAGAGGACTGACTTTCTACCCACTTCAGGGCAGACATCACACATCATAGAATTCTGGCCTTTGGTTATCAGCAACTCCTAGTGAAACTTCCAGGAAAACCTAAGTTGCTCTAGAGGAGGTGGAAGACTATTTTCTCTATTATTAAAGGACAAAAAAATTCAGAGCAGCCAAAGAGAGGGTCTTTGACACAGAGAAGATCTAGAACCAAACCCAAACATTTTACATTTTTATGGTCATGTTATTACAGAAACACCTAGAACTAACTTAGTCCCTAATAAAGACAAATTGTCCATAAAACTTACAGCTTGTATAACAGTATGACATGACTCACCAAAACAACATCCCAAGACAGGGAAATGGAAGTAAATTGTGTTCAGCAGCTATTTATGAGTGACAGCCTTGCTGCTTAAAATTTATATGTGTTCAGAGGCTTTCATAGACTGCTCATGGCATAATTGGATGATCTCCATGATACAAACTTCACTTTCAGTTAAGGGAAGTATTTTTACTATCAGTACAAAAAAATAAGCATTCTCCTATGGAAAGCTGGAATATGTATTTTATTTTAGTGCAGGAGGGAAGGAATAGGAGAATTAGCCAGAATGAAATTCTTGTGCAAATATGTCTACAAATAATGTCAGTATTTGGAAAAGTACACCTTTACAGAATTTTTCAGCATGATAAACACTAATAGACTGTCAAAAGATAACAATAACAATCTCTTTATAAATGGTGCTTGAGGAATTCTTTAAATCTCTGCTTTGTTCAAGGGTCAAAGACATCAGGTCAATATAATCAGATTCCTGTTCTCTACCGTTCCCAAGATGGCTGAGTAAATACCACCAACACAAAAGCTTGCTGAACCCACTGCTTGCCATGCAAGTTGGTTGTGGTACAAAATTTTTGGAGTTACTAAGTTTTCATTTGCTGCCAAAGCATACCTATGATGTCTGCTCACTAAATGCAGCATTCAGCATCAGCACCTTTAATTTAGCTACTGAAGCAATACTATATTGATAGACTATTCCATTTCCTACCAAACACCTAAAAGTTTGAACAGCAGAATAGAGGCTAAGTTGAGGTAACTTGGCACATTATTAATCCTGGTTTAGTTTGTAGTCAGGCTCAACACTAGGAAACATGACATGCTCCAAACTATTGATATGATGCCCAGATTTCTCGAAAAAAACCCCAACAAATCAAAATTGCTGCACATCTATTCACTTACTAACTGGACACCAACAGCATAAATAATGCATTCCACAAAGTTAACTGGAAATGGTAACATTTATGAAGAGGTAGAACTCTGTATAAAGAATTTATAAATAGCTCAATTAATGGGGAAAAAACCCGAGGCTCATCCACAACTTTGGCTGAATCTCTTATGAAATTACATTTGATGGCAGCATTTAATGAATTGTACATATTGTCAGAAAACTCTGTTGTACATATTATATGCTTGATAGCATTAAATAGTGTAGGCTGCCAAAAAGAAAAAATTAGGGAAACAGTAATTTGAATTGGGTATTATGACCCACAAACATTTAAGTAACACAAAATAAAATAAACTTTAACATTTTATAAACTACTTAAAAAATAATAAAAATACAGTGATATATTAACCAGAATGCTGTTGGCAAGAAAGAGATGCTCACTGAAAAGGTGCCATAAGTGCTATGAAATACTTGGGAACATTTTAAAGCTCTTCTGGCATATAGCCATGTACTAAGGAAAATATTGAATGAAAAAAAGAGAACTTACAGAAAATTCTGGAAAGTTATCGAAGTCATTCATATTCATAAGGAATGTCACATCTTATTACTAAATTAGAGGTCCATCAAAAGATGGTGCATAGTGAGGGAGTTCCTGTTCTGTGGGGTGGGGTAAAATATGGCATTAGTCACATGGTTCAAGGCACCCTCCTGGAAATGCAACATTCACACATGATAAACTTCAGGAAAAAAAGTTTAAAAATTTAAAAATCTTTCCAATTCTGAAATCTGGGGATGCAGACATACATCCTTTGCCTGGCTTATCATCTATAACATCAACTAAATGAGGTTCAGACATGATGAAGTGTCCTGAACCCTAAAAATTTCGTAGTCACCTAACTTGACACACGTACTTTATCTCTAGTACAGGGTAAATCACTATTCCCATGAAACTTTTCCAGAATTGTATTTACCTTCAGTCTACTACAGGAATTCAGAGTTATTTCCTACTTTCACTTGCAGATCTGAGGGATCACTTCTGGAAGCTTCTGCTCTAACCAAATACTGACTTACTTCTATCATAAGATACGAGGATTGTACTACTACTGTATCATTGATTCAAAGTGAAAGTCTATCAGCTACAGAAGCTTTCATATAAAACTATTCAGTAAAGAGATATTTTGTGGCTAAATTAGCAAACATACATTTTCCATTTGTATCTTACCTTAAAATCTCAGCTATTTCCTATAATTTTGTATGATTCACAATTATAGCACCATTTTACTGTGATAAAAAATTCCTCCTTTTTATTGTGGGATTCTTCCATACTCCTGGAATTCTTTGAACAAGCTTCATTCATCTTTAGGTAAGATCACAGTTTACTATGCGAATATCATATCTACTAAAAGGTACGAAAAATAAACAACACAATGCAGTGCCCTGTATTGATTAAAGAATTCTGTAACATTGTGGATTGTTAAACCTGAATATTTGTGCTATTTCTGCAATTTAGAAATATTTAGGAATTATTCTGTCTTCAAAGTTAAGTGCTTGAAGTCAAATGGTAAACACAGAAACAGAGAAGAGCAGGGGAAAAAAACCCTTGATTACATGAAGACTGACACATGACATCCTCCCAGAACAACCTCAGACAACTGGAGTATCTTTTCTTTATCATGCCAACAGGCTTACCATTTTACAATTTAAAAGACCAAGGGTTGGGAGCAAGGGTGAGAAGGACCAAGGAATTCTGTTTTGACTCTGCAGGTATACGTGGTATATAGGTATAGTTCAAACTATACTTGGAAATGACTCCAGTTTAAATGAAGGAGCCACTTTCAAAACCCAAACATTTTAGTGTTCTCCTTCATCTGACAGAGTCAACCAATGAATGCCTTCATGCCAAAAGAATACTTTTCTCTGTATGAAGAATATTTTCTCCCAGAAGTGCTTTAGGATTCTGATCAGTACAGAATTACTGATCCTTTTTTGCATCCTCTCAAAAGGCTTTGGTCTCTATTAAAAGCTATTTATTTTCTTTAAACAGTGTAAAATGCTGTAAGAGATCTATGGCAGAGTTACAAAATTTCTACTGATGAAATAAAGTAAAACGTTACGAATATGGGACCTAAGTAAAGAAATTTCCTACTGCCTCCCAGTTTAACAATTTTGGAAAAGAAGCTCCTAAAAGTTCAAGTTTGCGCAGTACCTCAGGAACTCTCATTAAATAAATGTCCATCAACTTTTGAGCAGAATGAAATCTTACCCCTAATACAATGGAGCTCTTTCCTTTCAACTTTGGAGTACATTTCCTCACATAGCAAGAACATAAACCTACAGACAATGGTGCAGATAACACATAGTGCAGTAGACTAAAAAGACCTAGAAAATCCCAAACAAAAACCCCACTAATTTCCCCAAGGATGCATCCATTTATTTTAATAGAGCACTTAGCTTTTCACTAGGTGTCTACAAAAGAATAAACACCGGAGATGAGACAACATCCCTCACAATTGTTTTTAAAGTTTGTTGACTTCAGAACTTATAAAACTTGAGGCTGGTTAGGACAGGATGTACTTACAACCTTTTGCATGCATTAAAGCAGTTCTCATCTATTATTGGATCATCACTCAAATTTGGCTCTTAGAAGTGAAAATCTGAAGTTCAAAACATGAAGTTTTGAAAGTTCTAAAGATGCCACGCAGCAACAGAATAACAGAGCTAAAGTACTTGAAAATGGAAAGCCCTAGGAACCCTAAGCAGCAGTGTCACTTTTAGTTAATGATATAATGATATATACATATATATAAAACACTAAAAAAAACCCCATATATATAAATATAAAACATATATATAAAACAATATATACGTATCTTAAAAGCCTGATTGTTCCTAATAGACAAAAAACGCAATTCCACTAAGAATATTTAATTTCTCAGCCATATGACTCAGATCCATAAATAAAAATGCCTCAATTGAACAGCAATTTCCTAAAGTAGACTTTGTTAGGCATCTTAAACAGATCTGGATGTATCATTTTAGGAGTGGAAATAATACTACCTTTATTTTTTCAAACCTACCCCTCCTGCTGGCTGTCTGGAGTGACTTTAGTCTGAAGTGTTGCAACTCACACATCAAGACAAGCTTCTTTTCATACCAGAAATGGTATTTCATCTCCACTTGTCTCTTTTAACTGAAGAGTTTGAGTGAGGTGGGACATCAACAGAGTCATACTGAAATTTCAACCAAAGCATTTTCTGATGAAATAATTGATTATAATGCATATTTTCCTTAAGATTAAACTTAAAAAAAAAAACCCAGTAAAAGAATTATAAACATACCAGCATTATCACTGTGGCATCAGTGCATTTACCAGCTTTAGAGTAAAAATGCAAGCATGCAAACAAAAAATGTCTTGTTTAACAAACAACTTCTTCCATCATGGCACCCTGTCTGTACACATGCTGTTGTTATCAGATCAACAAGTAAGGACTTACATTTTATCAGAATTTAATTGCTTTAATTTTGCATTAAATTTAACAAGTTTGTTCCAAACCAGAGGGGCGATATCTTTAAGTAGTAAATTATGTTTCTCACACAGTAATACCTCAGACTAAGCCCACAAAAATGCCACCTCCAACATTGTAATGTGTAAGTTGCAGTTTTTGGACAAAATCTTCACATTTAGCAGTTCATCTCAGAAAGCGAACACTTCTACACACTACAGAGAGTAGTATGGATACGTGATTCCAGCTTTGTTAGTTCAAATTTCTTTCACTTATTTACTTTTCTGAAGGGACTGGCCTTTCAGCTGATATAGAGATGCACATTAAATAAGCTACAATTAATTAATTGATAAAGCTATCATCCTTCTACTAGTTAAGGAGTTAATTCTAAAATGTACGCTCATAAATATTTATATGTCCATGACAGCAAACTGCCAACGTGTTAAAACTTTTCAAAACTTGAAAAAGGAAATGCCAAGATCTAGAATGCCATACCTCCTTCCACATTGCTAGACTGCAATATTGGTATTTAATAGTTAATTATTTCATGAGAAGAAAAGGCTTACTGCCTTCCTTTTTTGAAGTAGTTAAATGTATTTAAATGATAAATATCTGTTTGCTCTTCAGCAAAAACAAACTGCTAGATATTTGAAAAGGGTAGCTGCCACATTGTTCCCTGGGTGCGACACAATGGCAGGTCAAACTTTCGTTCCTCTTGTCCTACAAACAATTTTCAAGCCCATGCTCAATAAATAAATTTGGTCTCAGCACTCCCAATCAGGGCTGCACAATCCCCTCAGTAGCAGACCTATGATAAATGGACTTATTTTCCCAAATCAAACACTTGAATTTAAATTCAGATGAGTTAATGCAAAGGTCAACATTGTAATCAGTTCTTTTGATCTTTATAGAATTTCTAGAGTAATACATAATAAATCTGAAACAAGGCAATTTGCAGCTCTGTATGTGTGGCTGGTAATAAAAATCTTAACGATTAGAGCCTTTATGTACTTAGGGAACGTTTTATAGTAATAGCTATAGTGAGAGCCTCAATGCATGGGGAATGATGGCAATAGATAACACAGAGAGACATGATTGCTTGATTCTTTATATAGTTTATACAGTATGTATAGATTATACATTATAAATTAAAGCACAATGTATCTGAAGAGTTTCCCAATGTTTTTCTAACATTCTATTTCAGATTTGTATCCTCCACAAAATATGGCCTTGATAAAAACTTGTGAATTTAACAACAATCTCATATATTGAGATTTGCATTGTTTCGTATACTAGGATGTTACTTCAGTTAACCGTAAAAAAAAATTAAAAAATTAAATGCTTGTGCACAGTGTATATATATATATATTTGTATTTTTTTGTCTAGAAAGAAAGGTTCTTTTTTCTGAAAGCATCTCTTCAGCTGTAAAGTATGTCATGTTTCTTATGAACGAGATTATTATTAGACAAAAAATATTTCAGTTTAGAACTGGAACATGCAATCATAGAAACAAACAAAAATGTCAGCAGTCATAAGAAGAAATACTTAAGTACAAAAGGGTATTTTTTTTCAAGTCCCTTAAAGTTTTCTTGATAATAATCAGGTAACTACCTAACCACTCAAAGCTGTAAAAACATCTTCCTTTACAGTATTCATAAACTGAGATATTTAAGAATTGCGTCAGAGAACATCTTCCATAAACATACAATTATGTAGCAGAGTGAAAACAGACCCTACTTTAGGAACTGAAGGAAGAATACTTTTTCAGAGAAATTAAGACTAAGCAGGTCTAAGCAATGATTGTACAGGAAGAACCAAGAATTCATCCATGGAAACTGTGACCAAGGATCTCACTATGAGGACACTTGTCTACATTCATTCACTGAAGCTGAGAGATAAATAAAACTGATCATTTGTTCACTTCCCCTACTCAGAAGTCTCCTATTCTCACATAACAGATAGACATCTCTCTGGA
Source organism: Cyanistes caeruleus (assembly GCF_971803275.1). Lineage (NCBI taxonomy): Eukaryota > Metazoa > Chordata > Aves > Passeriformes > Paridae > Cyanistes > Cyanistes caeruleus. The sequence continues at coordinate 100,441,760 of NC_141702.1, forward strand.
AAAACCCAAAACTCTTCTTTATCTGACTCCAAATTCTCTTAGATGTTAATTAAACAAGTTAAGCAAACTCATCATCAGACACAGCATTACTGATACTAAATGGTGTTTGTAGAAAAAATAAAGTGAGGCTTATTGTTTGGTTTTGGTGCAAGACACCATCTCTTAGGTAACAAACAGAGCTATGACAGTGATCCTCCTGACATGCTTGGAAGAACGTCTTAAGTCTCATCAACTGAGATAACACAACTGTTTTAAGGTGACTACACTTGCTGCATCATAGAGAGGTTATGAAGTACAGCTAAGCCTAAAGAATTCTCTAAAGAATCTGACTTGATACTCCATGACAGGTCTATTAAAAGTTATCATTAGTCAAAAATCAATACACCACATAGTATATATAATGGATTAAGATCACAGCTGATCATCTTCAAAAATAATTACAGATGGAGAATCTTTTTCCAATAGACATATTCCTAGCAGCACTCCACAAAGAGCCTGATTAAGATACTGAACAACAAAAAGCTAAGAATGCAAAGCTTCAAAAAAACCCCAGTAAGTTACAGCAACTAGCACACATCAATCTAACTGTGGCACGTGCAGACAGATCAAGCTTTCACAGCTCTAAAGCTGTCCTTTTCAAAGAGGCTGCTGCGTTTTGGTGACTGAATTATTTTGTTAAACTCCCATCTCCCCTCCTGAGAGAACACTGGTTTATCAAAACCCTGTTCAAGGGTATGGACTGACATTTGTAAGACTACCCCCCATGAGGGCTTCTTCCAGCCTTTCACCGCTGGTTCTTATAAAAAGTTGTGTGCGATGAAACAACTGACAAATTCATGAAGAGGACATCCCTCTAGGATGACACTCCCTGAACAGGGAGGTTGGACCAGATGACCCACTGTGGTCCCTTCCAACCTGACCCATTCTGTGCTCTGGGAACACACTGACTGAACAGTGGTGAAAGGACTTTGGTTCCTCATATCACAACTTCCTCACACACTGTATTGGTGGCTCAGCGTGAAGAAAACAGAGGGAAAGAATGACACAGAGGCCTTCAAACACAGTAAGAAACCATGAAAACTTTATTCTCTATTAATGTAATAAATTCAGGATTGCAAGAAGGTAGATTTTGACACATGAAAAACAACTTTCCTAGGATAAGATCATGGACCATATGGCAAAATGCATAGGGAGACTGTACGATGGAGGTCTTTCAGTTTTACAGAAAAACACTCAAAAACTGACTGTTTCACTTTGAAACTTAAGCTAAAGTGACACAAGGATGTATGACTGATCATTATATTGGAGGAACTGTTTTTGCTTTTGCATTAAGTTGTCAGTTTGACGACTTTCATTATTAGGGGTAACTGATAAAAAAATGCAGGAAAATGAAATTATAATCATAATACCTTGTACATGGAGGTACATAATACAATTGATAAGAGAACAACAAAAGAAACAAACCCCATACAAAAGCCCTACAAGCAAGGTATGAATTTTAAATTACATTTTAAACCCAGAAACCTTTCTGTACTGGAGTGTTGACTACAATAAACAAACCTGAAAGGATCTTATGAAAAAGAAAAGCATCTTAAATTTGGAAAAAAATTGGGAAAGGGAAGGCAGTAGAAGAATAATAATGGAAAAACATTCAGCTAAGAAAACCATTTTTGTCACCACATTCTAAATAGATATAAACAGGCAAAAAGATTTTGTCAAGGCTAGACAACAAACTGTAACAGAAAATACAGAAAGATGGGAGCCTGAGCAAAAGATTAAAATTGCGTAGAAAGACAGAAAAAGAAAGGTTGCTTCTTTAGCAAGACAGCCAAATAACACGATTTAGAAAGAAAGCTAAGTCAAAGCTGGCACTGACTATTGACTGATATGACAAAGGCTGGGAGCATTCTCCACAGTGATTAAATAAGCGAGTGCCACATATATTTAAAAAAATAAAATAAAATAATGACAGTCCAGATGGGATACTGAAATACTAGAGGTGAGAGTGAAGGACTATGTGATGTGAGTATTGATGGTCGTTATAGACAATGCCTTGTTGTAAAAAAAGGTTTTCCTTGTTCCTTGCTATAATAATTAAACACCAATTCAACATACTAAATTCTATTATTCCATCTGCTGGTAATCCCTATTCTGTCTTCAGCTACAGCATTATGAATACTTCTCTCAGACAACCATTTGTTATTTCTGTTCAACCTGAGAACACGACAATAGTATACAATCTTTTTTTTTTTTGTTTAGGTAAGATATATTTATTTTGAACAAAACTTTGCTTGCAGAATATAAACTACAAACTTGTCTTCAGCTGGCAGATTATAGTCTCCTCCACATGCAACTCTAATTTAGTAATTAAACATTTTGGTAGCATAATTAGTGCAAATATATATAACTTGTTAAGTAAGAAAGATAATAATTAAGGTGTGCAATTATACAATTACCCTCTAATTACACAGGTTTTGCAAAAATTTTCCTCAAAATGATGAATGACCATTTTAAGAGATTCCAGAGTATTTCAGAATTTATCTTCTGGATTACATCCAAATAATCTGCTCCTATCACAGATTTAAATGATGGAATGTTTTTTTCTTTAGAATAAACTGTCTGCAAATGCTAACAGTAGAAATTGCTGAATGAAAGTGATGAAATTAAAAATACCAGCAATGATATCTGAGTAAGGAGTCTGAGCTTTATAATAAAACTAGCTCAGATTTTCAAGACAGTTCCCCATGTAGAGATATTGCTCTACCATATTAAAGAAAAACTAAGGTGAGCTGCAATACATCTGTACAAACTGGACCAAACGAGCTATGATAACGCTTTCTATATATTCTTTGGTTAGAATTATTAGCTTTCTAAAGATAAACACTACTGGAACAAAGTAAACAAAGAAAGCAAGAAGCATCTGAAGATTCTCAGATTGGTATGATGGTTATCACATTTCAAAACCCTGTGTAATTTTTTTTATTTTTTACAGTATGATGATCAAGCAGGGAACAGTTGAAAAAAAATGAGGCAATTACTACAAGCTTGACATTGTTTACATATGTATCTTGTACCACCAAGAAAAGACTAAAAAGACTTTTGGTTCCACTGCAACTTTTGTTACACAGTAGGTTTCTATGAACAAAATTATGAATTCATAAGGTTTTCTTGTACTAATTCTTCACACAATAAAAGACCTGCTGTGTGAAAAGCCAGCTAACTGCAGTTGCATAAGAGAGAAAAACATCATTCTAGTACAACAGGTGATAAACACATTACTACAACCACCAGTATTGGTCTGATCCTGACAATACTGACATTTTACATACAGGTCTTCAAATCCATCACTGCAGTATCTCAACTCCACTGTGTTAACAAGACAACTTCACAACAAATTAAATACACTCACTGATTCAATTAATAAACAGTACTACAGTTCAGTGCTCTGATGACAAATTAATTACAGTATTTTAGAGATGCTTTTTCTGTTTGAAGGCTTTTGGGGTTTTTTGTTTCGTTTTTTAAAAGAGAAAACCTAGGCAGGTAAAAAGGTGCAGAGCACTAGCTATAGGAAAGCTTGCAATTCCTTTAAGGGTATTAATCCAGACTACTTTTATTTCTCATATTTGATATGAAGTGTGCTCAAAGCTTAGTTGGAAAAGTACTTGGGAATTTCCTCCTATAGCAAATTTTCACACCTCCATGATCATAAGCCAGATCTCCTGCAGCTACACAGACCCCTTCCAATTTTTGAATTAGTGTGCAAAACTGAAACATTTACAAAAACATATTTATTTTCCCAACCATAAATTCAGTACAAATTTATGTATATAAATGTACAAACAGTCGGTGCACATTACAATAGTGATTGGAAATGAACCCTGAAGAATTTCAAGAACAGAAATCTAAGAGTTTTAAAGTTTATATCCTTGCTTGCTTTGGTTCCTGCCCACAGATCCTACTTACCATTCTGCTCGGTGACACATCAACAGCAAGAGACAGAACTTGCCTACAATCCTAACTCAAATGGCTAAGCTCAGCAGAAAAAAATGGGTTTCAGTCATACCTGTACATTTGCTAATTCTGTACACTGCTGCATGTGATTTCTTTTTGACCTGGCACTGAAATGCCCAATGATCAACACATGCACTGAATACGACACTAGACAAGAGAACAAATGATTTAAAAGAAAAAATGGTCTGTTTTCCTGTAGCAAGCAGAAGCCAGCTAAGTTTTTACTGAAGTGTAGTTCGTAGGTGTTGACATCTTTGGCTTAATATCCTCTTGGTAAATGAGTCTGTCTTTAGTTAAAAGAAAAATAAACTCATCTTTTTGAGACACACTCTCAATAAAACCCTCCTTACTTCATCTTCTAATTAGGACAATTAAGATTTATTATATATGGAAAACAAAGAAGACACAAAGAAAAAAGAACGGACTTAAGAGAACTACCCTTCTGTAAATACAAGTTATTAATTTAATCAATTAATCTGTTCTTCTGTTTGATTTGACACAGATTTTAAGAAGCACAGGTATATGAAGATTTTTAAACAATTTTTAGAAGCCAACTATTAGACAATAGTAGTAGACAATACTTTATTATTATTATTTATATCACTTCACAGTTCCCAGTTACTGTCAAGTCTTACTATCAGCTCCTACATGCAAGAATATCAAAAGCACTTAAGATCTTCCCTTCTTTCAGTTTATTTATATTCTGTGACTGTCTCTAAATTTCTAAAATTTTATTTTACTTTTCAAGTCCTTTGTTTTTCCTACACCAGTCTCTTACTGTCTTTCCTCCTCCATTTAATTTATGCTCTCCCATCCCAAAAGCAATAGAAAAACCCCACATCCATTACAAACACAATATTGTTTCAGTCACAAGGTATCAGCATTTGGTGTTAACATTTTTGCTTCCTGATTCTAGTGTTTTGGATATTTAAAACTGCAAAGCTCCCTGGATCTAGGACTGTTTTTGCTTTCTATTTCTGCATTGCCCAGCCCAATAAGAACCTCAAGTTTTGGGGTCTCGTGATGCTTATGCTAATCAGGAATTACCTTATTTGCTAAAAACTCCAAATTTAATTGAGAATTTGTAGATAAAATACACAAGAAATATTCTTACTACTCTTAAAAAGAAAGAGCACTAAACAACACTGACAGCATGCTAGACACACTGATGAATTCAGCTTACACAAAACTAAATAGTACTCTAAAATACCTGCCTTGGGAGCCTGTGTATGGGGTTGCATCCATGTCCAACAGAGGATTTCAGCTGGACAATGATGAAAAGTCCATATGTTACAGTGCCACCATAAATTATGTTAGAACGTATGGTCAGGCCACAGAGGGGCTCCAAAAATAGGTTAGAAACAGCTCTCTGACTGAAAACAAATTGCCTAAATTCCAATATGAGAAAACAGTGTTCTTGACATATATTTTCATGTGGCTACCGCTGTTTTGAGCTAAGTCTATAGAGATGGAATACAATATGCCACTACTTCAAATTTGAAAGTTGTTATTTTGTCAAGACACTAAAATGCAGAGAAATCTGCATGGGTCTAATGCCTTCAGGCTTCAAGATTTATTATGAAACAAAGAAAAAATGAATGATGGTATGCCAGTTGGCCTGGACATCAGTTACTGAACCTGCATTATATTCTCTTAATCATCCCAGACATTAAAATGTTTGTAAAATAACCACTATCATGCAGCTGAGGCTGTATAAAATTTAACACTTACGAAATATAAACAAAAACATACAAGCTTGAAAAACACTTTCCCATCACACTTAATACTTTTAAAATTAAAAGAACACCTGATCTACATATCTATAATGCATCACTTCACAACTCTGAATCTTTTAAAGCCAGGATTAAGCTTTGTAAGAAGCACCCTGAATGCAAAATAAGACAGCTTTACAGAACAAACTGCTGTTAAGCAGCTTGCAATCTAGATACTATAAAATTCTAACCTCTAGTAAAATCACCTTCATTTTAAAATTGTGACATCTGATTTTCTTCTTGCAACTAAGTATCTTAAAACAAAAGTACAAAACAAATTTACAAAGTGCGATTATATTGACTTCATAAATTAATATTCAATAAACTAAATTGTCTTCTGTTGAAGACGTGTTATACCTCTAAGGCAGGGCGAATCAATCTGGGATTTGCTGATTAACATGTTATGTTGATTAATCCTATGATCTGATTGAAAAGTCTAAAGATCAAACGAATATTAGAAAAGCTGCCATGTTAAACTAAGCAGTATTCAGTTTTCACATTTTATTTCTTGTGTATGACATTTTTGGGAATAATCCTTCATGCTTGTCTGATAAATTCATTTGAAAACTACTCATGTGATGTAAACCCAGCAGAATTGTACTTAATAGAGAAAAGTATCAAGTTAAGATGCATTAAGACAATTAGGATTTATAGTAATTACAAGAAACTTGCCAGGGGCTAAGCAACCCTGCTACTTCTGTATAAGCATTTAAGATGATTTTGCATTCCTGCCAGTTTCTGTGCTCTGATATTTTCAGGTACACTTAAGAATGTGACTACGAAAACACAGACAAAAAAGTCCATTGTGCATGGATTTATAAATCCTTTTGCATTACCACCTTAAAGTTTTCAGTAACTTGGCACTGACTGGTCTCACTTGACCTCCTGAATCAAAGAAATAAAAAGCTCTTCTAATGTAAAGATCCCCTCTTAGGATCACTTTTGGCTAGCAAAACAAAAGCTTTAAATGAATGAAAAATTTTGTTATTTTAATTGCCATTGCTGTACCAAACAGCACAAAGCCATATTGTCCCACAGCATGAAGTGATCAGATATCTGCCCAAAATGATGGACAGCTCTGGCCCAGTGAACAGGCAAAAAAATCCCATTTACTCTCTGCCAGATGGGACCTACTGGATGCTTCAGCGCAAACAACTCATCCTTCTTCAGACCTTCTTGTCCGACTCTTGAGCTAGCTCCAGCTGATAATGATGGATATCAAGGCTACAGTAAAGTGGGTGACAACAGCAGCCTTGTTATAACTGCCAGTCTTTCAGTCTTGTCATTATTACACATTGAAGATTTATTTGAGTTTATTGTTGTGCACCGGGTCTAGCCATTTACAATTCATCACCTACTACAGAAGGTTCAAGATAGTGGCCATAGCTATAATTGCCACCTCCACCTGCTTCTGGAAATTATGAGGTCACCAGTGAGGTGACCTCACATCCTCAGAGCTCTGCAAGTCCCTCTTGAGCACCTGCAGAGAATACCACCAATTTTACTCCTGGTGTATTAGGAGGTATCTTGGATGTTTTGGAATATCAGACTTAGCTCGTGGTTATGGAATACTTGTGCCTCTAAGCATCCTCGAAGTTCTCCAATTCTTTAACAGCATAGCAAAACTTTATACCTGCTTGAGAATCCAGTGAGTCAGTGATGGAACTCTTCTGTACTTGCAAACTAATATTTACTTTATGCACCCATAAAGAAATAATTTTAACATAAGTACAGTGGGAGTGTACCTTTCAGACAGGCTACAAAAGAATATGATGAGCAACGTGCTAATGCTAAGCAAATAAAAAATAAGTGGCTTAAGAAAATAATGCCGTGCAAAGAATCATGTACTTTTACCACAGGTTTCTTATTACATAAATATTTTAAAAGGGGAAAGTGGTTACTCACTGCTGATGTTTTCTTCAGTATTGGTAATTATTCAAATAGACAAATGCTGTCTAAAATATTTCCTGGTTTTATTATAATACTCTCAATTCTCCTTTTCATATATTAAAAACAATTACCTTTATCGAAAGTGAAAATCTTGCAAATCATGAATTTATTTTCTATTAGCAATCATGAATATATTTAGAAATCCGACATTTTTTCTGATGTCCGCAGTATTTTAAACCCCTTAGAATGCAATATATGGAAACCAAGAGTAATGCTCCTGCTGCTCATTACAGGCAGTCATTTATGGCAGGAGGGAAAAATTCAAGCTTTTAGTCAACTGGCTTGATGAAGGAAAAAACCAAAAATTATTTTCTGGCTTAAACTGGGCTGAAGGTCATCAGTAAAGAGAGTTAACCAAAACCTCACAGTAAGTACTATACAAACACAGCAGAAATGTTTCTACCTAGAAGTCATTCTAAAAAGTGCAACTTGCAAAAAAATAAAATGTCATTCTGACTTGGTAAATGGTTACATATGTTGCCTACACCCAATAAAACCAAACTTTTCTCGTATTGTTAGACCAGCAGTATCCTTCAGTTCCTATGATAGCTATACTGCATGAGGGGGAACTGTGCTATATTTATGAAAAATTTAATAAGTATAAATTTACTATACACTCAGATTTATAAAACTATCATATGAACATTGAGGTTATTAAAAAAATAGTTCAGGATTCAAGTCAGTCATTAAAAAGGTATTTCCCGACAAAGTCTCATACAGAAGTGCAAACATACACCAAATGATTAAATTATTCAGAACTCAACATGACCCAGCATTATTAAAATATCACTGATGGATTTGCACATTTCACTTTCAAGTAACTCCTTTCATCCAGGAGAAGCCCTATGATTTCTTTTTTCTCCCTTTCCCCTGATGTCAGACAAGCAAGACATAGAATTTTCTTGGAGTGATTTCTTTTTTTAAGCAGCATCATTTAATTTCCAAATGCAGAACAATCTAATAAAGTAAAATGATTTAAGGTCTCAGTCATGAGGTTTCCAATAAAGAAGGATATCTTTCCTACCCTACAAGATGCAAATAATCTGTAAAAAAGTGTCAGAATAAGAAAATATTTTTTCATCTCAAAGTGAAGTTTTATTCTCTTACTGTCATGTATACAGTAAAATGAAAGACTTCAGCTAGTTTTGCATAATTATGTCATTTGTTTAAAAGCAAAGTCATGGCTGAACTTCATGTCCAATGAAGAAGTACATCCACTTAAAATATAAAGCCACATATTTAAGTTTAATAAAAGATCTGAGAATCCTGATTAAGGGCCTTAGCAAGTAAGATAGTCCCAAATTATTAAGCTTCAACCAGCTATGATGTTTTATTTTTGAGATGTATTTAATGCAACACAAACTAACCTATTTTTATATTTTTCAATGAAAATAGTTTCCTGTTTTAAATTTGTTCTTAAATACTATTTAGACTACAATCAACCCCCTGGTAGGAGTCTGACTATTCTGAATCACAAGACAGTCATTATAAAGATATCAAACATTCCAGTCCCACTTCAATATAAATTGTATGTGCAAGGGGAAAGTGAGGAAATATAATAAGATAATTTCAGACTTATCTATTTTTCAGATATGTCATAAATATCTTAGAAACAATATTTCCAAAAAATGCAAGAATTTTATGAAGGGTTGCAAAAATGGTTTATTTTTCAGCATTAGTGCCAGGTTTTGGAAGTTCTCTTTTTCCAATAGTGGTCTTAAGGCTTGTTTCACATACTGCTTCTGTAGCTCAGCACTGTTAGGCAAGAACATGGAAATCCAGATTGGCTCCTTTATATATGTGGAATGCAAAATTAACTGTTTGTATTTGAGCTCTTGTGAATGTAGCCAGAGGCACAAAACTTTAAGATCTTGCAAAGAGACTGCGCTGCATCTACAGGTAAGGCAGATACTAAACAGACCAAGAAAAAACATCAGGACAAATGACATTAGGCCTTAGTTCTGCACTAAGTGAAGAGTCCCCTTGATCATCATGAAGCTTGACCAATCTGCCTTCTATAATGAAAAATACCTGGATGGATGAGGGGAGAGCAGAGGATATTTCCTACCTTGATCTCAAGGCTTTTGACATTGTCTCTCATATCATCCTTAGAGTCCTGTACCTGGGGAGGAATAACCCCAGGCACCAGCACGGGCTGGGGCAGACCTGCTGGGAAGCAGCTCTGCAGAGCAGGATGTGGGGGTCCTGGTGGAAAACAAGCTGTCCCTGAGCCAGCAGTGCCCATCTCCAAGAAGGCCAACAGAGTCCCGGGGTGCCTCAGGAACAACATTGCCAGCAGATTGAAGGAAGTGATCCTCCCCCTCTACTAGCCCCGATGAGGCCTGCAATGCTGTGTCCAGTTGTGGGCTCCTTGGCAAGACAAACATGGAATGAATCCAGTGGAGGGCTACAGAGATGATTAAGGGACTGAAGCATCTCTCTTACAAAGAAAGGCTGAGGGAGCAGGGCCTGTTCAGCCTTAGGAGGAGATAACTGAGAGCAGAACTCATCAGTGTCTGTCAGTATCTGAAGGAAGGGTACTTCTTACTGCCTTCAGTAAGAAGAAGCAGCCAGGCTCTCGTTGATGGTGCCAAGCAATTGGACAAGAGGCAATGGGCAGAAGTTCCACCCGAATACGATAAAGAACTTCTTTGCAGTGGGTGAGTGAGCACTAGAACGGATTGTCCAGAGAGGCTGTGCAGAGCCTCTCACTGGAGATGTTGAGGAACCAGCTGGACACAATCCTGTACCATGTCCTCTGGGGTGATCCTGATTAAGCAGGGAGGTTGAACCAGAACACTGTGGTTCCTCCTGATGTGAACCACTCTGTGATTTTGTGTCAAAACAGCTAATAGGGCTGCTATTTAACACAGTATTGTTGGGCTTCTTTAGTCATAAGGAAAAGATAAATATCTGTTAAGTCTGAAATTTATTAACAAAAACTATTCAGCAGCATTTCCAATAAACAAGAAAACACAACAGAAATGTTTAAGAAAACCATCTATTTGGGGTTATGAAGTGCCCTTTCATTCATGATGATCAAGTGGCACGGAAAAGTGACAAGCACACGTCTCTCTGCTTTAAATAAAGGGACAGTAAGTAAATGGATGTCAAGAATCTTGAAGGAAGGATGAAATATAAAAATACAATAAAAATGTTAAAAAGTAAAAATAAAATGCTAAAAATATAAATAAAATGGTGACAGAAATGCAATGCTACAAATTACTAAAATAGCCTTAAAAAGTTTTTTTAATGCCTTAATTTGACATGTGATAAAAATCATCACTTAAAAAAGATAACATTATTTGCAAATTGAGCAAGAGGACCTGATGATAGCTATATATAATCAGTTGTCACCTTGCAGCTCAATTAGCCCTCATGTAAAAATGAGGCATGTAAGGAGAAATGAGGTTTTGACATTATCTCTGCCAGCAAGATAATTACACAGCCTTCATTTAACAGTAGGGCAACACTACTGTAGCAACAAATTAACTCAGCTCCATTTGCAATTCATGGTGTGTTTTCTCATTTAATACCATTTGTCTTACCCCAAGTGAATGTTTCCATTAGTTTTCTCCAGCATAGCAAAACACTCTTTGACTTCATACATTACATCACCAACTACTTTAGTTCCAGTAACTTTCTGAAAGCTGTATAAATTTGATTAAGTGATCTCCCCCCTCCCCTCAGCTTTAACTAAACCATTCTTTTTTTGGTTTACAGCCAAATAACAATATAGCAGGTCTCTTTGAATTTAATGAGCAAGGACCAGATTCCTTTACATGTTCATTTCAGTACTGTAGTTGACACCAGAACCACCAATTTCCTTTGTTTTATGAAAAATATGTGAGTTCACATGTATCTGTTAAGTCCAAATGAAACTTCAGCAGCACTGATAGCTAAAATGTTACACACTGCTAAATGGAAGCATTATTAAATAGAACAGATGATTGTGCTCAAAACTGATATCTTCAACCCAGATTGTCATGTCTACTGTTGGTTACTGTTCAGAAAACATATACACACAATAATTTTGTTTTTAATGCATGCAACTTAAATGGCATTTAAGAAGGGACTGTGGGCCAGAACTAACTTCCCACAAACTTGGATGTACACTAACTTAATTTCTAGACTTACCTTAATTATTGCCTAACTATAGGAAGAGATAGCATTCAAATAAATCTTTGAAGAGCTCCTTAGGGCGTGCACTAAACATTCACGTACAAAACTTAAGAACACCCTTCCTGGCTGCTATCAGTTAGCTCTACATGTGGTTTCTGTAAGTCTGGAGAACAATCAACAATCACCTGCTGGTGGCTTCACTGCCAACTAAGCAGAAGGTAGTATAAATGTCTGAAAATTGCCATACTTCATGGCCTAGGAAGGTGTTATTACATTATACTATTACATACCATTTTGTAAATACTGCAATTGCTGATCATCTTTAAAAGGGACACAATTGCCAAACCCTTTTCTGAAAGCAACATGAATAGTTTGAAATCTTTTCTAAATATTTTTTAAAAAAAGTCTAATCTGCATCAGAATGTCAATTACATTGGAACCAGAAAATGCACATAGGGCTGTCTGTCCTGTTATTCAGAAGGAAATGATGACATTAATTACAGACTTCCAAAGCCGATTTCTCAGCATCTTCATTTTCTTCCTCATAACCACACTTCCATTGCAATAAAAGGAGCTTTTTAATTAGTTATGCAAAACTCTAAGATGATTTATAACTCCTCAATCTTCCCAAGAATTCTTAATATAAAAACCTAAAACCTACTACAACTACAATTGTACTGACAAATACATAGAGGAGGGAGTAGAGGATCGTCCATCACAGTGACAATCCATCACAAAAATAACCCACCCAGAACATATAGGCCTAAAAACTTGAAATGGTCACTGCAGCCAGTACAAATTGTAGCAGCTTGGAATGGCCAGGTTTCTCAAAAATAAGGTCCTTCTTTGTCTACTATTCCCCACTGCATCAATAAACAAATTTTGAGGAGATATGCGCTGATGTTAATCACATACTGTAAAAGATTAGCTGTTTTTTCCACCAGTTGTAGTCTGTTATCATTCCCATCATATTGAAAGCTTATCCAACAGATGCCCTCCTCTTATCCTCCAGTGGTTCTTTGTGTGCCCAAGATTAACACACTAACACAATGTTTTTTTTCTGTATTAACCAGCATGAAATATTTGGAGGAGTCTTTGTTGCCATAAAATAAGGGAAGTTGCATTAGAGGCATCCAAATTGCATTCACTTGCAGGGAACAAGAGTAAAAGATGATGCCAGCACTTCATGCAACGTATTCCATGCAAAAACTAATTAAAGGGATTGAAAAACGGTATTATAGGTAGTCTTTTGAAACTTCATTTAAAATTGGCTACCAATGATATGCTGAATGTCACCTTTTTCTAGTAAGAATGAACAACCTCTCTGATAATAATCTAAACCACTACAAAAAGCATACCCGTTTTTTAAAAGTATTTAACAAACATGAACTCTCTGCTTGTCAAAGGAAAGCAACTGTTTTCCAAATTAATTAAATAGAATAACAAATAGAACTGACACACAGATGATTTATCTAACTAAAGTTCACAAGATATATTTAGCCTATAGTAAAAGGAAGGGTGTCACTTTTTGTTACATGATTCCAAGGTGACTGCTTATATTTTGAACTGCTAGGCTAATGCTAGCCTGAGCACAAATCTGTCTTTTATTTCATAATTAATTCTCAGTGTCAAAACCAGTAGATGTCTTTTTTTGTATCAACATACTCTGTCTGTTAATTATACCACCATAAAAATCAGGCTTGAAATCAGAATAATGTTGTGACAGTATGAAAGCCCATAAAGAGATTTCTGAAGGAAATACCAAATTCAGGCTTAAGCAATCAAGCAAGCCCCTAAACTCACTTGATTGTAAGACTCAGCTTCACAGAAACTTAAGCTTTCAATTGAGTAACTGAAAAATACATGCAAAGTGAAATTGGTCATGCTGGTATCTTAATATTGTAAACCAAATAGCATTGTTTCAAAAACACAAGGGTTGTATTTTATATCATTATTATCTACTTGTACAGAGAATGTAGAGTCCTTACCAACAGAGGCAAGTTTGTTTGGGTTAGAATAGTGACACAGAAAGGAAATTGCTGAAACATACAGTGCTGTGGGCCACTCTAAGAATCCCTCTACCTACCAAGTGCTTAAGGGCTGAGGTTCCAGAGTTGAATTCTTGAGTTAGACCCTATGAAACAACCTCCTCAGAACCAGCTCCTCAACTACTGCTGTACACCATCTCCAATGCAGTTAATAAAGCATAGCTGTGGACATCATACAACAATCTGGACTTCTCTGTCACAGAGACCTCCAAACACCCATTGTCTTTGAACTTCCTCGAAGGCAGAAAGTCTTGGAGACACACTGTCTTCCCATGACTGGTCCTATGTTCTGCCTGATTGAAATGGGAGCTAATTTCAATGACACAAGCAAAATTCTCTCAGAACAGTGCGTCTGCTGCTCTCTGTTGCAGTGCAATAAAATGGAGAAGTACTCCAAGAATCTTCTGGATTTACATCAAGCTAGGCCTGCATGCTGGATTTAGCTCTGCAACCTGAAAAACAGAGGAAGCTGAAGTTCTGCAGTGTAGAGCATACAGGCTAATGATTCTGAAGTGTGCTCATCTTCCAGCTGTTAGCTTTCACCTAAAACCCATCCCAACTCCTTTCCTGAAACCTCACACTAATGTCTCAGTGTCAGTTTAATACTAACACAGTTCTGAAAGAACAAACCAAACCCCAAATCACCTGTTTCTTGTTCCTGTCTTAATAACCCTAGAGAACTGTGAGTAGCAGTGATACTGATGGCCCAATCTTCCTTCTTTGCCTGCTATTCTCACCTTAAAAGTTCAGGTTTAAAATCTGAAGACTGCATTATTAGTTGAATTCTACCATCAGTATCAAGAAATCTAATTCAAGCCTTCCATATTTTTTCACACCCCTCAGACATTTTTATCCACTTTATTTCATGCCATCTCCGCCTCCCCTGCTAGAGAAAGCAGATTCCACAATTTTTTATTTTATTTTTTTACTATTTTTTTAATGCTTCTAGCATTAGCAGTTCTCTGACTTTTTCCTGTCTCTTGTGCACAGAACATTTTTCACAAACTCATCTGTACAGCTTTCACCCGTCCTCCAGTTAATTCCCTTTGGAAGACCCTCATCTGCCATGCTGCCCATGGGAAATCCAGCTGATTTATACTGACAAGTTAATTAAAAACCCCAACAGAACAGCTTATTCTTATTTACCAGCCAACAGTCACATCCTGCCATACTATTTCCCTCCATCTCCTCTGCATGTTTGTTTTTACCTCCTTGTGGCAGGAACAGTGTTTTTTACATTTGGAAAGTATCTATTACTTTGTGAGAATAACAGAAAACAAGTATAAGCACATGAGATGTAAGTCCACAAGGAACAAAAATCCTAAGTTGTTTATAACAACTTATAAACTACAATTAAAATAGTAAAAATTAAATCTGCCAATGTCTTTGCTATCTTTTATAGTCTGTGCTAGGTCTAGCTCTGCTTTGTAATTTTCAATTATTTTTTTAGTGATGCTTGAACCCACTCAAATGCTGAGAAGTGGGATGGAATGGTGCAATGAAGTGGACAAATCCAAGTTGAGAAATTTCAGTGAAATGCTCAACTACTTCATTAGGTGGAAAAGAGCAGGATCAACCAAGGGTGTGCATCCTCTTATCCTCCCCTTCTTTAGGAACTGCAAGCTGTTTTAAGCCAGTTTGGCTGTTTAATTTAACTTCTTAGTTTACTGAAGAAATTGTTAACCTTCAGGGTGCTGGTAGGGGGAGATTACAATAGAATAATGTTTCAAATTCTTTAATGAAACAAATCCTATGCTGCTAACTTAACCTATTGTACCTTGAACAAAAAAAAAAAAAGATGGAAATAAAATCTAAAAGCCAAAAAGCATAACCACAAGAAAACCCAATATACGTTAGGGAAAAGAATCCAAGATAACATATCCCTTAAAGAAGGGAAACATTCCCTTAAGAATGTCATTATAAATTAGTTTAGATAAATTACTGTACTGAAAGTTTTCAAATCTTTTACACTATTGGCATTATTAATTTGAAACTATATTTCAAAATATTTTTTTTAAGAACCTCACATATAATAAATAACTTTATAGAATATACTGACAAAAAGATGGTCATTTTAAAGGAAAACAAAGCCAAAGTTTAAAAAATATTATTTTTTGACTTACTTGTAATGAGGAAATACAAATAAATTATATGCACTAAAGACATGTTTGGTCACTTTATCAAGGCCCCAGTTACATTTTCTTGTCCATCTGACAACTGACTGGACGAAATTAATTTAACAAGGGAGTTGAATCTATATTAAAAAGAGAATGGAGCAAGGATGTAGCACTTGCCAATACTTCCAAAGAATTCTGAAGTTCCACTTGCTCATAAATTAAGAATATATGCTGTTATACATACAACATTATAAAATGAAAATATTTCAGTATAAGAATTTAGCATAACACAGTACTACTGTTATTATGAGTTTAGATATTGAAGCAATTTATGTTTCTAAAACTACAGATTAACATCCTAAACTACTGGGTTTTTCTTCAGTTACAGATCAGGGAAAAACTTAATAAACATGTAGTTAAGTGTAGATTATTACTTATGCTTTCTGGGCTTTTTTTCCAGAAGAAGCAAATAGATATAATCAAAATTTTTTTTTAAAAAAATACACATTTTTTATCTACAGCAAAGCAGTCTTGTTTTTTTAGACTAAAGGAATATTTCCATAAGCACATTTCATATATTAGATCAGGTTCTTAGAAGGTGTTATAATTCTGGGACCTCCCCTTACTTTAAAGTGGAAGTCAAACACCTGCATGGCTTGGCAACAAGAAGCTTTACACTGAAGATAACTTCCCTGCTAAAGAGGAAATGCTCTGTTTGGGGGTATTTCTTCTCATCTCTACTCCTTTCTGCTTTCTACCTATACCTTACAGAAACATTAAGAGGCCAAGCTAATGCACTAGGCAGAGACACTGTTAATGGATGAGTTCCCTATAATTGGTCAACAGCTTCACAGACTAAAGGTTTTGGACAGAGGATAAAAAGAGTAGCTTTGATAAGGCAGTCAAGCCAGGCTGTAGACTGTGGTTAATATTCCTTGCTGATTTAACAGTGGTAATTCCCAAGATAGGCATTGCTTCTGATGTAGGACTACCAAAGCACTTGAATTTAAATGTTTCCCTGTAAAATTTAAGCACTTGGTCAAGTGCATAAATCTCTATCAAGAGACTGCATGCACCCTTTCAATATTGAGTACTGTTCAGTTAGCCAAAAGACTAAGTGAGATTAAGTCTCTGCCAAAAGTGGTTCTTAACCACTCAATTAAGTCTGACATGCTTTAAGAGACAAAAGGTGTTTAATCAGTTGTTACAGATTTTTCTGACAGCTTGAGTATATGCACTCTACTCTGTTCTTACTCAAGTCAATCCCCAAAACTTCTGCAAAATTATTTCAAGTCCAGGAAAGGTAGCACAGCATACTTCCCATTTCCAGACTGGATACACACTGGTACAAAAAAAACCCATGAAGGTTAAGACAAATAGGAAAGACAAAGCAAATTCAGATGGTGATATGAAAGATGACTATTAGTCCATCAAACCCAGACAAGTTTCCAAACAACTTGATAGTCTTATTTCTCAATTTCAGCTTAATCAAAAACTAAAGGTAAAAAGCCCACCAGGAAACAGTTTGTCCTAAATAACACATTTCTGTTAAAATGGGCTTTCCTGCATACCCTCTTCCACATTCGTTTGTCAAAGGGAGTGTTTCTCCCCTTCTCCAGATCACTTCCACCTAAGATGACGAAATCAACCTCAAAAGAACAGTCTTTTTTTTTACCATTTGCTATAGTGGACTGAGGCAACTCAGAAGTCAGTGGTAATTCAGAGCTCTGGTAAAATGCAGAACAGGAAGGAACCACATGGCTTAAGGCAGGTAGGTGAAGAGCTAGGACAGAGTTAAAAAAAGCAAGAAACAAAGCAAGCCTTTGCCTTCCAGAAGCTGGAAACCACTGGATCAACTCAGGTACCCCAGCGACCTGACATTTCACATTTTCAGACATGTTTTCCCTAAATATTAGAAAGCCACAATATCCATTTCAATTCTCATCAACTGAAAGAACTTTGAAAAGAAATAAGCAGTATTATTTAGTTTCCTTCAAGCTTCCCACATAATTCAGATAATGCATCACACCTGGAAGAGGCTTACTGAGCCTGTGTGACCCACTAACACTCAGTAAACAATTCACATGCAGAACTGCCTCCCTTTGCATCAAATGAATTGTGTTATAATGGAATGAGTGTGATACTTGAAAGAATTGCTTACAATTGCACATACAAGAGAAAAAGATAGCTAAGTCTAAATTAAGATGTTGGCTATGAAGTTTCCAATAGGACCTTGACATGACTGTTGACCTACTCATGACATGATCACACCAGTAAGGATTTGGAATTCTATTAGTATTACCAGAGGAAAAAAGTCAAGGAGTCATCAGGAAAATAAATCTATATCTGCTACTCCATCAGCCAATTACTGTTGTTAAAGTGGAATTAGATGAGTATTGACAATGTGAAGGGGATAAGGATTAAGCAGATGACAGAGCATACAGCTAGCATTGCTGTTCTGGTTTGTTTCCCACCCCCCCCACCCCCCCCCTACAGAAAGCCTTAAAAACCCCTCAGATGGGAAAGGAATATACTATACAGAATCCAGTGTTGTAACTCTGATCATGTCCTGAAGTAGCAGTTATATACATTAGCCTTCCAGCCAATCACAAAACCAGGCCAAACCCCAAATTCAGTATTGGAGTCCACTAAGGCAAGAGTTTGACATGACATTAACTTGACAACTCACTTCAACCTCAATTATCTGAATGCCACGAAGTAATGCAATTAAATTATGTCAGAGGTATTTTTCTTAGCTCTTAAGAACTGTTTCAGTGTAATAAATGAAACCATAAAAATTTCTCAGTTAAATGAAGCAGTCTTTGTGAAATCAGTGGACTTCTGACATTCAAGACGCTAAATTCACAGCTATTTTGTAAATCTTTTTAAATACTCCAAGCAATGGGAGAAAGGGCAGACCTGATATTCTTACTGATTATTTATTTTGGCTGATACACCTATCAGGCTGCAATTTTGCTTTAGCATTGGCTACAATCCCCATTAATTTCTTTTTAAACACAGACACACATGTAAAGAGTGTATTTCTATATGAAACAAATATTACACAAAAACTTAGCAAACAACTTCCTCCTGTGATCTGGATTGCCCAAACACTCAACTGCTTTAATGCAATATAAAGCACATAAGGCAATAGTGTGAATGAATGATACTGAAACTGTGTGAAGGTAATACAAATTTTAATTGTTTGCAATTCTAACTAAGGAGGCAAATAACACTGAAAAATATAGGGAAAAAAAACACAGATTGCGTCAAATTTTCTCTTGAGTAAAACCCTTATTATCTCTGAATAGCATTATTTTGAAATAATGAAAAGTATTTATTTCCAGAATTACACTGCTATATCATAGTCCTCCACAATCAGAAATACTGAACCATGAACTCTACTTCTATGCAAACAAAAGGAAGAAACTTAACATATTCAAGCAACTCTTTACCATTGTTACAATCAGTTTGCTTATCTAGTTCAAGTAAACATCAAGATTGGCAGCTGACATAATACAAGGGAATAGGAAAGTAGAAGAAATGAAATCACCAAATTTCTGAAGATTAAAATTCCAAGTGACACAAAAATAGGTAGCATGGAGATGCATGCACAGTAGTTATTTATTAGTTATTAGTGCTCTTGGATGTAAATGTGCTGTGTATACAGTTCAAATCCAAAGAATCAGTCTGCTGTCACTTCTGTTCGTGCTTCACTTGACTAAACTTAGCAGAGACCCAATTCTTATTCTGGGCTACCAGAAAGCAAATGTCTGCTTTCACCTTGACCCATCATTCTTGGAACTCAAGGGACCTGCCCTTCTTGAAAATTTGCCAAGAATTTTCTTGGCATTATCTTTTATCAGTACCTCAGGGAAATTTAACCTTAGACACTATTAAAACAGGGAAACACAACATTTTTAGAATATTCAGACTAAAGTTAAGGTAAATCTTAGAGGTCATTACAACCACAGATCTAGACAAAAAACAAGGTTCAGCATGGTTTCTGTTCAGAAAAAAGCTTCGAGTATAATTAACTGATACATAAATAACATTGTCTAAAATAATTAAGGATAACAGAGGATACTAATTACTAAACATAAATGACCTGGCCAACAAATCAATAAAATCAGTGCTTTTAAGTTTCTGTTCTATCTTTACCTGTTCATGATAGATTCTGAAGGGAGATAAAGCAAACTGTGAAAAAAAAAAAAAATAAAAAAATCAAGCAACTCTACCTGGTTTCTTATAGCTTTACATCTGACATTTAAGTGACTTTGAGGGTAACAAAGGCACAAACACTGATCAAATGTTAAAGCATTTATAAGGTTACTCCTGCATGGGTTTCTCTCATGCTAATATCTAAGTTTATGCCAAAAGCCTTTCCTCAAGGGAGTTAATAAATTTAGGTTTGTCACTTAAGCTGGCTACTTCTTTTCACAAAACTTGAGGTATTTAATAATCATTTACATGTGAACGACTGTCACATTTAAGTGGATTGTCAAATTAATTTGGAATTTCCTGAAGGTATTAGGATGAGGCAAGAAGGAAGAAAGAAAAGTGATGACAGCTCACATCACTTCCATAGAAAACCCAAGTAAAAAAAGGCATTAAAAAATTGGCTTTCCACTAGTGAATGACAATGGATACAACACCTCTCTCCCTCTTCTTGACAAAACAGATTTATTACACTGGAAAAAATAGAGGTACCAACTCCACAGAATGTATCATCAGCAACAGAGGTTATACAAATCAGATGTTCATTTCAATTATTATAGAAAATCTAAGATAAGATGCCTAGAAGTTCAAAGTAATGTCATTTAGAGAGACAAAGAAATTTATTGCTTTTTTTCCCTATGCCATATTAACTCTACTGATATAAAGCAGCTCTAGACAAACCTTTTTTTTTTCCCCTATGTACAGAGCACATACCACAGACCTCACATGTTCCACTGCTGTGGGGCTCTGGCAATCACTCTCAACTTAACCCTAAACAGAAACTAAATACCCAGTTTTCCCACATGTCTCTACAATGCTGGCTGCCCACTGTCACTCAAAAGATTTTCTTAACAGTTCATGAAAATGTTTCTACAATTTTTCTTTTCTTCCTTAATCTACTATTTCCACTTCAACAAACCATCTGCTATCATAATCCATTCTTTCAACTTGTTGCAAGTATTCAGACTAAAAATTAGTACTGTATTTAAACAGGTACTTGCTGGATTACATTCATGTCTAATACTAATAGATACACACTAGCCAGACCACACTGAGAGAGAAAATGATTTCTGATTTTTTTTCAGCACCCATCACTCCTAAAAAGAATCTCTTAGTGACTTCCTAGAGATCAAGCAACTGGAATGACAGTACTTAAAAGCAAAAATCATCACAACAGTTTTTAGAGAACTGGTCAGTCCCCAGGTGGAGCTACCTGACATTGGGAAAGATTTTTATTAAGTGTGACCTCAGTCTATAGACAAACAACCACTCAAATTTATCTTTCCTTGATCTGCACCAGGCTGATGTTCCACTAGCAAGCTTGTACCCACTAGATGTTATTGTCCAGCTCTAAATCTCAGCTATTTTTCAGATCAGCAATCATCAAAACAGGCTGAGCAGACAGAGAAATGGAGAAAAGTTTTAACAAAATAAGACAGAGGATGCTCCTATAGCCTATCAACTACTACACACTTGCTGATTTGCTTACTTAGGACACATTCAGGTGCAAGAGAACTGAGATGAGGGAGCAGCAGCAAGATTGCTTGCATTGATAACTCATACACATATTCTAAAAATAAATTACTATTGCTCAAGTAGCTGGCTGATGACTAGAAGTGGACAAAAAAGGTGATTTCAAAGCCTTCTCAAACAGGTACAACTGAAACACTGCTCTAAAGTGCACTTAAAGTAAAAACAGCCATTCTCATAATTCACTACCATTACACCACCTTAAGCTTAAGAGCTTTGATCCCGAGTTAGGATTTTTTAGGTGTTTAAAAAAGATCCAGCCTCAGGTAGAACCTTTGTATTTCAGCACTACTAGGAACTGAAAGCATAGAGAAGGGTCACATTTAAATGACTGCAACTTTGTATGAATTCAGAGTGCAACCGGCAGCATCTCTTCTTAGTTAAGGGACATCACAAATATCTGTAACAGTGATTGAGAATAAAGGGCAAAAGAGCAAGAACACACAAACAAGTAAAATGCAGAAATATAAACTTCAACCAATCCAGTAAATGTAACCTGTCTTGCCAGATGTTTTTTAACTTATTGGAAAAGTTGCTCTACTTAATATTGACAAAGAGATGTGTAAATCAATACACTTGGAACAAGCAATATATTTTAATTTAAAAATGTTCAAACTGCAGCAGTAAATCTATGCACTTAGCACATACAAATCAGAGGGGTTTGCTTGTTGGCTACTTTTGACAAGATAAGACAAGATGGTATGCAAAGCTCAGATGCAAGTAACATCACAGATATTTTGAAAAATATACTAGCTAAAAGTATAACGTGTTGAAATGAACTCTACTACCATTAGCTTGAGTTTACTTAAGGAAGTCAAAGAAAAGACACCGTGGAAAAACTCTCAGTTTTGTTTTGCAATATATTCCAACTACTTGTTACTGTCATAAAGTAACAGACTCCGGCAGCTCTCAGCAAAATTAATGTCAGAATGAGAAAAGAAAAAGTGTTATAAAAAAAAAAATCTGAAAGTCTGAAGTGTAAATAAAGACTCCACCTTAGTTTCCCATGGTATAATACTGCCCCCACACATTCTCCCCATGCTACTTCAAAACTGCCTCACCACCTTTCCTAATCATTGTCTCTTAGATTAACTAAGTTTAAAAAACTTTCAATAAAAACATACAAATCTAAAACCCATTACTCAATTTCACGTTTTAACATGAACTGAAGTATGCCAAACTGTGAAAAAAACCCCATGTACTATTATTATTATTATAATCATTATTAAGAAACATACTACAGTAAAATAGCAGTTTATTTTCAAGTCTGCAAAATATACTTTCAGCAAATTTCAAAATAAAAGTTTGGTGGGAAATGCTTACTAGAAGGGGATAAGGTAGGATTCTATTAACTATGTATCAACAGAGTAATTATTTGAGAAGGAGCAGGCAAACTGGGACAGTCTCAAGCTTCTCAAGTTAAGGAAGTGTTAATTAATGTCTTCCATAATAGTTATTTATGATTCTCATTTTATGTTAATCACAATGGAAAAGGTAATAGTGATAAAGGCAGACAAACCAGCCTGAAAAAAAAGGAAAAATATTGCAGAGATTATTTTAGAATAGTCTTAAATTTATAAAGTTATAATTGCATATGTTAGACATAATGATGTCACCTTCACTGCATACACTTGGACAGACTGACATTTTTCTTGGCAGTGCTACGGCTCTTCTTTGTTTGCCCTACTTGCTACAGCCTAGAATATAATCAAAGTTTCAGCTGTTTCTGCAAATGAATTCATCAAGTTTGTAGTAATCTGAAATTGGACTACAACTTTGATCATAACAAATTAGTGATAATAAGGCCAACTGTTCATTCACCATGGTGCTATGCTAGATTTGTGATGAATGGTAAAAGACTGATTATTATTTTACTTGCAACTACAGTCAGAGAACATTAGAAACAAGAGCCAGCACAAATCATTCAAAGTGGATTTAAACAATTAGGATCTTAAAAAGAATGCGAAAATATTTCTCATTTCTCTTCCTCCCCATTTTCCATAAACAGCAACCAGTAATACATTAATGTCTAATAGCTAACCTCTATCCAAAGGTAAAATCTAAATTCATAAATGGCTTCTGGGAAATGGTTGTGGATAACAAAATGAAATGGTTTTAGAATACCTCTTAATTCTGCTGGAACATGAAAACCCCCAAATATACTTGTCAAGTAATAGAATTTCAGATTGTTATAACTTCCCAGCAAGCCAATTTGATACCCCTGAGCAAGACAGTGAGAAATACATTTAATATATCATGATTGTTCTTTAAAAACATTTCTCATGACATTTTAGGTTGAATAGAGGATTAAATTATTCAGAAAGAATATTTATTTTATTCTTACCATTGAAGTGAAAAATGCAAAGTATCAAAAGTATATTGAAAACAAATGCACTGTTTTCCTGATTATTTGGGTTCTATCTTCAAAACCACATTCCTCTCTCAGCCTGTAAAACCATCCCAGTTTTTGAAGTAATTTGAGTAGTGGAAAAAAGATCTGGTAAACTGCCAAGGATTTTTATCAAAGTATTTAGAATTTTCCCCTTTGAATGAAAGAGGGTTGCTGGTTACAATACTCCATGCCTTGCAATCTGAGTAAATTCCTTCTGCTGGGATGACTGCCTTGAATTAGTCTCTTCAAGGCCAAAGTTCATAATGCTCCTAAGCAGTTCAAGTGTTGTTTTCAGTATTAATGCATGGCCAAGCAAGGCCTGTTACTGCTTTTCAGTCTCTGCTGTCACCACTCTTCAATGGCAATGCAGAAGTAAGCATTAGGTTTACTGTGACAAATAAATTCATTTACAATGACTACCAAAACCAGAACAAACAATGTGGTAAGGAAAGAAATGTTGAATAAAGAATACTGTCAGAAAGACCCAAGAGAAAATGCCATGAAAATGCCAAAGGGAAAAACACCAAGAGAAAATGCCATGAAACATTTCTGGAAAATGAGAGTCCAGGAAACAATATATATATATATGACAATACAGCAGGTGGCTTTCCCTGTATCTTCTTCCAGATCTGCCCTTGCAGTGACACTAAGTGGCAGTCCCAGGCAAGACTGATGCAAGAGAGAAGGGAGGTTCTGGTTTATTTTTTGCCTTAAATACGACAATTACACAAGACATTTTTAGATTAGATTTGGACCACACAGAACTGTTAACATTCTCATTAAATATATGAAGATTAATGGTCTGGGGTGATCAATGCATGCCATGGGTTACAGGATAGGAACCAGACAGAGCACGATGAGGCCAGCAAGCTGCCACTTCATGCAGTGCCTCTCCCAATACTTGCTTCTACTCATGCCTGTGTCCCCTGAGTCCTAAGGAATACTACACAGCTTTCCTGTGGCATCCGGAGTTCACATATCTGAGACAGAGGCAGGCCTAACTGGCCAAGTATTGCAATTCAGAGAGAATGCCAAGGATGCCAAGAAAGCATGGCACCTTGCTGGAAACGCAAGGTTACTGATACTGACAGTGCAGCACAAAGAACCAGATTCCTAGAAATGAGTCTCAGGCATTAAGATTTGAAAATGCTCTAATTGTTTTACAAAATAAATCTTTTATAATATCAGTTTATTTTTAGTAAACCTACATATTACTTGTTTAATAAATATTTAAGCACAGAGAAACACTTGGCATTTATTTTTGGCAATGAATACTATAATCTGACTAACATATCAGCAAGAACAACCTTTCCTTTTGCCATACCCCCTTTAAAAATTCCTTTATTTAATAAATATGCATCTTTCTGCTACATGCTCTACATCAAAGATCCTTCCCTGTTCTTCTTAAAGACCATGCACTATAAACCCTATTCTGCGCCACCGATTTTAAATTTCATCTATAAAAGTCATTTTACATATACTACAAATAACAATACATGCCCCAGTTTGAATATTAAAGCTGTAATTCAATTTCAAGGTTCTTCTGACAGTATTCCAGTATCACACTTTTTCCAAGATGCTATTTGAGCCCTTTTTAGTAAATTCACAAACTACCACAAATCAAAGCTTAAAAGCAGATACATTTCATCAAGAACTTCAACAGAGTTTGTTGCTACCCATGCAAACAGTACTAAGTTGGTTCCATTGTCCTGGGGTGACTTTATGATGCTTCTATCCCCAGTCGTCTGTTTTTCTCCTGAATTTGCCCTAAACCAGGACAAATACTAATAGAAATTAACAGAAATAGTTAGAATTAATAAAAGAAGTTACATGATTCCATGTTTACAATCCATACCCTAAAACACATTCATTTCAACTTGCTATGCCTTTTCTTCTTTCATGCCTAACAAACAGAAGGCAGGATGTTATTAGCTATTAAGACAGATATATGAAAAACCCACATTGAGATAAATCCAGATTTACGGAGTGTAAACTCACCCAAGTCTCTGTTCCTTAGACTTTATTAGCTTTAATTACTCAGAGATACCTAACTATTAGACAAGATCAGGCTTTGACTTAATTTAGAAAATTAAATTTAACTTCTATCAATGTGGTTAACTGTCTCAGTAGAGTGTAGGTAGTGGTCAGGGACTGGCCTGTGCCCGTCACATTTGGTACCCGTTGGCTCCGTGATGGACAAAACCAACTCACTGTGCACCAGAATGGAACCAGGAATCCCTGCTGCTTCTGTGAAAAGAATATTTGGGAATGGGAGGCAAAAGCCAAAAGGAGACACACACAAGAGGATGCAGAAAGGAGATGCCAGAAGGGGATAAATGCTAAACAAACACCCACTGGTCTGTAGTTCCCCAGATCCTCCTTTCTCCTCTTTTTAAAAATGAGACAATGTTTCCCTTTTCCCAGTCACTGGGGATTTTGCCTGATAGCCATGACTTCTCAAATATGATAGAGAGTGGCTTGGCAACAGTATCAGTCAGCTCCCCCATTCCTGGGATATGGGTCATCAGGTCACATAGACTTGTGGCTGTTCAGCTTCATCAGTTGATCCTCTTCAGGAGGAGGAACTTCAATCCCTCCATATCCATAGAGAAATCAGGCACTTGAAGCTGTGTTTTGGGAGACACCAGCACAGACTCAGCCAACTCACATGTGGAGCCTGGAACAATTTGCATCATATACTGCCCCTCTTCAAACAGGCAGTTCAGTTATGATGTTGTATACTTGTATGCAGGTTTAAATAGCTATGGAAACGCAACCGTGGATATCATCAGGGACAGAAAAAAGACTGAGTCAGGTAAAAAATGGGACAGGGAATAAAAGTTCCTGTAGACAAAAAATTTTGTCGAAAGACAGCAGAAGAAAATCCTTAAGAAACTAAAGTTCTTTGAGATGGTCAAGAATAGTTGTATTTGCTAACTGCATTTTGTATATTGCCAACAGGCAAACATGGCATTAAATTCAATCTTCAACTTGTTGAAAATGTACGTTCAAAGTCTGCCATGTGAAATTTAACACAGTAAGCACTCCAACTGACAAAAACAAGCCAGTGCTTCCCAGTAGAAACAAGAATACATACAGAATTCAGAGACATCCACAGCCAGGAGAGTACACAAATTACCGATACCTAGCCAGAACATCTCTTGGAAGACAAAGAATCACAAACATAACAAGCCAAGGACTGGTATAATCCATAGCCCTTAGGTCAACTTGCTCCACTTGAAAGAGGCTAAAAAAATGGTAAAGAAAGCACATGGCAAGACATGGGAAAATCTCACAGGGGTTCTCCCCAGCCTTTCACAACCCACCATCCTGCTGCACATGACAAAAACTTTTGGCAGTGCCTGCCAGAACCCCCTCTGTATCTCACCTCCTTGGTTTGATATCTTTAAGATTAGCCATTGCTGCACAGTAGGTGAGACACTGCCAAACATCAGGAGACCCTTGATCAGGAATAATCGAAACTGAGAGAATTGATGAAGATTTCTGTTTTGGCTTCATTGATGAGGATTGCTGGTTTGGGTTATCACTTTTGTGAGAGAAAACTCAAAGTGTCTGGGGTTAGCTAGCCTTCTCCAATTTGCTTGTCAGACAAGTTCTGAAGTGTATAGGTGCTGCTGCTCGAACAACAAGTAATACAGTTTTCCAGGCCACGCAACATCTAGATCATATGAAACAACACTGGACACATGGATCAAGAAGACTGATCTCTATAAAGCACACAACCATCAAAATTTCAATTTGATGTACGAACGTGGACAAGCTTCCTCAGAATGTTCAGTTAGAAGATGTATGCTAAGGAAAGCACACAAAGCTTTAAAAAGTCTGCTCTGACAGAATTTATGTCAGGCATTTTGCCAAAAGAAAGATCATTAATGGTTTTGATGATCTCCCCTTGGAGAGGGGGCTGCCAAGACAAATCCTCTTAGTTATACTAGAGAGGTTAAGTGAGGTCAAAAAGTCCCACCTTTCCCCAGCTGTGGGCACTTCACCAGTTTGATAATTTTGATAATGAAATAAATGAATGCTTTAGGTGTTTACATTTAATTAGTCTGATGCCAGCCGAGTTTCTAATAACCAGCATTATACTTGGGTTTGTGTCTGCTTTGATTAGCTCTCTTAACAGCCGACCAGCTCTGTCACCCTACTGAAACAATCTATTTTACACAAGTCAAGGCCATTTGAGACCTCTGGGCTATGTGGAGGCTGACAGCACGGCTGGCCACTTCCAGCTCCTCCAGCAAAACAGCGAGAATAAAGGGGACACCAGATGTACCTACCTAACTCTCCAGGCATTTTTCTGTCTCCCTTTAGGTTAAGGTAGACACAAGTGCCTGTTTATTTTCTTCTGAAGGTGAAAGAAATAGTTGCGCTTGGTAACACACTTTGAAAGCCATGGTGTACAATACCTCAAGGATATTATTTACCTTCCAAAGCAAGAGTGTCTAAATAGTCACCTGCTCCCTAAACACTTCCATGCACAGGAGGCAAGACTTAATCTCCTTTCAAAAATAATCCTTGTACAGTTGATCTCCATGGCAAAGGCAAAACTTAAAAGCGATTGGTGTAACAACATTCAGAATCCCATGAAAACAGTTAGCTACCAAAAATACTATTTGTGGCTATTCATTCAAGTGCATTCTCCCCATTGCAATGTTGGGATTTCAATTATATTGAGATTAAGTTTCTTCACTTTACTAATTTAGTGGAAAAACTGTAGAAGAAACACATCCAAAAGAAATTCAAAGATTTTCAACAGAAAAAACACACAATAACACTAACTGAAAGATCACCAATTTCTCCCAAAGAACCATCAACAAAGGCTGTATCGATTGTCAGCAACAATATTGGATAATTTTACTGAAAGCTCAGTAAAAAAATTTTACTGAAAGCTCAGAAAATACTTTCTACTCCCTCATCACTACCTGACAAACTAGCAGACTATAGATAAAACAGATGCAATCTACCAAAATACAGCAGTTTCCCATCTATTAACCTAGAATTAAAAGACCACTAAATAATTAAGGACCTACTTCTCCAAGGTCCCTCAATGACTCAGTATGGCACCACAACTAGACACAGGTACTCATTATGAAGTTTTCCATGCTCATGACAGATTTGGGGCCTGCTGCCCTCTAAGACTGCTGAAGAGCTCTCATACCACCTGCAGTAGTAACTCCCCTGAAATAAGCAAATGAGGTACATACCTCCCTCCACAGGAAAATAATAAAAAAAGCCAAAAATAATCCCCCTGACCAAAACCTTGAAAGCACACTGATTTTTAGAAAGTACCTTTTCCCACCCCATAACATCAAAAATGAAGAGAAGATTGTCATGGAACATCTGCACTGGAGTTTCCTACTAATGTATTATTATTATTATCATTATTATTGACTCTACTTATGTTTTGTTATTTTGTGTTGCTTCATAGTACACACATTTCAATACTTTTTTTTTAGAAGTTGTGCTCACTGTTCTAATTTGGAAGAAAACACATTTCTTCTGAAAAGACATGAGAATTCTCTTCCATGCAACATATGCACTTTCTGAAATGACTAATGCATCCTGGCAACAATAAACCCTGAAAAACAACAGTGTGAATGTAGTTCTGAGAAAATTATGTTTTGAAGTTTGAAAGTGTTCACATAATGTATAAAATGATCACACGATTCTAATTTGACAATTGTTACATATCAGAATTAATTTACAGCTCTGCATCAGTTTACACCATTAAATATTCATGATACCAGTTACACTTACACTTAATGATGCTTGTTTGCTCATGTGCTTCTTCCAATCACAGAAAAATGTGGCAAAAAAAAAATGATTCCTGTAATACATCATGCATCTTTAGTTGCAAATGCTCCTTTCAAAGACCATGTCTTTCTGGATCTTGCCAATTATTAGAACTAGTTAAGTAATTTTCACTTCCTCATGGCAGCGCCAAATACATATTTAAAGCAATTAAAACAGACAACATTTATAGTGATTGGCTAAAGCACAAAACAAACCCTCTGTTGTTTCTCTAGTTCTATGGCAGCTTTCTTTGTCTTTTGTAGGCTGTAGTCCTACCCACTACAGACCTCAGAGCAGGAAGTCCTAAGGGGAGGTCACACAGACTTACATCACTGCTGGAAACTCAGCTTTGTTGCAAATTGTTTTGATTCCTTTTTAACACATTGTTACAATTAGAAATAGAGTAGCACTGGGTGGTTCTGATTTTTGACAATTTAAAGAGACATCTTTCACCCAAATTATTCTCAAAGAATGTTAATACATGATTATGACATATGTACCTCAATAAGTACTCTGAGTATTAGATTTGTATTTGTACCTAATTAGAGTAAGGTTTAAAATGTGAAAAAAGCTACTTCCATAGAAAAATAAGAAATTAACTTTGAGAGACATGAACATATTGACACTATTTTTAGATAAGCACATAAGACCTGTAATTAAAGCTTGATCTTTGCCTAAGAAAACATCTGTTTTCTTCACTGTGTAATTACTAAAATTAATGAATTCCAATCCATCCAAACAAATTATTTTTTAAACTTTGAAATCAATCACTTTAAAGCCCAAGATGCTTTCAGCTGCACGTATTTACCAAAAAGTGATACTGTAGATCAAGTTCAAATTAAGACTGGAATTTTTTTATAGTTATGTTTCAAACATTTGCCAGCATTCTTCCTCTATTCTGCCAATGTTCACATTTCTATTATAAACAAAACGTATTTGTGCCTTTAAGAAAATTGAGATAGCTACATACTAGATTAACCTCCTCATATATAATTCTTGTCAGAAATCTGATTAAGATCACATTTTTAACTGGATCATAACAGGAAATACGCTTATTGGGAGATTTTAAAAAAAATAAGACTATCCCTCTCTGACACATTTTATTATATACAGAGCGGGAAACTGCTGAACAGTGAACACAATTTCACAATGCAGATTAGAATATCAATCATTAGAGAAATTTCTGTTAAAATACTTTCTTCTTAAAAAAAGTGCTCCTTGTAAGAACACTCCATGGCAGGTGACCACACTTGAAGAGACTGGCACTGGATAATTACAGGCACCCCAAATAACAGGGCACAGAGTATGCTTTAGCAATCACCACTACTGCCACTGTATTGCTCTGATAAGGGGGCAACTAAAGGAGGCTACCATCACACACCATCTTTGGGTTCTCACTCCCAAGGGCAATTCTGACTGCTCATATTAAAAATCTTTGACCAAAACCTATGTATCTATTAGTCTCCTATAGTTGTTTCAGTCCTCCTCTTTGACTCAGAGAGATGCCCAGGAAAAACCCAGCTAACAATCTCATAAGTACTTGTTTTACGAATCTGGCCCTCAGTCAAGAAGTTGCAGTGAAAAGTCTTTTAATCACCTTCTGATCAGAATTTACTGGATTGGATCTAAGTTCAAGGGTATTAAAATGTGCAAAGGAGACTATGAAAAAATGGCTGGGTTATAGATTTTAACTTCTTAACTAGAAAATTGACTCAAAATAGATTTTCTAATTTACAATGAATCAAAAGAAAAAACATTAGACCATAGCAAAAGTGGCACAAATGTATCAAAAAGCAAATGAATAAACATTTGAAAAGATTTATTATTAGAAATTGTAATAAATTTTGGAAAGATGAATCGATTTTAGTTAAAAGGTATAACTGACAATTTATTGGGCGGGAAGATGCATTATTTTCCAATTGTTATCCACCTACAGTAAAACTGATTTGTGTCCTATTGTATTTTATGGAAAAGGAGAGAGCAACTTTCAGTGATTTAGATTAAATGTATTAATCATAACCAGACACTGTGAACTATATATCTACTATTAAAGAAGATTTTTGACATTTAATTCTGTAGCAATATTTTGGCTCTGTACCACTCTTCCTAAATCCAATTCCTGCTACAGTTGGCAGATTTCTCCCTTTTAATTTTATGGGGCTTAAAGTAGCATTTAACCACCCATGCGGTAAATAATGCAGGATTAGAAATATTTAGTGTTTTGTTTCCCTTTGAAGAGTACCAATCCATCAACCCCCAAATATTTTAAAAATATTTTTCACATTCTAGTAATATTTAATACAAGATTCAGGAAAACATCCTATATAAATGAAGTTGTTTTCCTGAAACAAAATATGCCCCACATTAAATACTAAAGAAAATAGGCACCTGCATCACTGATATAGGGCAATTAATTTTATAATGATACTGCTTTGTGTACAAAGAAAACTTTAATAAAACCTTCAGAGTTTTTAAACTTGATAGTCACATAATATCTAATACTTACTCTCAATCAGAAAAAATGCAGGTAAATGTTCTCCTGAATAAGGCATAACAGTATATTTTATAATATTTATGCCCAACTTAACACTGAAATGGTAGCTGCTATTTATGCAAACGCTCTCCCTCCTCTTTTTTATGAAATCATTTCCTATGTTTAGCTTAAATGCCATAAATTGCTGCATGGAATAGTGAGCTTAGAATAACTTTTAAGAGGCAGTTCTTAGAGTTCTTTTAGGTATTGCAAATAGTCTTAAATTGCCTTAGACCTACACCAACATGTAAATTCCAGATTTTTAAAAAACACAACCAAGAGTTGCAGTATTGCAATACAATCTCAGTTGCCACATGTGCAATGCTTTCTTTTCCATAGCCTAATAGTGTGACAGAAAACAGGAAAAAGGGTTTTCTCCAATTTGAACATATTCTACAGGGAATAAAAATACAACCTACTGTGAACATACTGTATGTATCTGTTTAGGTCTTTGTAAAATAAGGCTTTTAGATGCCCTGTCCAAAGCAAACAGGTCAGGGTAAAGGGAAAATGGAGCACATTTTCTCTAAAAAGCTCTTTAAAGCGATCTACACAAGTGTTTAAAGAAATATACATCTAAAGCAAGACAGTTGCAACACAGTTTGCCCATCAGCTAACAATAAGGAAAGACTGACTCCCTAAAAAACTTTCAGTTCTCTGAACTGAGAAGTTTCTTCCTTGACCTTTAAAACTATAATCCACAGGAACACCAAGTCAAAGCTGAGAAGTGACAGAATAAGAAAGTCTCCTACTTGTGAATGCATGTGTTTAAAACCACCTGTCAGACCACCTATCCAAAGTTAGTAGTGAGAAAAGGAAAAACTATTCACAACAAAAATCAGATTAGAAGCAAGTAGAAGAGTCTGCTGAGTCTAATTGCAAGGGGCTAAATGAAACAGATTTTGGGCTATTACCAAAACTGTTGGACTGGAAGGGTTCACTTGATCAGTTATAAGCATTTACACTTCACTTCAAAAAGAATCTAAAAAAGCACCTGCTATGTTGCAGCTGAAGGGACAGTAATTAACAAGAAAGGACTAATACACTCTTGAACCACTCCAGCTGCAAGTGCTAATGTTAATAAACCTTTTCTTGCTCTTTATTCCTAGATACTCTATGTAAATTGGCAACTGGGCAAATGGTTTAAGTACACAAAGACCAGTAATTATTATGCTTTTGAAAACATCAGAGCAATGTTTTATCTAGGGCTTTCCCACAACATCAAGAGCCTACAAAAATGAGGAGCTTTGAGTTTTTCTGTGATTCGTCTCACAAATCAGTTTTTTGAAAGTCCTGATTATCTCTGGAATGACCTTTCCATTCTAAGATTGTTTACCACCATTTTATGTAAAGTCAGCACTGTTGTGTCTAATGCTGGATAAACATGTATTATCAAGTGTTCACTTTCAACAGATCTTCAAATTGAACGTGTTGCAGAAACATAAACAAAGCCAACATTCCTGCAAAGAAAAGGTTCTGCATTCAGTTAAGTGCTAATTTGCTGTAAATACTATGTGGTAACTGTCGGAAGAGGGAATCCCTGAGACACTTTAGTAATTTTTGCCTTCTCAAAACTACGCTCTCAGTACATACTTTTGATTTTCTTATTTCAAGAAATGAAACAGTAGCAAGCCTGCCTTTTTTACAGCTGAGGCAGAAGTAAGTTAGGTTCAACAACTGTGGTTTGCTTCACTCCTTTCTGGTTATGTTTAACACATTACTGAACACTTTTTACATCTAACTGAAGTCAGAGGAATCAAAGAGAATACATTCCTGTATAATCTCTCACATCAGAAAAGAAGCAGAGTAATTTTCTTGGTCGACTCAACTTCAGCACAATACATCATATATGTTTCCTACTTTATTTTCTGTCCTGCATTTTGAAGTAATTTGATACATGCACTGCTGCCATGATGAATTGCTGGAGAGAGTACTACAAATCCAGTTTAATTTACTATTTTTGCATTATTTCTTATGCGGGGTACAAGCCATATGATCTTGAACAGAACATATGCCCCCCCCCCCCCCCTTTTAAATTTAGATTTGTATTTTTGCTTTTGTTTAAAATCAAACAAGATTAAAATATTCTAATTCCTCATCATTGTCTTACAGTAATGATTAGAAAGAGAAGCTGCTAATGGTATCCATCACTTCACACAAGATTTTTGGAATATGTATTACATAAACTAATACTAACAGAATCAATGAACAAAAAAAAAAGAGTGCACCTGAATATAAACTGCTTATCTCAGAACAAATTAATGCACCTGAATATAAACTGCTTATCTTAGAAAAATCTAGAAGGTCATCTAATAGGCTTAATCTAGACATCTAAAGGAAATACTCTGCTTATCTCTAGACATCTAAAGTGGCTGTATTCATTACAGATGACCACCATATGAAAGGCAACATAAAAAAATATATGGGACTATTTTCAAGTTGTTCAACCTATCAGCAGGCCTGATGGAAAAGCTATTCATGTGAATGAGTTGAAGTGGGTTGAATTCGCAAGAAACTTCCGAGTGTTTAGGAGCTGTAGTTGACCTTGTACTTGCTTTCGGTTAAAAAATATTAAACACTGTGTTAGCTGAAATCACTGGCATGATTTTCATGATTTACTTTACATTTATGATGTTATTACAGCATAAATGAGATGTTGCTTATCAGGTAAACCACAGTATCTGTGCAAGTGTTCCTTGCCTATTACATGTATTTTTCTATCTATTCTCAGCATTAAAGGATCAACTCCCCCATCAAGCTCAAGGAAGACCAGCTCCTAACCTGACTCTGGATACAAGATGCTGTTCTACCATTAATTGTTTGAAGTGCTGCTCTTGAGGCATTAAGAAATTTCTAAAAGAGACACAACTGAGAGAAGTTCTTGTGGAAAAGATACTAAATGCAATTACATTTAAAGGACTTATTTTTTACATTAGAACTACACTAAAACATAAAATTTATAAGAACACATATGGACTTGGGAAGTCAAAATAAGAAAAATTCCTAATGTCTACAGAAGAAACATTTCATGCAGCCACACACCAAAAAGCGAGACTTCTTTTAAAGCTGCAGAAAACAAGAGGAATAATCACATTGCTATATATTTTGAGGTCAGAGGTCTTAAAAATCATTATTATCTGTAAAGACTGCTGTAAAACTGTTAAATGTGTTTTCAAGGCAAACACTAACTGAAGAATGAAAGGGATATCATAATGCTATTTGTCCTGCTTAAAAATCAACTTAAGTGAAATTGTAGATGACAATCATTGGAGTGGTTGGGTTGAGGTGAATTACAAGAAATATTGCTTAGCCTAACAGTTCATAGCACTTGTCACCACGAATAAACCACAGAACGCATCTGAAAAACTAAGCAACGCATTTGGCATTTCTGAGACTAATGCTGGAGGGCAACTATTTTGCTGAAGTGGGATGCTGGATTTGACACTATATGGAGAGTCCAAGAAGAGACTAAGCCACCACATTCACTTCAGTTAGACAGCAGTTAATCTTTGATAGTTTAAGAGTATGCTTTGATTGTTACCACAGGTCAATTATATCAAGAAAAAAAAGCACTGTGAGATTTGTGACACAGAGTATCTCTTTTAGTGGTTACACCTAAAAGATACTTACATTTTGTTGATGAAGTACAATTGTTATCTCCATAAGCTATTAATTGCCTGATGCATGTAAACTACTTTTTTTCTTGATAGTCATATATTTTGTAAGAATCAAGGTAGGACACAATTCAAGACTACACTCTAATTTACAAGGTAGGTGGTACAGAAGAAGAAACAAAAATCACACAGAGCTCACCTTCACCTTTAACTCTTTTCTGGCTAATGAACTGCAGCTTCAAGTGAGACAAATGCTGTGGTATTATTTGTGCCTCTTTGCTGAATTGATGACACCATGACAATTGAAGATTTTCATTAGACTATTTCAGGTAAAATCACTGTCACTTGAAGCAAATAGTTTGTGAGGCAGACTTCATTTAACTGTAAATCTCATGATAGGTAGAAATCACAACCCTTCATAACAATGACATCAACACTGACAAACCTGACTTATTAATTAATTGTAGTGCTCTGTCTTGAACAATCAAAATACAAAGCAACTGTGCCTTACATATGGATACAACTGGTGGTGCTATTAGTGATGAGAACCACTTTGAGAACTGACCTACCATGAAAAATTATACATGTGTAATTAGGAACCTTTCAATGAGGAAGTATGCTAAGCTATTATGAAAGTCACTAAACAGCTTTAGTCCTTCATCAGGTGCTTCCCATGGCAGATGGAAGTTACATTAGGCTTGCACCAGTGTAAGTAAAAGCTTTAGCAAAAATGCACTGGAAAATTAATTTGTGGAAAAAAATAGCCATTACAGTGGTTTACATTACAAAACCAAAACCACCCTACCCTTCTCATTTAAAGGTAAATTCATTTGCAGTTTTAGGAGCATAAGGTTTCAAAGTGTTACTCTCAGACAGACTCCTAATATTCCTCATCATGAATGAATCAAAGTGTAAAATCCAACAAGAGTTTAGTTTTGTTATAATCCAGTACCATCACATTTTCACAGACAGAGATTATTGTTCCAAATGACAGAAAATCATTAACTGAATAATTAACACACCACAGATAAATTCTTTCATGCACTTTGCTGATACTGTATTATTTTATCCAACTGTATACCACTCATCTAACGTAAACAAATTCTCCAAACCACCAAATACATCTTGAGAAGCAATGTTCTTCCAAAAGTTTCAGAGTATCCACAAAGAGCATTCTGACCAATACTGTAAGAAGAGTGCCCAAATTATTCTTTAAGGAAATATTCCTTGGATCTATAGCAAGGTTTCTTAGCCAGTAACACTTCATTTACAAAATATTTTGATAGGGAAAAAAAAGCTCCTGAAAACACCTAGCTATTCTTCAGTTAGAAAGAATTTAGAAGCAGAAATGCTTGATTTGATTTTACATTTTGAAAGCTGTTTAACCAGCATGAATGCTCAATGCATCTTTTCTCCTAATGTCAACAGACTGTTAATCTGCCAATGAATTCTTTGAGAAAAGCTTTTATCTTTGAACTTTTGAAAAAAAGTCACAGGATTTGACAGAAATACCTGTCTGAATCTGAAAAGATAACAGCATCTGGAAATACAGCTTTCATCCTTTAAGTATATTTTGAATAATTACAGCTGTTTATAGTCAAGCTCAGTAGTACAGATGTGCAAAAAAACAAATCAGTCTAGGAGTGCAGCACTTAATACAAGCTGTCTTTAATATAATGAAACCAAAGCCCATGACACAAAGGTGATGGAAGGAAAAATTGTCAGTCAAAAGAAAGCATCTTTTTTATTGGTCATGTTTTTTGCACTTTAGCTCAGTGAAATCACTTACCAGCTTTCAGCCTAGACAGGGAATACAGGCAGGAAGAGACAACACAGAAGAGCTCTCAAACAAAACCCTGCAATGTTTCTCTGTCTCAGAGAAGAAACAGTGCCTAGAACCACACAAGAAATAGCTAAAACAGCAGCACTCATTTTTAAAATTTATTAAAACTATTTTCACTTATTTGTATGGAGTAGTGAACAAAAGTCAAAATTTTCAGTTGATTACTAAGTTGGGCAAAACATTTTGAAGAGAGTAAGAAAATAGTCATGTTATGTTTTCACTGTCTATAATTAACTCTTATTTTCTTTAATAAGGGTTTTATGCTCTACTCAGGAATCCATCTGAGAAAAAAATTACAACCTTACTCATTGTAGGTAAAGAGGCAATTTTGTATTCTGCATTTTAGAAATAAACTTTTACAGTTACAACACTAAATCTAAATATTAGATTTTAGATTTTATTCTATGAAATAACAAAGCTGCACATGCAATTTGCTAGAAAGAGCACAGACGGAGTATTAGAAAAGTGACATGTATAAAAACTATATGTCACTAGGTAAGTGCCAAGTATATAAACATACAAAGATGAGAAGAAAAAGGTTCTTTCCTTCTAAGAAATGAGTGTTCCATTCATAGAACACTACCTCTAAATTGTAGGACTTTTGCCTTTGCCTAACATAAAGCAACGTGAGGCTTGGGACTACTTGATCACGTCATATATATTCAGAATTCAATCAATTCAACTTAACCACAGTAAGATTTCACGCAATATACACCTTATTAAAGAGTACATTAAATATGAAAGCAAATGGGTAATTTTCCTCATTTTAACTACAAAGCTACTACTATCAACTTGGCATGGTATTACAGAAACCACATGCTTTTCTATTTCATTTCAAATATAGTTACAGTCGATGCTGTCACAAGACAAAAGTAATGAAGATATGAAAAGCCATTATTGTTCTAACACAAATATATGTGACAAACTACTAAATTACAGATTCCGTTAGAAACGTGCCTGTATCTTAAATGAACTGGACAATTGAAAGGCTATAAGACACTTGTATTGAATATTTACTTTTTTTTTTAATTTTCTTGCTTGGCCTTTTCAGTTGTCATCTGCTGTATGATAACTCATGCAATCTTCACATTGGATTAGATAAGGATTTTCAAAGTAAGTGCATGCTACCTTTTTACTTGTCTCTTTCTTGTCCACTATTGTGTGATTAGTAAAGAAGTGTTTTGACTCAAAGGCTGTACACCTGATAAAACAAAGACCCATGAGTTAGCTCAAATTAAGCAACTCATCCATGAAACACAGGAAGAGCTTCAGGAGAGAAGGCAAGTGCCAGCTGTGACTACTTCAAGTTTACTACCTGGTCCATAAAGAGCAGCATTCTCCCTCTAATCCTCAGCTCCCACTCTGCTGTGAACATCATGTGAGCAGGCCTTGGTCCACACCAAGCAACAGTCACACTCTCAGCCTGTTATTTCTCTTACAAGAAAATACCCAAACAGTTGGGCATTAAACACCTGAGAGAGAATGAGGGTGTATCAAAGAATTATCAGAACTCTTCATTCTGCCTTCCCCAAACCTGTGATCTCACCCAGGTTTTGCTGCCTGCTATAATTGTGAACCTTCAACCAAGCTTTTCAAAAAAGCTTAAGCCTTGACTGTATGCAAAAGGCCAACTGTATGCTCAAATTCCCTAGATATAAATTACACATGCTTAGACTGAACACAAGATACAATGTGTGTCTTTCAGGTAGTGTATTTCTCTTTTTTTTTCCTAACATTGCCTCCCTTTCAGGTCTGTGTAAAGGCAGCGATCAGACTCCTTGCTGTTAAAGAAGGATTCATCCACACCACAATCCTGCTCAATAACTTGAGTCTGCAGTGTTCTTTTCTCAGGATATTAATCTTTCTAAAAGCATTCATGCTCTTCTTCACTGTTACCATCTAATAGCAGTAATTACTTCTTGTTCTGTGTTATCCGATGTCACAGGTATTAAATGACTTTTTTTTTGTCACTGGATTGAAGTATCTAAAGAAGATTTTCTTTAAGAAGCAATCACTGACAAAAGGAAGCACATGAGCTCGGGTTTATATAGCCATGTTTGCAAAGACAGATGCAGCAGATGTGCCCACAAACATAAATAGTCATTAAGGAGGTCAGAAAACTGCATCTGCAGAGCAAACAGCACATCCCTTCTATCTGTGACTCCTGCATAAACATAGTGACTCAGAAGCTACATTCACATGCCAAACTTCTTCCACAACATCATGCAAATGATATATTTAATAACTGGAGGAAACTGAATTATCAGTCTTTAGTAGATTGGCCTGGATTTTTGTTATAAAGGTACCATCATTATATATGGGATATCATGACTGGAAGACAAAATGGGCTCCTAAGGACAATCCAGAAAGCGTAGCAGAAAATAAACATTAGGATTTTTTTATTATATATATGCATTGACAGTATATCTTCATCAATTGAAATTTAATCACCTTTTCACAATTTAGAGGAAAAGGCAGGATTTAGGGTAGTTAAGCCATGTATCATCAGTACCATGAAGCTAACCTATCAGTTATAATAGCTCCTATAAAATACCAGAGTGAAATTGCAATAAGCCTAGAAAATGGGCTACAAATCCCAGATATGCTCAAGCAAGCACTGAACCAAAAATAAAAATAGGTAGATAGGAAACCAAGAAGTAGACAGCATTCATCTAATTCATGACCACTAACAGCAGAGATCACAGGCCAAGGTTTTAAAGCATCTTATTCAGCTCCAAATGGCAATTATTGGACAGGAACTTCAATTACAAAAACCTTGCCTCTTCAAAACAAGTTAAATTTCTAGCAGTTCCTTTCTATTCTGTCCACATATAACTTTTGCATTTCTCAGAAGCAACTTACGTTGCTTAGGCAACTTAAATTTGAAAACACTTAATGTCAAATAATAAAGAATATCCATGTTCCAGTATTTATTGTCCTGGCCTATGTTTATAACACTGGAAAAAGGATCTCCCACATTCTCTTCCTCTTCAAACATTTTTCTTATAAGAAAGGAAGAGACTGAGCTATAATTAATATATTTTAGCATTTAAATTTAAAAAGTCAAACTTCTCATTTATGCCCTCCTCCAAAGAATAATTAAAAAGAAAAAAAAAACTATTAGAAAATTACTTTAGACAAAAACTGTGGGACAATCCAAGGATTAGACTACACAGAAATGCAAAGACAGGTGAATTTTTTTCCTCCACTCATAAACATTGCCCGTAGGGCTGTAGGTACTAAAAAACCCCAAACATCCCAGTTGTAGCTCCACTTAGAACAGGCTTATGGCAGGTGCATGGATAACCTACTTTATATTTTTTGTATACAACCTTTTCACCTAACCAGGTGTAAACCAAACATAAGAGAACAAGGATGTATTTTTCAAAGCAGATTTTTGGGATAAAAAGTGACCTGAACTGTACCACAATGCATCCTGAAATTCTTTTATTATCAGAAAATAAATTGGTTTGATTTTCATCATAAAAGTGAAATATGTTTCCATATAGACATAAAATATATACTGAGAATGGTAACTTATACACACACACACCTGCACTGAAAACCTTTTCCTTCCATCACTTCAAAACAGATTCTGAGAAACAGTATCAGACTCTTTCTTTTGCAGAGGGATGAGTCAAAGTATTTAAAAAGAGCAAACACACAGGCAGTGCCACACTCAGCAGCACCAAGTGTTATAGTTCCCTTACCCATCTACAGTATCAGGGAACAAGCATGAGAAGAATTCGCCGTGTTAAAAACCTCTCAGAAAAGTGCACATGAGCTTACAAAAATGAAAACACCTACCAAAGCATTCTGGTTTCCTGAAGCTTTTTTTATGTTTCTTGCTGGCATTCCATGAAGATGACTACATCTACTCTGGAAACCTAAAAAACATTAGAAATTGATTAAAGAATATTTTACCTACCATAGAACCAATAAAATTCACCATTACATATCAATCTATCAACATTAACTCGGTTCAACAAAGCCATCTTATTGGCAAACATTGTACTGGTGGAAATTCGGAGAACAGAATGGGAAAAGTGAGAGAAAGAATGAATTGTCATGAAAATTAACATTTCAGCAGCTATTCTTACTGCTAGCCTAGATTTATGCACAGTTGGCAGCACAAGCAGAACGTACTGAACTACAGTATGAAAGTGATTTTTCCATCACTTACAATTTCCTTATCACTAGGAAATATTGAATCTGGCTAATCTGCAGACACCAAGTCCTTCAAAACAATTCCAAGCATCTAGAGAATAAGCCACCTAAAAGGATTCAGTACATTCAGTGTGTGAAGTAGTTTAAAAGTGATTTGACCACTGCTCACATAGAAGATTTGTATTTGAATGGAAAGGAGATCCTTGTGGCAGAGGAAGGTACAACAAAATTCTTTGGGTGCAAGCTGAGGTCTGACAACTTCAGTTTTTGGACAAGAGTGGGTTCCTAGCTGTAAATGCAATCCAGCACCAGTAGAGTTTACCTTTGGTTACACTGGATCCACAGTAGTTGAAAGTATTTTAGAAATAAAAAGGGTACTTTCTAGGTTACAATCTCATTCCATGCTCTAAAGAGACCCTTTCCTCTTATATACAAACAACATGGCCTGACCACAAAGCAAAGCAGATGGTCACATTAGTCTTTCCAGCCTTTAAATTAATGAACTTCGACAGAATTCTATACATTACAGCAGAAGCCTGGAACAAAATGGAACATCAAGTTTCATTTTCAATAATATTGAAAAATTCTCAATGCAAACACTGAGACAAATAAAAGAGTGGGCCACCAAAATGAGCTGTTTTCCACTTTCTGAGTTTTCTAATAACTGACTTTGAGTTATTTCTCTCTAATGATATCTTAAAAATTTAACAGTTCAAGGAAACAAATGGGTAACTCCAAGATCCTGTCCATATCTTACATATTTCATATAATCCACAGACACCTTTCTATTGTACCCAAGTGATTCTACACCTTGCATTTGCTTGATTGCTACTTACCTCTCCTCCCTGAGCGGGACATAAGAGGGAAAGTACCAGTTAAGATACTTTCAAAGACTGGGTCAGGCAATTCTCTCTCCAGTTCTGTGGAGTCTTCTTGCTCCCACCATGGAATGATGCCAGTAATTCCACATGCTCCACCTGATTCGTTTTCATGAAACCAATCACTCTGTTCATCATCACCTGTGTGAGGGCAGGGTCCCCAAATCCCCCAAAAAAGAGGGAGGAGCAGAGAAGATAAAAATCAGATGTTACCATCAATAAATACTCTGACAGGATTATTCTTTTGCTTTATAGCTGTATAACAATTACTCCTATATAGCAGTTTTATTTGGAAAATGTTTCTCAATAGCATGACAAGCATTGCCATCAATGAAACATCATAAAATGTAATGTTTTAAAACCAATTTACAATAGTGAAAACAATAATAAACTAGTTAATCCTTTTGGCAATAACTGTGGGGAAATCCATTTAAGTTACTGCACTTTACATATTAACAAAAAAACAAGCCTTAATCTCCTGCAGGGAATTAAAAGGTATAAAACTGAAACTGGTTCTTTGCAGCTGATAATGGTATATAATTAGCTTAATTTCATGATTTGTATGGCTAGTAAAAGGGGAAAACAATCATGAACAGATGTGACTAAATGAAGTTAATCTGATTAAGTTCATTTAGAAATAAGTTTTGAAAAAGTTGATTTTAAATGAAAACTGACAGTATCACATGATTGAGAATTATACTCCATTATAACCCAAAGCTGGTCATTTTTACTGACAGTATTTATCTATGTAGAATCTAAATACTTGGATTTAAACTAAGAAATAAGCCAAGACTGAAAATATAAGACACAAAAACTGAACTTAAAATTAGCTCATAAACACTGGCAACTAAAAATAAATTTTTATGTTTGTTTTAAAGCATGTCCTTTCATACACACCATCTAATTTCAAAAGAACAGAAAATATCTGCAAAAGACATGGGAAATTTCCTTTCTTCCACCCAAAACTTAGATTAGGTACGTGCTGCATATTTTATTCTATTTTAAACTATCGAAACCATGTTTCATTATTTCTGCACATAAATTATTTGTTTGACATTTCCATTTTTATTTGAGGATAAATTAAGCAAGAAACAAATGTGAGGTTTGTGTGACACAGATTTCAGGAATAAAAAAGCATTTATGCAAAATTTCGTTGTCACTCAATGGCATAGTGGAGAAACACACATTTTGGAAAACCAAAGCCAAAATTCTGTGAAAAATAAAATCCAGCACACTTTTTCCAAATGAACTGTTGCAATATGAAGAATATTTGAGATCAAGCACAAGTAAAAATGTCTGTAAACATTCATTAAGGACAAGTACTTCTAGAAAACATAGAATAATTAAAGCCCTTCACTGGTCAGTTGCAGGTGAAATGGGATCCTTACATCTTTAATGATCACTACTACAAGAAAATTAGCAGAGGCTACAAAACAGGAACTTTTAGATGAAGGAAGGAGGAAAAAAGGGTGAAAAGAGATACATAGGTCAAAATAAGATTTAAATTTCTTTGCATTCTTGAAGCATTTTGGCCTTCTCTCCTGATTCACCCTAATCCTCATTTATAGTTATGACATTTCACAAAGGCATTCACCATTAATTCTATCCTCCTTTTGTTACAGCCAGGTGTGGGCTTTTTGGAGCAACTCTAAGAATACTTAATAGGGACACTGATGGTGGTGGAAGGAAAATCACACCTTTTAATTAGTTTGGTCTCTGGTTTGGAGTTAAGGTTGAAATCCTTTGTTTTGATTTTCCAAACTTTTATGTTTGGAAACACTCTCCCA
The DNA here is from genome assembly GCF_971803275.1 of Cyanistes caeruleus. NCBI lineage: Eukaryota > Metazoa > Chordata > Aves > Passeriformes > Paridae > Cyanistes > Cyanistes caeruleus. The sequence continues at coordinate 100,486,559 of NC_141702.1, forward strand.
ATTTTTATGTTTGTTAAACTTTGTCTCTCTATTTTGTCATGAGAGCTCCAGACACCTTTACTAACAAGAAATACTATCAGGAGCTCAAAAGTAGTCTTCTTACACATAATTCAACCATGGAGGTAAGCAGAGAATTCTGAAATGAGGTTCCATGATGAGTTCAGGGACAGAAGCTCTAAGAGGCAAGCAGTGCAGTCTTGGAAGAAAGCTACAATATAAGACTGAGTTGGTGGAATATGCAATAAGGCAAAGAGCAGCTATGGAAGGAAACTGGTATCTTTGCTATATACCCAGCAGCAGTCCTTTTGGGAAAAAAAAAAAAAAGAAACTACTTTTCCTCTTTGTGCAACAGGAATATTAGTATGTTAAGCAATTATCTGTTAAGATACCTTAATTTTTATGCTATTATACACTTCCCTAAGCACTTATGTTGCTTACAGCCAAAGGCAGACTTCAGATCTGAACCTCTTAGTCTTTTTCCACATGACAGCAGGATCCAGATATACTTGTTTTGTTATCTTCCTTGTCTGTGAAATTAAACAACTCTGGATCCTCTGAATATTTTAAATCATATTATCACCTTGAGGCAAGGGTAAGCCTATTACTACTATTCTTATCCAGGTGAGAACACTCACAGGCATTTTGCTTACCAACTGCTCTACCCTGAAGGGATGCCACTTTCAGAGCCAAGGAAGACCACGGCATTTAATCCATCCCCTACCTCATACATATAGGCAATAAAACACAGAGCCTCCCCACTCAAGAGTTTGGTAACCAAACACTTGGATTTTATCCTACTTAATTTGCAGCTCTCAAAAGGCAGCACAGTATTCATAGCAAATGTGATCTTAGGAATACTGAAAGCTCAAAGCAATATTTTTGATTTCCAAAGATTCACTACACTGTCCTCCCCTCCTAGGATGCTGATTCAGCACAGGCCTGCAGCAAATTATGACATTTTCCCAAGGTACAGGAGAGGTAGAAAAACCTCCTGATCTCCAAAAATAGAGCCCATGCATCCTCCTAAACACATTTTTAAAATACATCAAACTTGTTTATGTGTAAGGTTAATGCTTCAAGGAATTACTTCAAAGTAATTTACATTGTATTATAACTGCACTGATGAGTACAATAGAGTCAATTTAACGCTCAGAAACATCAACTTCAATCCTAAAATTTCCAGGCCAACTTCTGGCTTAATTTATTTTTTTTGAGCTATTTTTAGGCCATCCCCCCCCACCCCTTAGCCTAAATTTCACTCTGTATTATTTTGTCTACATATTTATCTAGCTGCTGCTCCATGTTAAATTCCTTGCCTTCCTCTCTAAGAAGTTTAGAAATTTATTTTATGTGAACTTCTGGTGGTTTCTCTATGGACGCAGACACCTTCTGCATCAACATCAGTTTTATGTTCAGAAAAGCTTCACGTGAATCCTGCTTTAGCTAAAGCAGTGCAGTTTTAAACAAACTTTCCACTGCACACTAAGAGAGAGTTTTATCCCTCTTCCTGTTTTATTAAAAACTTACCAGATCAGGCTCAACAGCAGCCAGTACATGCAGCTGCCTAGAACAACCACAACATACTTGGAGAGGTTACTGTGAAAAGTTTGGCATCAGTGTCCTACAAAGAGCATGTGATACTGTGCTGCTCTGTTATCCACCAACCCACACATGGAGAGCAAGAGCACAGGGTCTGTGAATACCACAGGATTCAGACTCATTTCCAGCACCAGTGTATCTCTTTCTAGGTAAAAAACCCCCACTGCTGACAGCTGCAATAATCATTTGGAGATGTCAGGTAATGCGTCTCAGGAGTTTCAGGAGAGCAGAAGCTGAAGTCACCCATTCACAGAGGAACACTGCATCTTGTTCTCTATACTTTACAGAGCTACCTTGACAAAAGATACATATAAAGAATATATAAATATTTAGGATTTCAACTATTCAGGTCATATGCAACAACTTCATATTATTTCTTTTTCATTTGCAAAGACTATATAATTTATTTACCATAAGAGTTCAAACCTGGTGTGATTTCAGTTTGCTTTGCTCACTCCATTTCTCTTCTATATATGGAGAAACACACCCTGTCACTTGCAGCTGCTGACATGCTATGCAAGGCCCAAATTAGTTCCTCACTAGAATTCTTCTATTGAATCAGTACCGGGTCATCTTCATAAAGGACACAGTAATGAATATATGTTTAATTGTAAAATCATGAACAGCTATCTTTAAATGCTTAGCCACATCCACAGTGGAACTCTGACATTCCCTGACCTTCTCCAATTTTAACTGTTTAACACTTTATTAACGTAATATTCCTTCCTACTTGCTTAGATATTAAAGGACATTTCAAGTGCTGCATGCCTGATTTAAGAAGCCTTAAGTCAACTTTGAATTTCCCCAAGTGTACAAGTATAGATGAACCAGGAACACACAATATGTTTTATTTGCTATACCCAAGCTCTAAAGCTCATTATAGAACATCCTTGCAATTTAACTATTTCTTCCTCCAAAACAGGGTATCTTCCAGTAGTGTCTGAATAACAATAGTTTTGTTAACACTGTTGAAAGCTTAACTTGCAAAGTGCCTTTGACCAGTGAAGTGCCTTGAAACTGCAGGAGTCCCTACTAGTTAGGCCTAGCACAGAGTTATTTCACGCTGCAATGCAAAGCTAGACATTTTGGTTCAAAATTATTGTAAAATTTTCCTTCACTAGGCATAATACTGCTTATCATTAATGTTTTTAATAATTGAAAAACAAGAAAATACTACTTGGAACAAAACAAAAAAAAAGAAGAAAAAGGGAAGTCATAAGGATTTCTCATCCATAAGCTTCATGTCTTTCACTTACTTTGTTGGCAGTCTCCCTAGCTCCATACTTAAGAGCTTGACAGAATCACAGTATTTTGAGTTTTTCCCTAACTATTACATCTTACCCCCAAACTACCCAATTTGAAAACCTCTGAAGAAAACAAAACCCACAAAAAGTCACTTGAGGTTTGTAAATAGTTTAGCAGCTACCTTCTTCCCTGACTGTACTGTCACTAATAATTTTCCATGATCTTTAAGCTTTTGTTGACTAACTCTTCAGGGTTTGCAATGTTTCACAGAATAAAAACATTTGCCACACTGGGCCTGCCAAAACTGAGCATCAATTACTTCTGCCAGAAGGAATTACCAGAGTGGGACAGAGCACAGCAGGAGTGCTGTCTGTGCCCTCTCACATGACCTAATGCTAGCACTTGGATAACTTGGAAAAGGAGGGCAAACAAGGCTGGGCTCAGACAAGGACTTCATGGGAACCAAACAAATCAAACAAAGCCGTAAGACTGGAACAGGGAAAGGAAAAGAGTACAGAAGTTTTAAAAAATGTTAGATGGTACAGCGCATATTAGAAGCTGAACAGAGGACTTTCAAGTCTCAACAATTTTATCGTAGCAATTGATGAGAATTAAAATGTATCTAGAACTATCCCAATCAAAGCTACACCTGGTTTTCTTAAATCAAATTATAAAAATTGAAACTCTTCTGAGATTCTGTCCACAGAAGAGTAAGTATTGTAACAGAATTTATTTCCATATCCTTTCTGAAAAAATTTGGAATATATTCAAGGTCACAAAATCAGGCATTCTAAAGTTTACAAATATTCAACTACTTAATTTACTGGCCAAATGCTCCAAGAAAGTTCTGCTTTACTCACTTTCCTGTCTAGAATGTGCATCCCAAAGGATGAATATGCTTTGGGAATTTATTCAAGTTTTATAAATACTATTTTTCTGCAATAAATGAGATGTGGTTCAGAAATACAAAACTAACAAAGGTTGCCCAGAAGAACAGGAACCTCTTGTCCTCTGCTACCCAAACTTCTAAGTGATGGCAGGTACATCATTTAAACCAAGTATTTCACTAGGCAACATTAATCAATCTCTGTTTCTCCACTTGACTTAGCAGAAACCTGAAGTCAGAAGTGCAGAAAATTTGAACCATAAATGAGGTCAAGATGCTGATGCTCTTAACATAGATATACCTATATATGGATGTTAAAGATGTAGATAGAGATGATATATAGATATCCTGGAGGAGGGACACTGGTAAGACAGAAACTAGAGTCTAGATTTAAAACTACAAAACAAAACCAGCCATTTCTTCCCTTAATACATTTTCATCCTGTCCTCTTCCAGCTTTGTTTATCATACCTAGGCTTTCCCTTTGCTTCTATCAGATTGACTTTCTCTTTCCTTCATTCCTGTCAATTTTGTATGTGTCCCAGTTCAGCTACAAATTAACTCACAGAGACAACCTCACCTTACTTAAGCAGAGTACAAATTACTATCAGCATTATTAGAAAACTTAAATCAATCGAAATTTTGTAAGGAAACCTTAACTCTTAAAAAAACATGTTAGCACAACTGAAAACAGATACTCAGGCTGGGAGGTACAGTTTGTGTAGCACAAGTTACCTTTGAACAAGAAGGGTAACACTTCTGGTTTAAGTAGGAAAAATCCTCTCCCTACTGAAGATAACCCCAACCCTCACAAAAACAGGTGGAATTAGAAATTAAAAGATAAAGAAACACAGACTTTCCTTTAACCTAGTTTTGTGGAATAGGTCAGAATTTGTTCTCTTGCACACACTCGAGTAGCTTTTTGCGAACTATGTAAGAAAATACCCTCCATTACCATTAACTCAAAATTTCCAACAGAAAAGCAAGTCTTAAATACCTGAGAGACTATTTTTTGTCTCATTTTTGTATCCTGTCAAAGATAGTGAGTTCCTACTCCACCATAGCATAATATAGGTAAATGTGTTGCAATAAAGACTGAAGCAGATAAGAACACCAACCTTTTACTTCCATTCTCAATAATTTTATCACAGAAACACACGTGTGAACATTGTTCATACTAAAAGAAAAGTTTTAATCTTCACTGCATTTCAGATTAAAAAGTTTTTTTCAGGGGGGAAATGTTAAACAGCTCTAATCCCAGACTTGCACTGCAGAAAAAGTAGTTTGAAATTACTTTTTAAAGAAATCAGTGAATCAAAATTAACTATAAAATCCTGCCCTACCAGTTTGGAGGAAAAGAAAGAAAAAAAAAAAACACCTCAAGAGCTGCAGTACTACAATCAGAGTCATGTCAGAACATTGGAGGAACTGAGCAATTAATATAGATGATTTTTAGGAGATGCTCAAGTTTTAAGTAACTTTTTCATGTTACAGAGGCTGTTTCTCAATATAGCTTTTGACTAAGTCAAGACACCCTCTGGTAACATAAAAAAAAAAAGGAAAGCAAGCTGTATTTCCACTTAGTAAAATTGTAATAGAAACTGAAATACAATAATTAACCTATGAAATAACTTGTAACGCTTACAGAATTTCAACTGATGTGGTTTGAGGGGTGGAGAAGGGAAAGATTGTTTCAATACCTTGTCTTCCCTCATCATTGGTAAACAAACCAGCATCACTGCTGCTCAGACTGCTGGATTCACTGTAATAAGAGAAAGAAAGAAACAGATCAAAAGAACAATTGATCTTTCAGTCGTAAAATTTTAAGGAGACAAGGCTGTGCTCAGATTGAACTTAAGCCCAACAGAGATCGGAGAGAAAATAGAATGATTTTTTTTTAATCAAACTGCAAATATCCCAGTTCCATTAACTACAAAGCGTATTATTTTTGGCACATAAAACCATAGGAATCTAATGGTACCCTGACAGTAAGCCAGATGTGACTGCAACGAGGTGCTGACACAATTGATGCATTTTATTATCTGCTTCCATCAAATGCTCGCTGCCCCCTTCTTATGCTGTGCAATTCAGCTTGATCTTGGAACAGCACTGCTCAGTAAAATAGGAAAAGTCTCAATCAAAAGCAGACTAAGCCTTCCTTCAGCACATGAAATATAAGAGTCTGAAAATCGAATTTCTGAACATCATTTGCAAATATTCTGGAAAAGATACTGGCTAAGGTTTCATGACATACTACTCGGGGAGAACAAAAAAAAGTTTATAACAAAGGTAGCAAATTAAATCAAAATAAAGGTCACCCTGATGAAAACAAGTATGATTCATGATCATAACATCAACAACAACAAAAAACCCAAGTTTACCTTTCTGTGATTTCCAGCATGGCCTTAAAATCAGAACATGTGTATACAACATGTACACACATCTCTAAATTCAAAGACATGAGTTGGTATTTAGCTCCTTGCTGTATATACATTGTGTTACATACAATAATGCACATGTCTGTAAACAGTAAATCAGACCAGTCTTTAAATAACACAAATTGCACTGCTGAGTTTCATATGAAAGGCCTTTTCTGTAAACCTCTTATTTCATTTTTTATCAAGAAAGTAGCTATGTTAAGGAGGTAATATTCTCACCAAAATTTTATCACATTTTACTTACTTTGAGATGTGGAACAATTTTTTTTAAAAAAAACTAAACACTTCAGTTCAGCACACAAATTCAAATACATTTTATAAATACCATGGCTACTCCTGATGTGCTCCTACAAGCCACTCACAAGAACTTTATGTCTATTTACCTTTGTGCACTTATTCATATTACAGTTTGCATGCTGTCCTATACTTGAAACCAACTGTTTTCAATTATTTTTATTTTTAATAATAAATTATTTTTATTTTTCTATCAAATAACTAGTACACATGAGAAAATTATTTCCTTTTAAATTCTAATTTCTCACAAAAGTTGCTTTTTTTTATGCATTTCACTTGAGTATATGAATTATATAAAATTAATCTAATTTGTATTTAATTATAAGCATATATATGTTTTTATCTTCCTTTAGAAGGCATCCCAACAGGATTTGAAACACAATATGGTAGCAGGTGACACAAAGCAGTGATTGGGTTTTTAAAAGCATATACATATATATCTAGATATCTAGATAAGACATATCTGTGTTTGAAGATTGTCTTAATCCTTGCTGTATCTTAGGCTGATCCAAATTCTTGATGCATAAGCAGCACTTACACTATATCTTATACATAATATAATATACATAATATAATCAAAACAGACTTAAGCACTCGCACAATTGCCCTAAGCAGAAGAAAGGTGATGTGCATGCAATGAGAATGGAACCATCTTAGTGAGGGAGACCAAGCCTTGAACTTTCTAATATTGCAAGTCCTTTTAGCAAGCATCCCATCCTCACTTTTATTATAACACAGATGGCTTTACTGTCCCATAGGTTTCATTGTGCACAATTCTACATCATCCATTTCAAAGGAAAAAACATCCCTTCGTCATAGATTCTTCTTGCTTATTTATTAATTGCATGTTATAACATCAGAAAATCCTTTCAACCCTGATATTTCAGCCACTTTTCTACCAAAATTTCCAATTTTGAGAACAGCCTCCTTCCCTTTTTAAAATATTTCAATTATGAAATAATTCTCATTGAAGGACTAGTTAGTTAGTTACTACTAGTTAGTCTCATTGAAGGATCCAGCACATGAAAACATAACCACTTGAAATATTTGAAAAATTTTAAAAAAATTCAAAAATTCAAACTAAGACTGGCATGTGTTAGCTATGTTTAGCGTGTTTAGCCATGGCAGCCACAGTGTTCACTCTCCTCAGGCCACAGTCACATTGGGCAAGGATTACAGTTGAGATAATTGCTATATGGCAGTCATTTCACTCAATAAATTCAAAACCTCTGGAATGAATACATTAATATCTAAGTACATGAAAGCTGCTATGATGGAGTATATTTCCAGTTTTAATATAATTTTGAAGCGTATTGCAATTCCTTTGATTTGTAATGAGAATTCCACTCCCAACAAGACTTTCATGAAAAACCAAAAACCCACAGACTCCTTCTAGTCCTACAAAATAGTGTGCACAAGAAAGATTTGGAAGCAACAGCTAGGCTATCCAAAAAGCTTTCACATCTTTATTTCTACACTTATGGAAAAAAACAACACTTGTCATTCGCAGTTCCTATGACTAACAAGCTGTCTGGTGCCTTGGTTTTGTGTATGACACATGGGAGCTTTGTGCTGTCCCCAGGACCTGACCAGCTCGTCTTTTCTCCATGGACACAATGGGTGGTGCCTCTGAGCTTCACTGCTGCTACTCTTTCAGAACAGGCAACTGAGATTTCACCTCTCTTCAGTGACTTCCAGCACAAACACGTGACAAAGCTTGTGGGAATTAAATAGCACCCAGAGTATCACAGGCTGCTGAATTTGGCTTAAACTGACCAAAAACTGTGCATTGAGGATAAGGATGGATAAGCCCTGATCAAAAAAGTGTCATTCCCAGTGCTTAAAACAATCCTCCTAGGAATTCATATTTGGGATCATTTAGATGCTGACATTTCAGGAGTTTGAAGACTCCTCCTCCAACTTCTGAATCATGCACTTAAAAACTGGTTATTGCTGTTTGGTGTTTGAACACTCACATGCACAGACAAAAGCCTGCAAAAAAAGTCTCACTTAACATTTTTAATGTGCACTTCAAAACCACGTTATTTTCAAATAATGCCATGTATACACTGAAAATTTCTGACTGGCTTTAGAGCCAAGCAATTAAAAATTATCAGCTTTGTTTTGTTTTTAAAAACAAACTTCTAAAAAATTAGTCTTTTTTTTAAGAATTACTGAACTATTGCACTGAATATACTACTGCACACATTACTGCACACAAAACAAAAGCAACTTTGTATACTTTTTATTCTTCCTCTTCCAGCAAGTGTTGCTGAAGTGCAAGTGTTACCCAAGATGCTTTGTTAGCTCTTTGTATCTTGTAAAATCCCATCTTCACTTTTAAAATAAAAGCTTTCTATTTCAGAACATACTCTTCTTAAGGAGTTTGTTGGTCCTTTCAAATTCTTCTAGCTAAATGATCTCTAATAAAGTCACTAATGCATCTAAATAAAGTTAAAGTTAGATTAAAACAAGTTAAAATTATGCACATACAAAATATTCTGACACAGTATCACCTGAGATGCTTAGATACATATTTCTAAACACACAATGAAATGTAAGTTTTCTAATTCAGTGATTTCCAAGCTTTCTGGTACAGCTGGTCATTGAAAGAAATTCAGTAGAATGACAGGCCATCACTCTACTGTGTGCATGAGCAGAAAACCCTATGAAGATGAGAATGGTTTTAAAGACTTTTTACTGGGGCCACAGACAATATTTGGAGTATGACTTGAGCAAAAGCAGCTCAAGTACTTGGGGGTAACAAAACATTAAGTGTTTTGAAGAGGACAATCAACATTTAAAACAATAATGTTCATTTTGAGAAAGAAGATTCAGACTGACCTGATTAGCTCCCAGTTCTGGGAGTCTACAAGAGAATATCCTTACTGATCGCTCTTCTCTCCACCCAAAAATTAGCTACAGAACTTTTGAGTTGAAGAACTGCTCCCCTTGTAACATAACAGAAAGTCTTTTACAAATAAAAAACACAAGGCCATGGAGATATGAAAAACTATGCAATGGTTCCTAGTTTGAAGGAAATTTTTAAACATCTTTAGGTCCCAGGTCCCAGACTTGGAACAGACTCAAAGTATCATCAAAGAAAAGAGAAGTTTTCTAAAAGGGTTCCTGACAGCACAGACTCCTAACTTGCATGTCAAAGGGAGATGTTTGAAGTTACACTGCTGCCCTGAAAGATGAGTTCTGTTCTAGTAATTAACATGTAAGGAGAAATGTTTAAGGGTTGGGATTTATTCAGCTCTTCCAGCTGCTCCTTGTTCACCAGTGAGGGACAGAGCTAGCATGTAACAAAAATACTTAGGACTTTTCTGACTGTAACTGGCGGTAGGCACTTACCAACACTGCTATTATTACAGTAACCAACCTGACTGCTCTAGTCAAAACAACTCTCTGCATCTTGATTCTACCTGTCCAGTAAGGAAAAGGCTTAACAGTTAATAGATAAAATACCTACAAAAAAAAAAAAAAACAAGGAAACCCAGTGCCATCAAGGAACTGATCAAAATTTTATCTTACAAGATGTGATTGTCTTGCTGACACTTTGGCATTCAGAACCTGGCATGTGGAATAAAACAAAACCAGGCTTACCAGGCCCTGCAGTTAACATCCCTTGTGTATGGTGGAAAAATGACTTACACCTTACTGTGTTGTCAAAATAGTACTTTGGAAACAATTACCATTGCAGTATGACTGCTGTCTGGAATGGATGGATGAGGTGCACTGCCAAAGGGTCATCATTCCTCCATTTTTCTAATGGCAAGCTCAGGTGTTTCTGAACTGTAAATTGGTTTTTGCATTTCGTAAATGATCTATATCCTCGGCAACCTGCAGACTTTTTATGTCCATGACACACCAGAACATACTGTCTAAATGGTGACTCTAAACACTGACAACCTTTCTGATGAATAGAGATAACAATCAAAGCATGAATGACTAGCAATTGGAAAAACATTAAATTCTTATCTGACAACTGTTACCAGTTGAAATAGCCAGAAAAACCCATGTTATTCGTATGTGCATTTTGTCATTCTTAATCTTGAAACAACTAGAACGTATTATTTCACAAAACTGTTTTCTTGGTTATTCCTCTTCTAAATCACTCTCTATTTTTTGCTGAATTCCTTAACCTGGGCAACTAATACATAAAGAACAGTAGATGTAAAAAAACTAAGAGTAATTTGTTAAAACAGATACTATTGATGCTAGAATTTTATCTCTGGAATCAACAAGAAATCTGACGATTCCCAATACAAGCAACAGTAATAAAAGCAAACAAATATTATCCAAAGTTTCTGTAAAAAGAAAAGGAAAGAATAACCTGTCACTCATGTTCTCATCTGAGCCTTTTTGCTCCTCATATTCCATTTTGTCCTTATTTGCTTGATTCACTTCTTCATTTTCTATAACTACTCCTTCATCCAAGATTTCTGGACCTTGCCGAGCTGCAGATACTTTCCTTTTTTTCACTTTGCTCTTGGAAAACTCTTGGTGCTGGTATGATTTATTGTTATTGTCCATTTCTTGATCTCTGCTGTTATCCTGCTGTTGAGTTATTGTCAGTGCATTAGAGACTTCTGATGGCAGATCTATTGCCATGCGTTTCACCTTTCTCCTCCTCCGCAAAGTTCTGTTTCCCAAACTGTCCACAGCCAAATCTGGTTCATGCCACAGAGGTCTTTTGCCTCTGATGTTATTCAAGTTTGAGGAAGGCCTACGTTTAGCAACCAACAGCTGATCATCAGAATCACTGTGGTCTTTCTTGGTAGCATGATTCTCCCTGTAGTCTTTGTTTGATTCCTCTAAACTGGAATCGGAGCCTTCACTTAGGCAGTGACCAGTCTCCCAGGGATGATGGGTGGTAAATGAACGTCTTTTCCGTCCCCTCCTTTTCCTTGCCTGTCTCTTTAGAAGACAAGACACGCTTCGAGAATGATCTCCAGTATCAGCAAAACCTCCTCTGGCTTGCTCTGAACTTTCTTCCAGTGCTGAGACCAGATCATGAACCAGCTCCTCCATAGTCCTACTGAAATGCCTACAGATTTCAAAGGAAAAAAAAATACAAGAAAACAACAAATGAATTAAAAGTGGTAAGTACAACAAATGCTAAGTGCTAAGTACAACTTCATTTGGCAAAATCATTTTAGTCCCTTTAGACAAGGTAGAATAATCTTTATAGGATGGCCATTGACTCTTTCTACCAAGAGACAAAATCCTTGCCAACCAGTCCTACAAAATTTGAAGCACGTCAGCATAAATAAGTTCCTTTTAAAAAGTATCTTCCCAAACTTCTGTCTTGGAAAGAAGAGGCAGACAGGAGGTTCCCCCATTTGTTTCTGGCCTCACTGTTATTGCTTGGTTTTAATTAATCTCATCACATTTATATGATGATGCATAGCAAGAGCATCAACAAAGAGCATTCACTCTAACTGCAGGTAAGGAGCACATTTTAAATTTAGGAATGGGAAATGTAATACATAATATTCTCCTTGATGTACATTAATGAGTTCTGCTTAAGACTTTCATTATGATAAAATATTTTTAAGGATGATTATCTCTTAATGCTGTCTAAATGCCAAAATGAATTTAAGACAGCAATTCTTGGATAATATGACTTTTTTTCCTAATAGCAACTAATTCTGTCTTTCCAAATGGCTGATATCTATTCAATAAAAAAAAAAAAAAAAAATGATTCAGCGCAGTTATATTGAGAGAATACCCAACTACAGATAATTCTAGAGTATTAAGTGTGAAGTTTCCTACCACATGTAGGCACTTGCATCCACAGAATCCCATGCTTGCATAAGGAAAAAGATCCCTAAACACACAGAGTCAAATTAAGACCTTTCCCTTTTAAATGTTTTCCTCTTTCCTCTTCAAATTTCACTAGCATTTAGCATGCCTTTAACTCAATATGCTTCAGTAAGTTCACCAATGCATTATATGAACGTAATTACAAAAACATTAAATGATTGCTGCTGAACTCTAATCCTTCTCTGAAGGCTGTGAACCTTCTCCATAAACACAGCAATCAGACTCTCATATAAAAACATCAGAAGACCCCCTTCCTTGAGGTAAAGCAAAGAACAATTTTCATGCTTGCTACTACATTGCACAAACTGATACATATGGAAGATGTTGTACATTCAGTAAATTATGTAGAGGACATTTAAAAGCAAAACTCTTCACTTTCTTTTACAATATAAATAGCTGGAGAAACCTATAATAACAAGTTTTCTACACATGGTCAGTGCTGGAGACATGGAGAAAACCTAGACAGATCACAGACAGCTTCCCTCTGCCGCTTAGCACAAACTCCAACATCAAAAGTACCTAATGGTGCTGGTTGAATGGGCAATCTTAAATATTAATGGAGGAACTGAAGAACATGATTAAGAAGAAATCCAAATGAAATACCTTACCTAAAGAAGTTTTATATTCTCCTTTTAAACCATTTTCAGAAATACTTTAAACATTTCAATTGCAAAAACAATAAAAGCACAGAAAGTGGTAGAAATACAAGCTTATTTTGAATTCTTGAAACTGCTGTGTCACTTCCATTTATTTCCCATACCTCTTTTTCTGTCCTGATGTAACCTCTAGTCATATTACCCCCTCTTAATGTTTTCTTTTGCTCTTAGTACCGCAGAATTATATCGTCTTGTAAATGGCAAGACACCTCTGGAAAAGTGCTACACTTTCTCCTTAATCTATTTGGTTCACAAGATGCTTAAGCAGATGCATCAAGCAGATGCATGTTTCTCCACAGTTATAGCTGCAGTGGGAGGGCACTCGCCCCTTTAGCCTTCCTGTTAAACTCCCATGAGGACAGGCATCCCCAGAAGTGCATGTATCAGAAATGAGATGCCCTTGAGGGGCTTAAGGGGCTTTTCTGCACTCATTTAACAGAAGCCATAACACTTGAACAGACAAACTGCAGCACATTTCGCTTAATTTGAGACACCAATTCCCTCAAACACCTTCCCAGGCCTTCCTGCCACACACTTTTGCATCTAGGGCAAACATAACCAAAACTTGAATTTGTAGGCTTAAACTCAGATTTAGCTTTTCAAATGAACAGATTTCTGCTAACCTGCCAGAATATGAACTAGATTGCATAAATCTCTTGCAGCCCATTCTCTTAGTGATCCTGCTGCACAAAGTAAAAGGGAAAGAGTAGACAGCACTAATGCCTTGCACCATAGTTTATGATTAATTCCTTCAATTCAGTATCCCTAATCTGTATGGGTAACTGTATCACTAAAATCAATGTAGCTCCTAGAGTGGACATACCAATTTACTCCAGATAATGGCACAAGTACAGTGGTAAAATTGCCTTAATTCCAAAATATTTCAAGATCAAATACAATATATCCAGCTCTGAATTTTATACCCGAATGAAACCTGCCCTGAATTCCTCCCAAAATACTGCAATACAGACGGTGCCAGATCAAAAGACAAGGCTCAAGAAAAGTGAACATCCTCAAGTGTTTTTGAAGTAAAGGGATAACAAGATACTTAAATGACTCTGAGCTAAGTAATGTGACTTAATTTCCAGCAGACTATGACTTTGAATATTATGCAGTCCTGCAATTAATCTTTTCTACTGAATATCAAGTCTCTTCATTGCAACTCCTGAATAAAGATTTGTACAGGGCAGTGACCTTACTTGCCCTAAAAATTGTAGCCATGGTCCAATGTATAATATAACTATCATTAACTGCATCACCTCCTATGCAGATCAGACAAATTAATATTTTAATTATTTCAAAATGATTATGAGAATTATTTGATCAGTTTGGAACAGTGCAAGCTCCTTTGCAATAGATTGAGAACACAAACACAAACCACTTCAGCTTTCTATCCACACTGCACTTTCAACATGTCAGTGGTCCACATTAAAACCCCTTCTCCTGAAAACCTGAAAAAATAAGAAAAGAAACTATTTTGCTTCATTTTATTGGTGCTCTCATTTCTCCTGCCATAATTGAAGAAAAAAAACCCCAAAGGTAGCAGCAGCCAGATAGATTTCAGATTAACTGTTCTATCTTCAAAATTCAGGAGCATATCTCTATTATAGCATTATTTATCAGACAAACTCAGTTTTGAAACTCTCTATTGTTTGCAACCAGCTGTCAAGCTTGTGTTCCAAACCTATGAAGAAATTTTAATCATTGCTGCAGATGGAACTGTAACAAAAATATTTGCATTTGAAACAAGTTGAAAAATAACTACAAGAAGTATTAAGGACATTAGCAGTGAGTATCAGCAGTGTTCAGTAAGATAAGAAATTTCAAAGGTTGTAACAACGAATGTAGAACAACATATTGAGGTACATAAAATATTAAGATGAGCCACAGTTTAGCATGACTCACATAAGGCTATAAAAAAGCTGTTACAGCAACAGCCCACAGCTAGCAATAAACTGTAATGTCCTCACTAGGAGAGGATCCTACTTTACTACAAGAACATCTAGTTTGCCTACACTGACCTTTACATTTATCTGAAGCAATTTTAATGTAGTTCACCAAAGGCTGATCCATTTCCTCTCTAACCCTTAACAGAACAGACCGTATAAGTCCTGTTTGCAAGAAACAGCATAACTGCTTTCACCTGCTCCAAAACAAATCACACAGCTTCTGTTCAGTATTAATATTCAAACTGAAAATCCTAATGGAAATAACAGACACTTTTTCAGTGAAAATTAAGTATCATTTTTGTTCACCTCTCACCTAAAGCACATAACAATATAGAGCTCTGACTGCTCACAAGATATTTAACAAACACACACTGATGTTAATTTAGTTGTACAACTCTTAAGAAGAGGCATTGTCTCTTGCCAAGCCAACAGCTGCATTTACATTTATCTTCTAGTTCTATACCTTTTCCTGTTAAATAGGACTGGGGCATCTTGCAGCTAAATTTATGCTGCATTTGTGCTTCATCAGTTCCAAAAAGAACCATGAGTTTTACTTCCTTCACAAACCACCTTGATCACAAGCTAAAAGCAAAAGCAAAATCAAATAGTTCCTTCAACATCGGGATTATAAAACCTGATTCCTATAATCTTTTCCCATATGGATTCTCTGATGTCTTGTAACACAGTTGTACCCACAGAGTACCTTTATCTTCAGACAGGTACTAACTTGAATCCCATTTCTCCACCTCAGAAGTTATTTTCACAAAGCCTTAGAAGCACTTGTTTGGAGAGCTCTGCTTTATTAGTGAGTGTGACTGAAATTTGGATTGAAGAGGTGCAATTATTTGGGTGAGAACAGCACATGATAAATCTCACTGCCTTACTTGCACAATTTACAGATTCAAAAAAGAGAACTATCATGGTTCTTGGGACACACAAAGGGGGAAGCAAAAAAAAGCAACACAAATAAGTAAAAATTATTAAAAAGCTAGCAAGAGATTATGTTAGATCAGGAAATCACTGATAAACCTCTGTTACATAGAAGCTTTCGTTTCCCTTCTTCCCAGGTAACAAGATGAGGAAATGGCCTTGAGCTGCACCAGGGGGGGTTTAGAAGAAATATATATCGTGAAAAAATTCTTCATTAGGAAGAAAAATATTAGGAAAGAATGGTCAGGTATTGAACCAAACTGCCCAGAGAAGTGGTGGCAGCACTGGTGAAAGTGTTCAAAAAACATGTAGATGTTGCACCAGGTAATAAACCACCAGTTTAGTGGTGAACGTGGAAGTGCTGGGATAAAGTCAGACTCTGCCTCAGAGGGTCTTTCTAAACTTAACAATTCTATGAGCAGAAACTGAAGTTGTGCCAAGACTATCTAAACTCCCTGTCATTAAAAAGCCATCACTAAGAGGTGGACAAAGCCTCCAGTTCCACATCCACACATAGTTATGTCATTTGGCACTATCTGCTGAACCACAGGTATGCAAACCTACACCACAAGCCGTCCCTTCCATCCCACATCAACCATCAATGCAGGGTGTAAGAGCTACCTTCCGAAAAAGCTCCACACTTTGCACCTTCTGAGGATCCTCATTCTTGTAAAGACTAAGATCCAACACATTGGCAACATGTTCAAAGTAAATCTGACCTGTAGGCCAAGGAGACTTAATAAAAATGTGATTTTCATGTGACAGTATCAGAAGAGACACTAGAGAAACTGAATGGTTTTGACTTTCATATGAGATAGGATGGACAGTTATAATAGATAAAGACTTGAGACAAACCAGGATATCATGCTGGAGCACATCTATATATGAAAAGAGAAAACCAACTCCCAGATCCCAGGCTATTTTCCATCTCCAAGGTATGCCAACTCGTCTTTTTTTGTCATCTGTTACGTACGTAAACAAGTTTGACAAAATACTAAAAGTATATGAGAATTTTGAAAAAAAATGAAAAATTATGGAAGTGACTGTTCCTCAATTAAAGACAGTTACTTCACTGTATAGAAATGTCTACAAACTTCTGTATCAAATATGCAGATCCTATATATTTGAATGCATACATTCACTATCCACATTTTATTACTCCAATCATAAATTTTGGGGTTCCTTGAACAAGAAGCCCAGTTAGCACAGATGCTGCCTTCAGACTTTGTTGTTCATAATCTCCAACCAGGACTGCAGAGACAGCAGACAGGACAGCTGGACCCATCATACTCAGGCCAAAGTCTCTAATGCCCTGGAGGTTTGGACTTCTCAGCTAGAGGAAAAGGATGGGAGACTTTGGCTATCAGCAGCCATGGACAAGGACCTCTAGTGATTAATGGACTAACAGGAACTGTGCACTGTCTACTTTATTCTCTGTATTTATTTGCCACACCTGATGCAGGGATCAGAAATGTCAGGAGGGTGTGTTTCAAATGTTCCTTATTGTTAAAGGGTTAAGTTAATATTAACTAGGGTTTGTAAAGACAAATTGAGAAATAGAGGAGGGGTTGAGAGGAAAGCTAATGTCTTTACAAACGATTTGATGAGTGAAGGTGTGGGTGTTAACATCTTTGAAATAGGTCTTTATGTCTCTACTAACTTTGGGCAGCAGGCTCCCGGCAGAGCCCAGACAGCTCGGCTCCTGAACAAGTGGGGGTCTGCACAAGCCTGAACTTCTGAGCTTTGGAGTAAAAGAGTAGGTTCAAGGGGAGAGTATGTGGTAGGCAGTTTGGGAAGGCTGTACCTTCCTAGTACCCCAGCCAATGGGGAAAGGAAGAGGGCAAGGTACTGCCGGGAGCTCAGGATAAAAGGAGGCTGCGCCCTCCAAAACCTTGAGTGAGAAAACACCACAGGTGTGTGCCCCAGTGGATTCTCTCTCTTTATTTGAATAAAGGTGCAGGACTACTGTCTCCTTTTTGGACATAAACTCTGGCATTTGGGGATTTTCCTGACATGAGGAAGAACCTCCTTACTGTGCAGGTGAACACTGGAACAGGTTGACCAGAGAGAGAGAGTGTGGAGTCTCCCTCATCAGGGATACTGAAGACCCATCTGGATGCAATCCTGTGCCATGTGCTCTGGGATGACCCTGCTTGAGCAGGGAGATTGGACCAGATGACCCACTGTGGTTCCTTCCAGCCTGAGCATTTCTGTAATTCTGTCCTGTACAATAAAAAGTATTTCAGGAATGATGTATTTTTATCACCTATTATATTGCTGATTCCCCTAAAAATTAGGACCAGGCTAATTTGCAGTAAGTACATCTGACTTTCCTAAAACTGCTGGTTATCTAAGAAGGCACAACAATAAATACTATCAGTCTACTCACATTTATCTGTGAAAAAGTGTTCAGTACAGAGCAATGGCATACAGTCAAAAAGATGCTGACATGAACTACATTTAACAAGGCTCTAACACAAATGAATTGGTCAGCCAGAAATGAGATTTGGAGCAATTTGTCATGAGAGAGGGCAATTCTTGCAATCCCATTGCTGCCATTTACTGATATGCTTGCCCTTTTCAGAAGTATGACTTCATTAATTAATTGTCAAGGTGCAGTATCACATGACCTGTCAAATCATGGTAATATGCTAAAGCACCAGAGTCATTATCAAAAGAATCAGAATGCCAAGCAATTATCCAAACTGCAAACTATTCTTAAATTGTCACATGAATTCACAATTTAAATGAAAAACATTCTGCTTTGGAGGAGCTTTACCACTCCAAAAAGTGAAAAATTTTACTCTGTGCCAGTTCTAAACCTAATCACCTGTTTAGGATCTTAATGTTTTTAGAAAGCACAACTTCTTAATTTTCTACATCGAGTATTAGACACTGTAAAAAGTATTTTCCTGCATCCCACTCAAACGGGCCTCCTTTAATAGACAGCTTCTGAAATAACTTGTGTAGAAGAATAAGACAGCAGCTCTGAGGAGTGGTCAGATTTTTAATGGACAACACTTCAGTATTTTCCTCTGTATTGAATTCCTCTGAGTGGTGTACTAGCATAAACAAAATCTTTACTGTCTGATGACAATTACAGAAAAATATGCCTCCACCTCATGTTGCTGAGGGCTACTCTAGAAGCCTCTGGAACTAAATTATTTTATGTAGACATGAAATATTAAAATTAAAAGACAAATAACAGGTCAAATAAATAGTGAAGTATTTGACAGAACACAGATACATGTTGGGAATGTCTGAGGCAATGTTTTTACTGTATGCAGCATTAATACTCAGATAAAAACACTTGTGCCTCTGAGTATACCTCATTCTCTGAAACATTCTGAATTATATCAACAGAAGTTGTTATATTTACACCAGGCAAATGTGGATGCCTAGCAACACCTGAAAACTTGTTCTAGCAAATAATTATCAGCTGGGCAAATAAAATCTCTTTTTGAGAGTATTCTCATTTAGAAAAATGTAGAGAAAAAATACACACAAGGGGAAAAAAATTATGGTATCAGCAAAAGTGGAGGAGAAACAAAGCACTAAACCTTTCCATTCCTCTTCCTCCCCATCTCCAGAAAAGAAACAAAGAAAAAGATGAAAGAAAACCTATTTCAGATCTATTTCAAATCTATTTCAGCAGGGAAATCTACCAGCAGGTGTCTGTATATTTAACATAGCCTCTAAAAGATGTTTATGAACTTTTGAAAAAAACCCCACAAACAAAACCCCATCACAATCCTCCATGCTTCCATTAATAAGTGAAACAAGTGGGAAGCTACACACACCAGTTGATACCAGACATATCACAAGATACCCAACATTTCAGAAAGAAAATTAATGGCTTCCCAGCTGGTTGCTTGGAACATCTTGTTTCCATCAACTCTCTCCACTACCAGTCCTTAAAGCTCCACGGCCTACTAACAGAACTGACCTTTTCTATTCTATTACTCAGCCTCCCTTCCTTACAGCACTACAATAAAAATAATATGGCCTTTGAGGTCACTATGCTAGCATAAGGTATTACATAAAACAGTAAATCTATGAACTTTTTTTGCAGGAGAACTACCCATACTTTCCCTGCTCGATGGCTACAGCAGCACTTGTTGATTCTTGCAGCAGAAAAGCTTTAAAGCAGGAAACACACACATCACTGGATGTTCAGCTACACACACTGCAAGGGCTTTAGGCCTTAGAGAGTCTGCCACTACTGGAAAACCACAGACAGGAAAACCTAAATACGCTTGGGACAAAAGTTTTAATTTATCTTCCGCCTACTGTCCCTTTCTCAACAAGACGTGGAAGTTTCTTCCTCCAGCCCACTGCTCGCTCATAAACGCGTCCAGCCTCCGAGACACGACAGTGGCACATCTCGGACCTCCAGCCCCTCGTCCCCCGGGGGCCTGGGGCGAGCTCCATCACCTTCCCCCCAGCGAAAAGGGCAGCAGCGGGGAGGCCCGGCCGGGGGCCACCACTCGCCCCCAGGTTCCCACGCCCCACGCGTGGGGCGGAGATGGTGTCCGGGCCCCTCCCGCAGGCAGCGGCCCCGCAGCCGGGCAGGGGCGGCGGGCACGTGTGTCACCTCCGGGCTTACCAGCTCTTCCTCGCCGCCTGAGCTCGGGTCGGGGTATGTTCAGCGACCCGGAACATGAACCCGGCGCCTCCCCCGGCCGCTCCCCGAGGAGGCTGGCGCCGCTTCGCAGAGACTGGGCGAGGGGAGGCGGGCGGGGGCCGAGGGCCGGAGGGCTCGGGCCGGGCGGGGAGGGCGCGGGCGGCCGGCGCTGCTCCTCAGTCCCCCATGATGAGAGCCCGGAAGCAGCCGCGGCACCGGAGGAAGCCGGACGCGACCACCTCGCCTCCTCCCTTCTCTCCCCCGGCCGCTGCCTAGGAACGCCGCGTCCCCTTCGGCACCCCCGCTTCGGGTTCGGTACAGCTCCGCGGAGCTCCCGCTGCCCCCGGAGCGCTGCCCGTGCCGGGCTGCGGGGCCGCCGGGAGCAGCGACACCCCCGCGCCCGGGCGCACTGGGACGGTCCCGTTGCCATGGCGGCAGCGTCTTGAGGGCGGGAGGAAGGAGGAAGCATGGCCGCCCTGGCCCGGCTTCAGGAGAGGCTGGAGGGACTCCGGGAGGAGTATTTCCTTACGAACAGGTACTTGGGCCGTACTGGAGGTGGGGCAGGACACACCGCCTTACGCTGGGCTGGGGCGGACAGGTGGGCCAGCCCCGCTCTCCGCCGGCAACGAGATGGAGGCAGCCCCCCTGGAAACTGTCCAGTTCTGGGCTCCTCAGTACAAGAGAAACACGGAGCTCCTGTGGAAGGCTGTAAAGATGATTAAGGAACTGGAGCATCCCTCTTACGAGGAAAGGCTGAGGGAGCTGGGCCTGGTCAGCCTCGGAAAGCGAAGAGTGAAAGAGAACCTCATCCGTGTCTGAAGGGAGGGTGTGACGAGGATGGGCCAGGCTCTTCTCGGTGGTGCCGAGCAGTAGGACGAATGGTAATGGGTAGAAACTGGTATACTGCAAGTTCAATCTAAATATGAGTAAGAACTTTACTGTGCAGTGACCGAACACTGGAACAGATTGTCCAGAAAGAGTGTGGAGTCTCCCTTAGTGGAAATATTCAGGAACCGTTTAGACACAATCCTGTGCTCTGGGATGACCCTGCTTGAGCAGGGAGGTTGGACCAGATGACCCACTGTGGTCCCTTTCAACCTGAGGCACTCTGTGGTTATGCGATTCTGTGAAACTTTCGCTTTAAAATCCCTCCCGAGAGCACCAACCCACCGCCTTGTTCCCCAACTTTGCCACAGCGATCTGAGATCTGGTGGGCCTTTAAGGGACCTGTTTATGCACTGAAAATACTGACTGTCCCGCTCTTCCCTCGCCCCCCTGCTAATTTAGAGGGGAAAGGAGCCTCTGGAAACTCCTGAAACGCGCTTGAGCCTCGCAAGTTCCGCTCTCTGCCCCCATCGGGAGCCGACCTCTCCCCGGTCCCGCCTCTGGAGCCTCCTGTGTCCCGCCCTAGAGGCGCTGTAATTCCCCGAGCATCCCTCAAGATGCGGCACGCCAGCCCCGACTCCCCGCTATCATGGCTCACATCTGTGGCTGTGCCTTGATGTTTGTCCTCTTGCAAGGACACTACTTCTTTTTTATTTTATTTTAAATTTTATTTAATTTTTTTAAAGTTAATTGAAAGAGATCAGATCAGATGTGTTGTCCTTGTCCTCGCCAATTGGGATGGTTTGTGCAGAGTTTTCTGACTCCCAGAATGGAGGCGGCCAACTTTTCCAAGACCAGATTTTAGAAAATTTAAAGTTGTAAGACTCGCTTAAATATTGCAGAGATTTGTCCTATAAATCCTTTTATTCGGCTGCACTGTTGCTGTATGTGTAATGCAAAAGCTCAGACATAAAAAAACACCAAACATGTTTAGCATAGTTGTGATTTTTGTCTTCACTAATTAATGAATCATTTATTTTAGAATCTAATTACATCATCATTAGCATGAATAGCAAAGCTCCTGAACATTGCAAAAAGTTACAGAGATCAAGTCCTGCCTGCATGTAAAGTGTTGTGTTTTTCTGTTCTTTGCCTGAACTTTCGCTCATGCTCTTGTGGCTGTACACACAGCAGTTCACTAAACAAACATCAGTTACAGGAGGCTCTGCTTGTATTTCACATATTTCAGGTTAGAAAGAGTAGCCTGAGCCAGACTTGAAAATACATCGGAGGGCAGCATGTTTGATGTTTGGGGATTTGTTTTTTGGCAGAGCTCTCCAAAAAGGAATTGTTTCCCTTCTAAGAATGAGCTATGATCTGTCAGTTTCAGAAAATTCAGATTTGCAGTTCAGAATGCGAATGAGAGGATTCAAAGAGCCCAGTGCAGCAACAAGTCTTAATCATATTTTTATGTTCTTAATAACATTCCCGTTGTGCTTTATGCAGAACTCTGTTTATGTGAGAGATATGAGGTGTCCTAAACTGGCTTTTAAGGGAAAGCACCTTTCTGTGGAAGAACTTGCCCAATGATACCACAGTGCAAGAATACTGTAAGCATTTCCTGCATTTTGAGAAATACCCTCAGTATGAGGATTAGAATATACAAGATCTATTAATTCATTAAGCGTTACACAGTTTTATCACTCTACTTGTTCAAGAACCTACTTTTATTTACTGTAGTATCTGTATGTCAGGTGCTTGAGTAGGCCTTTTTAACTTTCAGTACAGCCTTCGAGAAGTATCTGTGACTCTCAGAGCTTAATTCAATCAGTATGACTACTGTGCAATCTGATCAAAAGGGGAGATACCTGCCTGAGAAACTTACACTTTGAAACAGTTCTGCTGGCAAGGGCAGCTGAAAGTGTTTGTGGAACTATCCTATGAGAAAAACAAGTCTGTTGGTTTGCTTCAATAATCTCTACAAGGACTTCTATTCCATCCTGGCCAAGCCAAACTAAATGCCAACTAGAAAAAACAGACTATCAGGGAGTAAGAAAGGAGAAGGCTTCTGCTCTTCTAGGAGACTCTTGTCATTGCCAGGTGGGTAGGGCTGGGTTTGGAGCTTGCACCTCTGACACAACCAATCCCACATCCCCTTCATTTCCAAGCTGTAATTGTGGCTGCCTGCCCAGGGCCAAATCGCTCATGGCCTTTTGATCAAAATAATTTTCCTCTAAGTAAAAGTATTCTAGATGTGTCTGCTTCCTGTGGAGACTGGGAAGCTGCACAGGAAAGGAGCAAGAAAACTCTCTAGTCAGTTTTGAAAACTATTAATTTTGTGATTTTAGGTAAAAAAGCCTGTTTCCCAGAGTTTTCAGGCACTGAGAATTTCTGATGCATGTCAGATAGTGAAAATTTGTGCCCATTTAATGTGATTTGAGAGCACATGCTGCACTAGATGATATAGAATGAGTGGAGCTAATGTTTCTTAATCTCTGGTAGTAAATCTGCAATTCATTTAATTTTCAGAAATATAATGAGGATAATCCTAACTTATCAGATGAACAATAATCTTGTTGGTATTTACTGAGGCAATTAATGTTGACATGAAACTTTATTAAGAGAGCTAATTAAGAAAACTAACAGTGACCTAATAATTATTTTTTTGTCAGGTATAACAAATTAAAGAATTTGGTGAATATGTTCCTAATAAAAGTGGGAAAGAATAAAAATCCATGGAAATTAAAATTTAAGGTCACAGACTTGACAGTTACTGACATTTTGAAACAAACAAAAAAAGAATAAAAGCTAGAGGTGATCTCATACCTCAGCAATGAAACTCATAATGGTAATGATTTCTTCCTGAACTCTCTGTAAAGTCTCCTGCAGACTAACAATATTTTCCTCTAATCTGTTTTAGATTCATGTTTTCCTAACATGACTTTTAGCTTTGTCACAAACACTGTAGATTCGCAATTTTATACAGTTGTGTGATTTTTTTGTAACTCAGGCCTAATTATTAAAGCATTATGCACATTTTTCTCCTACACTGGAAGATGTCCATGTGACATGCTGACATGTATCTAAGTATTGTGGGGGAATAAGAAATATCCACTCCCAAAACTTACATCCTCTACAAGCTACAATATCCTTTGTTACCTTCATACTATGCACCTAATATAAATTATACTTTTCTGCACTACCACTGAATTATGTAGAATTAAAAGTGAAAAACCTGGTGATAAAAATCCCCAGCTGCAACAAAACATATATAGAATAATATTTTTGCTTTTTTCATACATTACCATGCTGAGAAGTATTACTACTTTTATATTTTCAGAGCTATAGATGAAGACAGAAAAACAAAGTACAAAGCTGCAGTCAAGATCCAGCGCTGGTTTCGAGCATGCAGGGTCCGAGCCTACCTGAGGTAGTATATTAAACTTTTCTTAATCCATGTTTCAGTGTTGAATTTTCTCCTCAAAATTTCTCATGGTATTACTTGCTTTTAGTAATATTGGAGCATTTTGAAAAAAAAAAAAGAAGGTAATAACTGTTATCCAGTTTTTCAACAGAATTAAATATATGCTGTGGCACTATAAGAAATAATAAGTTTTGACTTTCAGAACTGTGTACAATAAAAAAGGCGTGATATTAGAAAGCAAGGAAATTATCTTCAGAATAGATAGTGTTGTTTAAGAAATCTTGTTATGTCTGGACAAAAAAGAAACAACTAGATGTCCCTTGGATACTCTGTTTCAGCATATAGAATATAGAATTATAGAATATCCTAAGTTAGAAGGGCCCACAAGTATCTTCCAAGTCCAACTCCTGGCCCTGCACAGGACAATCCTAAGAATCACACCATGTGCATGAGAGCAGTGTCCAAATGCTTCTTGAACTCTGGCAGGCTTGAGCTGTGACCAAGCTTCTCTGGGAAGCCTGCTCCAGTGCCTAACCACCCTCTGAGTGAGAAAACTTTTTCTAATATCCAACATAAATCCTCCCAACACAGCTTCAGGCCACTCCCTAGGGTCTTGTCACTGGTCACCAGAGAGAAGAGATCAGTGCTTGCCTCTCTGCTTCCCCTTGTGAGGAAGGTGTTGACTTCACTGAAGTCTCACTTCAGTCTCCTTCAAGCTGAACAGACCAAATGACCTCAGCTGCTTCTCGTGTGGCTTCCCCTCAAGGCCCTTCACCTGCTTTGTTCTGGGAAATGCTGTATCAATTCCAAACGTGATCTGGGAGGTTGTTTCCAACCTCAGTGATTCTATGATTTTATAACATTGTTACGTATTTCCTGGAAACTGTGGTTGGTTCATTCTCCCAAAAAACCGTCTTCCATTTTTTATGTCATACACTCAACTGCTCAAGCTCATCTGCTCAAGCTTCTGTATCTTCATAAAACAGGGCAGCTGAGGAAGAGGTCTTCTAGTTTGACCTCTTGCCTGTTGCAAGGTCAAAGCCTAAAGAATTATTAGCTTAAATAACATTTACTACTCAATGCCCAGTATGTCCCTCATAGGAAGATAGGCTGCAGTCATTGTTTACACTTATAATAAATGTACTCAAGCTGCATCAGAGGAGGTTCAGATGAGATACTAGAAAAAAAAAATTAAATCAAAGATTGATTAGGCATTGCAGTGAGTTGCTTGGGAAGATGGTGGTTAGAGACACCACCTCCTGAATTTCAACATGTATCTGGATGTGGCATTTGGAAATATGATTTAGAGGTGATATGGTGCTGCAGGGTGGACAGTTGGACTAGATCATCTTGAAGCTTTCTTCTAACCTTGATTGATTCTATAATTTTGTGATTGTCTCTGGCTTACTTAGGAGTACCGACTCAATGTAGCCAGTTCTCAATATTCTGAACTACCCAGAGACTGCCTTCATTGAATGGAGTGTAAGATTTAAAAGTTTGATGTCCATAGGTAGGTGGTATGAATGATGCCCTTTAATGCTTTTTCTAGGCAGTCCCAAAGTAATGATTCTATCATTTTCTGCAAAAATTTATGTGACATAAATTATGAAATTTTTAGTAGCAACATATATGTCTATAAATAAATTAATTAATAAATTAATAAGTGACAAAGTAAATATTTACTATTAAGCTAGGTGTAATTTTATAAAAGCAAAAAGGTATCTAAAAGTGAATAAAATATTTAGAAATTCAAGTATCAGTAAGTTTTGTCAAATAGTTAAAAATGGTACAGCTGTGAAAATGTTGCACATGACAGAAAAAATTCTGGATTGGTCAGATTTCTTGGTTAAAACCATGAAAAAACCCCAATTTATTATGCAAATTAAATTTATAATAGTTTTTCATTAAACTTTTCTAATTGTATACAGGTAAGTTTGCAGTAACCCACATTTTCCAAGAACAAAATATGTGTGTATGAAGAAATATATATATATAATGGTGTATATGTGTGTGTGTGTGTGTGTGTGTGTGCACGTATTTATGTATGTATATGTATATATAGTATGCTTGTAGTGATAATTTTTATGATGCATAATACACTGTTTGTTATTTTTATTATTATGACAAGCTTATAGGTCTGAAGTCTGAAAAACTAATTATTTTCCTAATGTGTTTCATTTTAGACATCTGAGCAGAATGGTGATTTTGATACAGAAGTGGTGGAGAGGATATCTAAGAAGAAAAAACTTCAGAGAAATAGTGGAGGTAGAAAACTACTCTTTAAATTTTTGTTTGGTTATTTGTGGAATACGTATGAATAATTCATTCACTCATCATGAAATTAAAAAGCCGAAACTCAATCCTCTATACACACAGACACACACTTAACTTTACTGTAATGAAAAGCACCATTAATTTCAGAAAGCCTACTCATAACAGTCAAGTTAAGTCAGTGTTTAAGTGTTTGCAGCTCTGGAATATTGGTCCCCAAACCAGCAATGAGATCTGCTCATGCAGAAGTCTACTCACATGATACTAATTGTGGGATTAGAACTTTATAAGATGCTTTTTTATTTTTTTTTTTCTACTGCAGAACTTTTAATTTTGAAAGTAAAATAAGCCAATTTGTCTACACATTGCTATTTTATGTTTTAGTGGTACAAATTTCTTACTTAATGAACCTTGAAATATTTGAGGTTTTGCCTTAAGGCACACAGCAGTCAATCTAATTCCTGAAGAGAGTGAAAGTGTGTGATAGCACATAAGCTAAAACCTCTGTTAACAGGTTTATGGAACTAAGAAGAAAATAATTTAACATAAAATATGTGGTTTACTAATTTATCAATTTATGTAAATATTTTACAGGAGTGTTAAACTCATTAGTCATTTATTCTTGATTAAGTTTGTTAAATTGCTGTTTTTAAGTCAAAATAGACAATTCAGGAAGTAAAAAAAGAGCTATAATAAATCATATATTAAAGACCCGAGTTCATACTCCCTACTAAACTATGTTTTCAAGTAGCAGGACTCGTGTACCTGAAAGATCATTTATTTTTTCCCCAAGTCTATCAGTAATCTATGTAAAGATTTTCTCTCTTCCAACGTACTAACTGGCTTAATTTATAAATTATGAGCCATCCTGAAGGTGTGTGGTTTTCACTCATCTTCTAACAGTAATTCCTGAATACAAAACAGATAACTGCATGGTTGCATTGGGTTCTTTTTTGAAAAAAGTAGGACTTCAGCTGAATATTGTTCCTGAGTTTTAGGAAGGTTTGTTTAATCTAGTTAAGCTTCTGCAGAAGAGAGATATGATAATCTATCTTAAAATTTGTTAATGAAAAGAAAGAATCTCTGCAGTTGCTGGGACAAAGGAAGGAAGGAATCAGCGTGATCAAACAGACTTCTTGTAGTCACAAACCTGAGACAGCTAACTCCCCTCAGCTTTCTGTTCTTGAATATAATTCTGAAAAGTAAAATAAAATAGTCTTTAATCAATAAAGCCTTGTGCATACTTAGTTCTTCAAATAGACATAACTGAAAAACTTGCCAAATCTGAAGTCTATGGAACAATGTAGGACAAAAAATTCTGCAACTTAATACATACATTCTAAATCAGATCATTAATTCATCCAATTTCTGGGTTCCAGAATTTATTCAGTGTTAGCCAGGGCTCAAAGACAATCTCATCAGAAAGCTTACAAATTTTACAGCAATCAGCACAGGAAATTATCTTTTTCCCTCAAATACTACATTTTGTTCTTGCCATCTCTTTGACTGGAGAAGACTAAACAGGACAGCTTGATTGGAAGCCAAGCTGAGTACCACAAGAGTATCAGATAAAAAGGTACATTCTGCTGCCTTTGGACTGCTATATTCAGTGTGTTTTGGGGTGGACTTAAGTGTAAAGTCCTTATATTTGTTGTTTTACTATCTTTACTCAATTAATGGCTGAACTTGGAATTTGTAAAAAGCCAAATCTCAGCAACTTAGCATAACATTAAAGTTAAAGGATAAGGCAATGTTTTTTGTTGGTTTTTTTTTTAATGAACTCTTGCCAATAACTGTTGTAATGACTCCTGACTATGAAACACAATGATGCATTTGGCATGATAGTTCCTTAAATACACTGGTCACTTTTAAATTTGTCTGCTGATAATGATTGCATTGGTATCTGCTGCCAGCAAACAAGGCAAAACATATGCACAAAATACCCATGATTGCTTGATAATAAATCATTTTAATGATTATATTCAAAATTGTGAAATGTGAATGGTACTGATGCGGAAAATAACAAAGGCTGAGGCTCATCAGATTGGCTGTCCATATGTGCATCACCACTAGTATTTCATTTGCTTCTCCTCTAGTGCCTTTTCCTTTGATTGTTAAGATAAATATTTTAAAAATAGGTAAAATCCTAAAAAAAAATGAACAACCATTGATGGCATTTATATGATTAAAGTTATGTGCCTTTCTATTCTAAATATTGGTGGTTTGATAGAAAGCTTTGTTTCCTAATTAATCTCAAGCTAAAATTAAGAAAAGCTCTCCAACAGTTTTCTTAATAGGTTGGTTACATTGATTGTGTCGGATTCTGAAACTTTTAATAACCTGTAGGAAGGGATGAGTTTTAGAACGAGGCAAACACCATAGCATGTGTATCATTGTTTCTATATTACTATTTTCCCATAGTCAAAGAATCATTTGCTAAAGCAAGGGGAATTGTAACATTTCATTATTATATGAAGCTGTTATGCATGATGGCCATGTTTTCAGTTTACTTTGGAAAGAGATGCAGTTAAGAAAAGTGAATATTATAGTTTGACACCACCCTAAGTAATTTAGCTTTAAGTCAACAACCAGTTTTAAATAATTGCAGTCCAATAGAAATTAGGCAAATGCCTATTTACTCTACAAAACCCTCCAAAATACACCATTACCCCATTCACAATTTAGAGTATGTGTTGCTTCCTTCTCTCAACCTCGATCTCACTCTCAAACTCAGTCACATTCCTGCTTCTTTTTGAATTTGTTATTTTGTATTAACTCTTCAAAGCAAAAGAAGACACCAATCAGAGCACATTTGTAGATGATCCCCAAGCATGTTTTTAAATACAAAAGGAGAAAGTACTACAAAAGTTTATATATATATAAGGCTTCAAATATGTTCTAAAAACCTACACTTAAGGTAAGCTGGTAGGAAGGCCTGTACATTAATACATTATTAATGTCAGACTTCATGACAAAGACATCCTGGCTTTGTGGTACATGAGGTGGTAGAGGTGGTACATAGATGAGATGGGAAAGTAATTATTTCTAGAGAGTCAACCTGGTAGTGTCACCCTTGAATTGGCATTTAGTGGAAAAATTAAGGGCATCCAATGGGCATGGGCTGAACTGCATGAATTTCCACTTAAGCAAAAAGTGTTTTCTGGACAAGCAGGACCTAGTTCAGGAAAGAATCTTTTGTTTATTGGGAGACCATGTAAATGTAGACTTGGATTGAAGCACTAAATTATGACTCTGCTTTTGTGAATAGCAATGAACACCTTCTCCATCATTTTTAATAGTAAAACTTTCTAATCAGGATTAGAAAACAAAGGGCGAATACATTTGCAAAGGAACCTAGATGGTGAGACAGCCTTTGGCTTTTTGTGAAAGAATGAAGTTTTAAGACAGTTGCATGAGCAGTTCTGTATTTGGGAGACTTGTGATTTAGAACAAGAGTTGAGTTATGGCAGGAATGTGTAACTTCCTTCTTGTTTTGAGTGACCCTGTTAAATGGTGGTAGGGTAAGGCCTGGATTCCTCACACCTTAGTGGGGTGTGCAAAATCAGACCTTAGGTGCCGCACATTGACTCTCTCTCTAAATAGTAGACAGAGTTCTTCAATACTTGACCAAGCTCAGAGTAAAAGTGGTCCCATGTTGTCTCTCAGTATGGATGACATAAAGAGCATTAATGATGTTAGGTCTCCAATTTATGTTCTTCAGTGAAATGGGATGCATTCAGACCTAAGTGCTCACAGCCTTCAAATATGAGATGAATAACAAAAAGGTGTAAAATTGTTTAGTTTAATCACTGATGGACAGAAATCTGATGAATATTTTTAAGTTCAGGAACATGTTAAGCTTCCATTAAAATGCATTTTATCTATTTGGTGATGTGGTAACTCTTACGTTCCCTTCCAAAGAAAGAAAAGATGAGCTGCAACCCAAAATTTTATCCATTTAGTTGAGCATTTTAGGGATATGCTTAAGTCAGGCAACCATTATTTCAATCCATTATTAGCTATCTACAGTTAGTATTGCTCAGTAAATACTTATGGAGAATAAGGAGGAGAGAGACAGTCCATCATTTATTCTAATTTGTACATTATTTGAGGTAGATTTTCCCTTGACTATATATATGTATATATCTATGTGTATGTATACACATTCACATGTATGTGTGAAACTTCTTTGAACTTTAACAACTTTGCAATTTTCTTTCACATAAGAAATATCTTTTGTACTGTTTCCATTATTAGTAGATTGGTATGATATTAAAGTGAGCATTTAAAATGCACCTTAATTAAACTGCAGGAATTATGCCTTGCTTAATGTAATGAAGAAAGAGAATTTAAAATGAAGTAGCATCATTGTGTTCATTTGTAAATAACATATTGCAGCCAACTGTTTCTTAATTGCCCAGACTGTTGATAAATAATCCAGTCCTGCTGCTCTCCACAGACAATTTGCTTTGGATCAGACTAGGCAATTCAAATAACACTAATTACAGTGAAACCCTTTTATAGTGAATTCCTGTTTGCCATGGGGGAGAAAATCACTATATCAGGGGAAAGCACTTTTGCCTTTGATTTGTGTCTAAAACATGAGAAACACATAAAAGCTGCATGTTGTGCTAAATAAAGGACATACTCTTGCATTCAAAGTACTTATATTTTACTTTTTATGATACAATTGTGAATTATGTTCATTTTGCATTTGTAATTAGAGGGCGGAACAGATGTGAAAGCTTAGTTTAAAGTGATGTATCCATTAAAATAACCTATGCTGCCAAGTGATTGCTTAGTATAATAGGGGATTCGTTCACTATGAGAGGAATTCTACTTTATTGGAAGGAAACCAGGACTTCAGGAAATGTTTTCTATATCAGGGGATTCACTGTAACATGGTATCATTGTATTTATGATTTTATGATGTTAAAATGAATATTAAATGAAACAAAATTCCCAACGATTACTCGTGAGGCAGCTAAGTACATAACATTTAGTACAGATGGTTGGAAGGCACAATTTTGCTCCATCACTGCATCCGTATCCTTGAATGATTTCGACTGAAGACAGCATTTCTCTGAATTTTTCATTAAACCAGACATCTTGAAATATGAATTCCTTTTATGTTTCTGTGAGTTTTGGCTAAAAGAACCCCAGTGAATAAATCATACAATACTACATGTCACCAGCACTTGTGAATATTTCTGCTTTGTTATTCTACTCTCAGTAGAGCACCATTGATTATCAAACTCAGCGGAGAGCATTTTATGATCATATATCTCCATTAGCTCCTAGTTTGACTACCATAGATTTTTCTGGTTAAGCCTGCATTATGTATTAGGAAGCCTATCTCTTCAATACAAAGTTTGATTTTATTCTCTCTAAGCCTAGAACTCTTATTATGTATTATGTATAAAGATTCCTATCTTTTATATGTAAAAATAGCAGGACTGTCTTTGTGTAACTGAAATATATGCCTTTTTTTTTTTTTTTTTTTGCTTCACAGAGAGCATATTTTATTAAGAAGCTGAAATTCTACAATGAAATGGCTGTCAGGGTAAATATTTCTTCACTTGTTAAACAAATGAAAAGTCAATTGTGCTCCGAATTTGCTTTTAATAAAATGAGCAAAGCAGAATAATATACATTTGATTGATATGCTGATGGCAACAGCAGGACGTACTACATAGTTAAAAATTAAAGTTACACTGAGTAGTCTGGGTTGTGTTTGAAAACTGTAGCTGAATTTGAGGTGTCTGAATGTGTCTTGCCCCATTTAAATCTCCATTGGATCTTATTATGTATGATGCTGATAAAACCCCCAAACATTCTATCTGCCAGTGTTCCTACAAATGTAAGAACATTTGTTTTACTAATGCAGACACATATTTGCAATTCTGACAAACTACAGGGCTTTTAAGCTTGTTGATGTAACTGTGCTTTTTCTCTTGTTAGTACATGACATTTGATGTACTGGATCTCAAGAGTTAGAGAGCACAGGACAATTTCGTCTCTTAAACACAGAGGTGGAACTGAACTGATCTCATTGATGATATTATCAGTGAATTTTTCTAGATGAAGAAGAGTATAAACAGACCTTGAACTTCAAGGATGAAATTTGTTGTGGGTGAAACTGCGAAATGTATTTAATTAGAAACTAGTTGTTTGTTTTTTTTTATTTTGAACTTTGATACTGAACTTGAAAAAATATGTAAAACAAATATGGGAAAAACATAAAATAATTTTTAGGGTTAAGTCCTTTTATGTTATATATTTCTTTCATTTTGTGATACAAAACTGCTTTACTTTGTAGGCCTGTATCTTTTTAGGCCAGGCACCTTGCCTTTTGAATTCTATCAAATGTATGAATATGGTGACAATGGAGATTAACCCAGGGATTAACCCAGGGAAACTTGTGTAGAGTAAGAAGATTCTCAGAATGGATTTTAATTTTGTGGCCCTTCTGAGTCCAAAATAACTCAGTCAAGAACTCTGTACTCATCAGGTGTTTTGCTGAGTTTTGATTCTCTAAAAGGCACAAAGTAGCCTTAGGTTTGGTGCGTATTAAAGAACTGAAGGTATTTAACAGCAGTTTAGTACCTCAAAAATGTACCTTTTTGTTATGGTTGATTCCTTACTTAGCTACTTTGAAAGTATTCCACAGTGGATAAATGCTGTTTACTCATGCTGCTGGGATAAGTGGGGGAACATAAGATGTAAGTCAGCTCTTAAAAGTTGCCTCTGTACTTCCAGAAGACATCTGAAGACCAAATTTCAGAGGTAATTATGTATTCTAGTCAAATGGAGTTTTGCATTTGGTCTTTCATTTTTAAAAGAAATTGAATGTGTTCCCATTCATTTGTAATGGAAATATAATGTTGAATCATTAGGTGATATAAATCTTCAAAGTACTGCTTTTTCAGTCATGTCCTTTTCTTTAATGGAAATTTAAATCAGTAGAAAACAATAGAACAGATCTTTATTTAGTTGCAGATGTCAGAATCTGATTCTCCTCTGTCTAAATTTTGTGCAGCCAGATCTGCAGAGCAGACTTAAAATGCTACCAATCTGAAACACTTAATGCCTTTGGGTTTTTTCTGTCATGTGTTTCTTGAAGAACTACCCAAGGTCCAATAGCAAATCAGGCCTGTTGAATTTCTGCATAGATGATGTAGAATGTAGAATGCCTTAGACTTTAGGCATTCTAAGCCAACAGTTCCTTATATTCACGCATCATGAGCTTGATTTATGGTTAATATAACTCAGTGTTCTAAAAATATAGAAATAACTGTGTATGTTTTTCTATTTAACCACTTAGTTTTGTCTCATGGTATTATTAACTATTTATTTCAATTTATAGTCACTCTAGAGAAAGGCAGTTTCAGTTTTGGCATTTGAAGTATTATTGAGAGCATACACACGATCATAGTTTTGATGCCAGTTTACATATCTTGTCCTTCTGGATTGCATTTCATTGGAATCAGAGCTATTAGTTTTACCTTTTAAAATTAAATCAGAGATCTTGTTTAAATCAGTTTCAGTTTCGAGGCAAAATATGATTCTCTCTCTTAAAAGGTTTAAGGTTGCTGTAAATTTTCAGCAACAAAAATAATCCTATGGCAAAAAAATCCATGAGCAGATGGCTTTTGATATATCAAGGTTTTGCCATTTGTTTTAGTGCTTAAAATAAACATTATTTATAAGACCACTTACATTTTGATGTTACTTAATGAGGAATATGCATCATTGATTTGACTAGCTTAAGAGGTCATTTAGAACTTGCCCGTTAACAAGCTGTAATCTGCTGAGCACACAATGACTTTGTTTAAAATTATCTGTTCAGTGCTGATCAATGACAATAATTGTTTTGTACCAATCACTGTTGAAACTTGCTAATTACTTTGAAGGGCATACGCACACTTATCTCTTCTTTTTCAAGAATTTTTTAAACATTCACCTTGGAATTAAAAAGAAATGCAGTCATAACATTATACTTCTTTACAAAAGCAAACATTCAGAACTTTCACATTGAAAATATGAGCATCATTAGAAGCTTTTTACAAAATGGTCTTTCCTAAAAATATTAATCTTCAGTTTTGGGATTGCTGACATAAAGTATTAGGGAAACAGAAATCAGACATAAAATAATTTGAGTCACAATGCAGTTTTTCTTACTTATGTTTCATTCAGTTGAAATCAGTGAGTTCATTCTGAACAGAAAGTGGTGTAAATAAAGGTAGAGTGCATCTTTTAATTGGTACACTGAGCCCATTGGAGGTAATTATAGCTTTATACTACTTGAGCCTTTTGTCTTTCAGTTTGAGTTTTGATCATTTAACCCAGAAATATCCAGTTCTGCATTTATAACTGTGAGGTGAAAACTGTCAGAAAGAGTTTCAAAGGGACCATAATCCTGCATTAATGAGCGCATGGCTATATGGGAGCCAAGTTGCTCTTGTTGAGAAATTTTGAAGCCAAACAGAAAAACAAAGCTAAGATCCTTATTCACATGCAAAGGATTTTGCTTAATCCCAGATCTCTGAAGGCATACTCATTCTCTGCTCTTTCTCTATTCCTTTTTAACCCAATAAGCTGCTGTATGAGAAAGCAGTGTTGGAAATAATATGAAATTTACCATCACCTACTGCAAAGCAGCATGTCTAGAATCATTCTTGTTCCCAGAACTCTTATTCGTTCATATCTCAATAATATCTAGAGGTCCAAACCCTTTTCATTTTAAAAAAACCAAAACAACAAAAATGAACAAAAACAAAACAAAAAAATAAACAATTCCACCAAAAAAACCCCAAACCAAAACAATAACAAGAAAAACAACAACAACAAAATAAACAAAAAAGTCACAAACAAATAACAACATGTAGTTAAAAAAAAATCCATCTTTTCAAACTAGTTTCAAGTCTTATTTTGGAAGGGAGGAAAAATCCATGCTGATACACAAAGGGGAAATAGGAGAATATATTAACTTGGGAAGTTAGTATCCTCTTATTCTTAATAACTAACACATGCCTGAAAGAATTACTGAAAGCTTTTCTGTGATTCTTATTCTCTTGTTAAATCTCACATAAAAAGACAATCATAACTGTACCCCAAGGTGTCATCAGTTGAGGCCAAATGCTGGTTTTTACTTTGAAGAGTAGTGTTTGGGGGTTTGTGAATGCGAAAATGGTGACAAACTATGAAATATTCAGCCCTGCTTTAGTTGGTCTCCTTTTATATGTCCAGTAAAAGTCTGGAAGTGGAAAAATTGCAAAAACTTCTGTCAGTTTTCACAGTGGTACAGAATTGCACTGCACTGGAACTGGTAGGAGTAGAGAATTTTGCCTGTTACTGAAGAGCACTCCCAAGACTTGATGATAAAGATTCTGAAATTACTGAGTGCAATGGTTACTGATAATGTGGGCAATTGGCAGCTTTTTAAAATTTGCCTTCTTCCTGAATCAAACACAAAGTCTGTGACATTCTTTCCCCCCTCCCCGTTTTTAAAAAAAAAATAAATATCTAAGAAAAAAAGAGCCAAATAGCACAAACACATGGATTTCACTCCACTTAAAAAGTTGTCCCTTGGCTCTGGAAAGAGAAATGTTGATGTAAAGAAAAAGAAAAAAGTTTCTTATAGATACACCCATGTGTTTAAATTCTTAAGAAGTTTGGTAGCTAGGGGCCCACAGGAAAAGGAGAGCTGTTAGTACTTAGCAACATTTTACTCTTCCATGCATTTAAATAAGGGGAGTAGCTTCTGGAGAGTAAAACCTCCAACTTCCTGCTTTTTAAATCTAGATTCTGCTTTTCAGCTGTCTTTTAAGATTTCAAAGCTATAAAGGTCAAAGAGATGGATGTTGGAGCAACTGAAGCTACTGCTGACTAGAAGATAGAAATTGGGAGATTAAAGTAGAAAAATACTGAGGAAAAAAGGAGATAAAATGCAATTTAGGAAGTAAAGAATATTTTGCAGGAAAATTAATAATAAGTTCAAGGATGGAAGAATTTAACAATGGAGGAACTACACCCTGAGAAGAGAGGAAAAGATGGTTACTCTGTTTTTCAGATGTAGAGATCCAGGGTACACTGACCTCTGATGGCAAGGAAAATCAGGTGCAAGAGCAGCCCTCAGCATGACTGAATAGAGCAAGTTACATTTTTCACCTCTTCATGTCCTGGCATAAGGATAAATATATCTCACCAAATGGCAGTCCTGCTAGCTTTTTACCTAATTACAGAATCACAGAATTACAGAATCATTTAGTTTGTGAAAGGCCTCTAAAGGCATTGAGTCCAACCTTTGACTGATCACCACCTTGTCAACTAGACCATGGCACTAAGTGTCATGTTCATTTGTTTCTCAAACTCTTTCAGGGATGGTGACTCCACCACCTTCCTGGGCAGCCCATTCCAATGCTTAATTGTCCATTCTTAATGCTTACTTTGCCATGCCAAAAACCAGATAGTAACAACAGGCAAGGGTCTCAGAAACTTCATTATTAGAATTTTCAAGTATCAGAGATTTAAACACAATTGTTGAAATCAGTTCTTAGGGGAGGTTGGATAGACTAAGTAGGTTTTTTTCCCCTTCTCTTTTATTTTCTTCTTTCTCTCTTATTTATTTTTTTTTTAACTGATGCTTTTCAAAATGCACCAAAATATTAACCCTTTTTGGTGGAGGATGCTACCTAATTTCTATTCATAATACAATTTTATAACTAGCTACAGATAAAGAGCTTTTCTCCTTCAGGTTAAACTTCCTCTAGGTTAGGCTTTCTCTGTTATGCAAGAGAATAGTATTTCTTGAGAACAATTAAATTAATGTGGAACAATAATAGACATGAATCATTTTACATTGGAGATGAAAGAACTGCAATTTATAAGTGAATTTCCCAGAAAGCCAGATTCATTGGGTTCCTGGGAAGGCTTTTATTCAGTTCACACCTTTGCAGAGCATGAAGGTGAAAGTGCAGCAGAAGATGTAGGTGAGGTGGTGACTCAGTGCTACAAGATGTTACAACCTACACTCATTTTCTTCACTGAAACTTATAGGTGTTTCTACTTGGTATCACTTTTAAAGGAAAGAAGTACTTGGGATATGGTACATATATTTGATATGTATGAAAACTTTGGATTTGAAATATACTAAACAAATATTTATTTCCTCCAGATCCAGAAAATGTGGAGAGGCTATTATGTTCGGAAGTATATCCATAATTTTTATGTACTGAAGAAATACCTGAAAGCTGTTTCTGTGAATAATGAGCTTGTCAGGTAAAGATAAAAGCTCCATATGGTAAAGCATTCACTTGTTCTTCTTTTATTTGTAGAAACTTTGTGGCACTAATTAAACTCTTTGAGTATAAGTTCCCCTCCATTATCAAATGTATGTATCTATCAGTCATCATTCTCTTTATCCTATGTCTATTCATGTTGCACTGCATTCTGTTCTCATTTACACTGTTATGAATTCAGAATAATTTCTTTGAATTAATTAGGTGTGCTCTGCGTTTGTACTAGTTTAATAAAAACGGATTTGTCTCTTCACCTATGTTCACAACTCATAGGTTATTATGTCCTAAATTTTTGTGTTTAGGGTTT
Organism: Cyanistes caeruleus; assembly: GCF_971803275.1. Lineage (NCBI taxonomy): Eukaryota > Metazoa > Chordata > Aves > Passeriformes > Paridae > Cyanistes > Cyanistes caeruleus. The sequence continues at coordinate 100,525,138 of NC_141702.1, forward strand.
GTTGAACTAGATTTTTTTCCCCAGTATACACAAGCTAACCAAAAATTTATTTTTATAATTTGTTTTGAATGTGGATTATTGAAGTGAATGCAAGGGCAGATTTGGATGCATGAGCCGTACTATGAATATTAACAGGGAAAGATACTTGTGTGGATACAGTGAAGCAGAGTCTTTCTGTAGTTACAGAAGAAAACCAATAGCCAGTCAGATTTCTGTCTAGAACTGTTGTTGCTCTATGTTCTTACTCTGTTTCTCATATCCATCCATTGTCTTTCGTGTTCTTAAGCTGAAACCTCTCTAAAATAGAGGTAATTATTTCCCTCTAGTGGATTTGATATCCTGATCCATGACCATTACTCAGATAACAGTGGAAACAAACAGATGAAATGCTGGGTGACCATGATCATTACTCTCTTAGTGTAAATGAAAGCTGTTGGACAAAATCCATGCAGTGTTTGCCATTCACAATGTTTGAGACAAATCTTTGCTTTCCCAGGCACAGAAATATAAGAGAGTCTAGTAAACCAGTGTTTCTAGAAATCTTGTCAAAATCACATGGATTGCATGTTACATAATTACATGGATTATATGTTACATAGAGCACCACATGCAAGTTATATATTGAAAAAACCCAGGATATATATGAAAAAAACCAACTTCTTTGTATGCTAGTTATTAATGATATTATTCTTCCACAGTACAGCTGGTGCTACATCCTCTTTGTCATAACATTAATTTTTGTGCATTACATTGTTACCTATAATGAACTATACTGATAGTCACCTACTCTCATTATTATTCAAGTGTATTCTGTGCAGAAAGTTAGGTCACAACTCAGCAAAATCAGACTTAAACATTCTGTTATGGCTTCAATGGTATTTTCTTGATCTGAAATCCTTGAAATATTCTTTCTTCTTGAAAAGGTGGAACTCTAGGAAGACTTGATCACATCTTAGAAAATAAGTGAAACCATAACTTTTCTGCTTTAAAATCCATATCACTGGATGAACTGCAAAACCATAATCTGCTTCTCTGTTCATAGTCATTCTATCGCTCTTCTCCATTCCCTGTCTAAACCTAGACCATGGCTCATAACTTGTTGCTTAGGTTGACCTTTGATGTGTGCCAACAAAACTGGATAGCAAGTGGTATTCCTGCTGCACTGTGGACATGGAATGGTTGGAGCTTTGTGTTTTATTTCCCCACACCCACAATAGATCTCTGCTGAGTATACCTAACTTCAGAAGACTACAAAAATATTTGGTTTTCAGTACTTTGACATGTTGATCACATTCCCTAGTGTTTAGTGTAGGTTATTAAAAATCATAAAGCTTATGCACTGCATAGATATTTTAATCAAGAAATGCTTCTGTGCTTTTTAACAGGTAAGATGAGCAGTATGACTTCAGGTACATCAAAATGTGTCAAAGCAAGTCTGTGTGAGCTCTTACCTGGGAACTGATATATTGATATTTTGCTAACTTGAGTTCTGCATTCAAGAGTTCACAGAAATACCTGTCTTTCAGGGTGAAAAAAAAAAATCCATCTTTGAAGTTAAAAAAACTTAAAAATTAATTTTTGAGATAGTTTGGACAAATGGATCTTATTGTTTCAGTTTTAAAAATGCATGAGTTCCCAAGTGCAGTCAAGAATCACTGCAGTAATCCCTTTACTGGGGTACATTTGAAAACTAATATGTATATCACCTTCAACATTCTTCTTATGAAATCTAACAGATGTTTAGTGAGGATTAGGTGTAGGCCCTCAGCCAAACAGATTTTTCCTGTCATTGGGCTAAGTTGCTGCCAACTACTTTGGCCCCAAGGTGGCCCACAGTGTTTCTTACATGGAATATTGAGCCAGGTGGAGGAAAGATTCTCCTCATATTTTCATTAGCCATTACATTGGCTCTGGACAAGTATATTCTCACTGTTCATAAACATTTTTGCATATAAAAATTATTGCAGCTGTGCACTGTAAGAAACACAAGGAATTATCAGAATAGAAGGAATGCATTTATGAAATGGCTGTGTTTTATTAAAACATCAACATTATGGAAATTGACTTGTTGATGGGCAGAGAGATTGATACACTTGTGCACTCATATTATACTGCCTTTGAGTGTTTTACATCTTTAGAACAACATTAAGCAACACAATGTGGAACATGAAATAATGCCAGTAAATACATGAAATTGATCCCTGCCTCCCCCATGAAGAAAACAAAAGATATTTTTAATTTCAAAAATTTGTTTACAATTTGTTCTTTCTAGAATTATGATGTAATTCTGAATTGAACTACACTGTACAGTTCTCTGTCTTATCTATTCTAGAGTAACACTGGCAGAATTTTAATTTATCAACACCTATCTAAAATCACATTGCAAGTCCTCTTATTTTTTGGACACCAGAGCCAAGATTTGTGCCTAATTTTCTCATCTTTTGTTAAGGAGGAGCCTATTTCAAATCATCCCTCACTCATTTCTAAGAGAAACTTCAGAGGAAGGTCTCATGAAAATTTGGACATTCTGTTAAGTTTCTTATAACACAAAATCACAGAATCATAGAATCATTAGGTTAGAAGAGACCTTCAAGATCATTGAGTCCAACCTATGCCCTAACACCTCAACTAAACCATGTCACCAAGTGCCACATCCAGTCTTTTTTAAACACATCTGGGGATGGTGACTCCACCACCTACCCGCACGAATCATTCCAGTACTTTATCACTCTTTCTTTGAAAAACTTTCCTAGTATCCAACCCAATATTCCTAATATCCAATATATTTCCTTGGTGCAGCTTGAGACTGTGTCTTAAGATATATCTTAAAAGAGTAATTGACTAAAGTTTGTTTCCTTCTCATTCCACCTTTACCCTAGTTTTTTTAAAAATAAACAACACTTGTTGTACTAAGTGGTTTTCTCAACCAGTAGCCACATCTTTACCATTCAGCTTTAATACAAACCGTCCTTATTTAATAGCTGCCCTCATTTGGTAGCCAGACCTTTATCATTTGTCTTTAGTGTGAAAACCCCAGGAGAAAGTAAACTTAATAGAAGCTGCCCCAGCTTAAAGCTATAGAGGAATGTAATTAAGTTTAACAGAAATTGATTTAACAGAAATTGACCTAAAATATAATTAAATAATAATAGTCATATTATGTGTGAGTTTTCACTCACTTAACAGACTGGTTATGGCACTGTTAGACTTAACAGACTTAAGGCACTGCCTTTGTACAAATGGAAGATAACTCTCAGTTTTAGCTCCCAGACTGGCTAAATTCCTCCAGCATTCCTATCTCTTCCCACTGCTACAGAACCACTAGGTCTGATGGCTGCTGGTGTCCCCAGTAGAGCCCCTAGGAGTTACATTGAGAAATGCTTGAAAGAATCCCTTAAGAGATGGAAAAAACCAAATTTGAACCCTAAACTCTGTATACAGAAGGACATATTTGTATTTTTCTTAACGTTTGTACAGTTTAATTTCAGTGTAGTGATGAAATGGGTTTGTTAATCTTGAGTTCTCTTTTGCCTAAAAGATATAGGAAGTTCTTAAGGAAGTAAGAAACTTGTTCTTAAATTTTATTTTACTATATTTTGTTACTTATATTTTAGTAATAAATCATTATCTGTAGCACCAAATTTTATTTAAGTACCAATATATACTATATTCTATCTCAATATGGATTAGTTGGGTGGTTTAATTTATAAATATATGCATGAAAGTAAATTTCATTACTTCTCAGTGCAGTTAGTGTATTTAATTTTAAGAGAAAATGCTTTCTATACTTTCATTTGAAACATTCTTAAAGCTGCATTTTTACCATCTCCAAGAGCTGGCTAAATGGTTACAAGGGGAAATATGCCAAAAGCAATTAGCATAGGCTATAACTCCATATGATGCATTAGAATTTTGTTTTATGTGAAACAGTTTCCAGTCCATGATAAGCAAATGGACATCACTTCACATAAATTAGCATGCTGGTGCCATTATATCCGAAGAATTTATGGATGATGTCAGTTGCCCAACTGTGTGATTAACTTGCGGTTCTTTGCCTAAGGTTATCTACACACTGGCCTTTAAACTATAGTAAAGGAACTTTGCTATATGTCAGGTGTGCAAGTAGAGATAAGATTTTGGGATGTATTGCTCCATTTACTGATGAATGGCACCATTTAAATTTTTCCTGGAGGCACAGAACTGGGTAAAGATAGCAGTATCAGAAAACTAACAAAGCAGTGGCAAAGTACTGGCATTTATGTTCTTATGTAATCAAGGCAGATAGTTCAGCTTTCTTGGCTACTGAATAAACACTGACTTAAAAGTAGCAAACTAAGGCCTGAGTCTACCTTTAATTAGCATCATAGCTTACATAAACATTGTTGAGTTTAAAAATCAGTCATTTCACACATTTGCAGGGTCAACACCAAATTCTTCTTTCCATTGTTGGCGTTGGAAGTGAGTGGAGAGTGTGGCTTTGATCCAAGTTTGCCTAGCTGTTCTATCAGCAGATGTAGTTTCATAGTCATCATTAAAACTTCCAGGTCTTCAAGACACGTCAGGGAAATAGATAATATGAAACAATAAAAATCACTTTCTTGGCAGTATGTATATTCACAAATCATTTGTGCAGCTTTATTTTTTATAGCCCTAATGAAGAGTGAAATGAAAGAGTACTTACATGCTGCTGGTGATCTAATCCAATGTTTAGCTATTCTGTAAATATGCCTGAGAACGCAGTATGGAAAAAAGTAAGATTATCTTATTCTATATTACTATACCATTTCTGAAGTGCATTTTCTTTTAACATGGCAAGTACATGGCTCCTTAAACCTTCTAAGCTATAGCATTTTTTCCATGGAGTGGGCTTGAAATAAATCATTCTTTGTCATAAAAATGTGAGGAAAACTTCTTCAGCCTCCACCTGTCTGTTCCTTTTTGATAAAGATAAATCCAGGTGCTAGCCATTTTCTCAGGTGTCAAAGTGTTTGGAAGAATGTATATATTGTCTTATAATTCAATTAAAATGTTCCTCATCATTGACTGCAGAAGCAATTGATCTGTAGTCTATTTTCAATTAGTGCCAAAGCCTTTCAGACAGCTCCTTAGAAATCTTGCAACAATAAACCCCTCATTTTTGTAATGTTGTCTTTTACTTGATGTTTAATTAACTACTTTATCTTCAACCCATCTTTTTTTACTCGTCTTGAAAGATATGGAGAGGAAATACATTATGCTTTTAAATTTACCTGCAATTTCAATTTTCTGGGTATAAACTTACCTGTGAGCTTTTTCTGTGAGCGTCAGAAATAGAGACAAGTGCCAAGTATGCTTTCTCATATTTAAATATTAATTTGGATTAGTAGGTCACATAAATTAAGACATCTGTGCCTTTTCTTGAGGATTTTTGGTATAACTGCTAGATTTCTAAGAATCTTAAAACTGTAATTTACTGAGGATCTCAGAGTACTTCCGTAGCCACAAACCTGATGCTGTTAGGATAGGTAAGATATAAAAAAATGAGCTTTTGGGGTTGATCATGAAATTGAAGCAAATTGTCTAAAGTTATAGAGCAGTCAATGGGCTGTTTTAACTCCATGGGAAAGCACTTCCTGAATACAGTGAGGTTAAGGTAGGAACAATTATGCTTACACAGTAAGCTGAATTTCCAACACATACAGCTCACATGCCTCATGAGCTTTATTCTGTCCATGTCTCTCTTGAGCAAGGAGTGGAAGCACCCTACCATGTTTTTAGCTAGTTCTGTGTAAATAGTTGAAGTTTTGCAATAAATATGAACACTGTAACTCAAGTAGCTGCTTAAACTGAAGTCTTCAATGACATGAAGGCAATATTTTCTCATTACTTTCATATAGCGCTAAACACACCATTAGGATCAACAGATTAAACATGAAGCTTAATTTCACTTGTATCCAAAGAAAATTTTTTTATCTGAATGTGCATATAGAAATCTGAGATCCTGTGTACATTTATTGGACCAAATAGTCAGTGGTGTAAATGATTAGTTTTGATAAAGGTAGAATAAAACAGGTGTGACAAGACAGTATTGTAGGATAACCATAGTTCTATACCTGTGAGTTTTGAAGGTGCTGTAGTGTCTGGATGGATTTTTTTATTTTGTAAAAGGTCTGTTAGAATTACTGACAGCTCATAAAACATTTTCTGTGGACAAAGACTGACTAATCTTGGCCTTTTAAACTGTGTCATAGAGACAGACTTCGCAGTCTTCTATTTTGTCTGAAGTACAATCTTTACTGTAAAATAAGTAGAAAAGGGGAAGAAGTGCAGTTTCATTAAGCTCTAACATATCATTGACTGTCAGGTAGGTCTTGTTATGCTGTCCATCCTCATTTAACTATCCCACAAGATCTCTTAATGAAGTTAAGCCCCAAGTTCACTCCAGTAATTCTGTGGCAAGAGTTTGTGCAATGTAACAATTCATCACTTGTCAGGAAGGCACTTTTAGTTTATACATTTAATAAGGGCATCCTCTAGCTTGGTTAATTAGAAATGAACAGTTTGCATATTTACTAAATGCGGAGTGTCATTGCCACCACGGCCTATTGCCTACATGAATTATTTCTCTATCTGCAATAAACAGCTGGGTAATTATTACTGCCATAATCAGATAAATTCCCTCTGTAAGGCTTTTCTTACATGGCAATTCTTTGAACTCATCCAAAGCTGAACAAAATTTATGAACTCCAGCAGCTAGACCACTTTTTCATATTGTAGTGTCCCTGTTCCCTATTTCAAGGACATGTAGACTATCATAAATATTGTGTAAATTAGGAGGATAAATATGATTACCTAAAGATTACATATTAATAAACTTGATTTTCAAAATATAATTTTCAGGTTGTAACTGATTACATTATAGCAGTTCTGGTTTATCTAATTGTAGAGACATGACAGGCCATCTATATAGAGACTATACGAGGTTATCAGGCAAGGGCTCTACCACTTGAAGACTAAAGTCTCCTGAAGAGATATATAAATATTTTTCATGTGCCATAGTCACTTCAGCTGTTTAGGTCATTAGAAGTATGACAAATATTATGTGCCATTTATTCAACTCACTTAAAGCAGTTCTATTGTTATTAAAATAAGGTGATAGTTCTTTTTGTTGTGCTATTTTCAATTATTTATGCTTAATAATGAAAATAAAATTTAAATGCATTAATTTATGTGTTACATAAGAAAATGAGATATTTTTTATTTGTAAGAGCACTTTATATACAATTATATAACTAAGTTTGCTCTTTGCTACCCATGTATTCCAGCTCATATGTATCTGCAAGTACATCAGTGAGTACTTAATTTACACATATGGATTTTCCAGAACATGCTGTTATATGGTATATTTTTTGAGATCTTCAAAGAAACCAAACCAAACCAAACCAAATTAAAAAAAAAAAGAAACAAAAAAAAAATCAAAATACGTTAATGTTATTTTTCTTAATTGGCACACAACAGCATATGTGATCTAACATCACTATTTTGTTTTAATCATAATGTAAGATACTGTGTCTGAGTGCTGCTGGAAAGTTGCCAGTTACTGCTCCCATATTTCCTAACTCTTTATCAAACAAGTAGCCTTCCTCACAATTCAGCAAAATTCTCTGAGGTAGCAGAATGTTAAGGCCAAACAAAATAGTGTTCTTTGGCACTGCTCTACCTAGTGAAAGGCTTTTGAGATTAGACTTCCTTTATCATTTCCCATTTATGTTGGAGAAATAGAGACTACAGCAGTGAAGACCTTTAAAATGAGCCATGTCACAGTTGTTTTTGTTATCGGAAGTGTGGTGACTATGCACTGCTTTTTTCCAAGTTTGTGATTTAATTTTTGTCTCAGGACATGAAGGCTTATTGATCTTTCTTTGGCAATTCAGATTTTTTTTTTACAATCTAAAATTACAATCCATTGCTTTATATTGGTGTATCCTATAATGCCCCATGAGATACCATGGAATTACAGGAGATGAAAAGCAGTATACAGTGTGTTGTGAGCACATTTTCATTTTGTTTTAAAGGAAAAATGTCCAAAATGGAGAAAACAGGGAATCAAAAAGTTGTCTTAATTAATAGTTTTTTAATTCTCTGAATCATTATAAATAGACTTGTCTGTTATCTAAGGAGAGTTAAGTCTCTGAAGTGGTCACTCAGAGAAGAAAACAGAAGGACTATTTGTCTTCTATTTTTACAGTCTAGAACAGTAGTGAATAGTTACAAAAAAGTGGGTTTTTTATTCTAGTAATAATGAAAACAGTGTTATTTGGAATCAGGTGATCTTGTCTGACTTCAGATCTATCACCAATGTGATGTTTATCAATACCCAGTTTATAGCAGTATCTATAAAAAGCCTATTAAGCTTTGACTGAACAATCTAGTCTTGATTTAATAACATCAAAATATAATAAATACCTTTTTTATTCTAATCCAGGAGTTAATTACCTTTGGTGTTCAATGTCCCATAGTTCCCTGCTGAAACAGTTTCACTTTATCTTTGAACCATTACTTGTTATATGCAGCTCTACTAGACTGAAAACTCTGTGCTAGACATAGACAATAGAGATCATTGAAAGATGTTGTCTCTGCTTAAAATAATTTTTATCACCATTTTAGACAGACCTTCAAATGTTCTTTAAAATACTATCAGCATCAGAACTCATCACAGTTATGATGACTAGGAAATTTAAAAAAATATAATTTTTCTTCTGTCAGTTTGTGCATTCATTTGTATTAATGCTTTCTATCACATGAAAGGACTTTTTCATGTCTATGAATCCTGCTTGGAGTACCTTCTTTAAAAGCCATAATTCGTATTCATATTTTGAGCATGACTTTCCTTAAACTGTGAGAAAATTTTACTTATTGTACCCCTTTCAAATTCCTCAGACTCTTGTAGGGATAATTGCAGGGGTCCATTCAAGGTCCACTGCAAGGTTCAGCCTTGACAGTGGAGCTAAATCCCGATGTTTTACCTTGAACTTCGCAATTCCTGCTACCTTCAAATCAAAAACGAAAGTGTTTCAAGAAAGCAACATTTTCCATCTCTCTTCTCCAAGTGGGCTATTCTTTTCTTGTCCAATTAGCTAATGGTTTGCTAAATGTTTACAGCCTCATCCAACAAACTGATTTGGTCTTTCAGCTTGGCACCCAAAATGATGCAGCACTCATTTGCCTACTTGTACTTAGTGGTGAGGGGCCTCACAACCATCTACTACATTGTGTTTGGCCCCTCAGGAAAGATTTAGTACCCTGAACAGAAGTTTATGTGCTTGGGTAAAGACAATAGAATCTATTAGATGTACTCTTTAGACATGCCTAATTGGATGTTGAAATCTATAATTAAGTGTAGTTGCATTTATTAGGTAGAACCGACATTTCAGAGAATATACTTTAATTCTGAGTGTAGTTTTTGGCATGGTATAGTAAAAATGCCTGATTTTTTTTCCCTGGTGTTGATTTCTTCAAAGTTTTCAAGACAGTAAGAGATAAGATTTCCTAACAATTCTGAAAATCAGGATCTAGTTGATGTTTTCAGTTTGGCCACAAGCCACCGCTGTGAAATCACATAGTTACAAGTGGCACTTCTGTATTAAAAAAGTTGTGTCAGGACTCTCCCAAAATTATTACAATTGCTATGTAATAAAAATATTAATTTACTGTGTCTTTCACGTTTTATGCTTCAATAAAAATGACATCATAGATGCTCAAGTGGTGACACCATTCCATGAATATGAAAATGAGAAAACCATGAGGTACCACAAAAGTCACTATGAAGTTGTGAGTCTTGGCATTGCTGCTCTGCTGTACGTAATGGGTCATTGCATAAAAGCTCTCCCTGCCTTGCTGTTGTAAAACCTGTTTAATGTAGACAAAGTGTACCATTTTATTTATCAATGTATGCAGACTTTTATGTGAAGGTAAGTGAAGGATGTGAGTTACTGCGTAGACCTCAGTCAAATTGTTTCAAAATACTCTGAGAAGGAAAATCAACTTAGCTGATGACCTTTAGAAGCTATAACATCATGTTTGCTTTCTAAATCACATAATGTTGAATATTGTAAATGTTGCCAAGTACCACATATTAAAGTAAAAGAAGTACAGATAGGTCTACATTGTACTGCACTGCAGCAGAAAGATAACAGTTAGCTTAAATGAGTTCATTCTAGTACTGGGAACAGCTTAACTGTAGCAAAACATAGCAGTGAGCTTTCCTCTAGTTATTACTGTGCAGATGGTAGCATATATAGTCTTCTGGGATTTGCAGTGCCAAAAGATAACAGATACTTTCACATGACATTCACTAGAAAACTTCCAATGGTATTTGGCTGTGGTTAGACATCCTCTTTTATATGTTGCAGGAAAAATTAGGAACATGACTGCTCTCTTATAGCAGCTTAGCACTAACACTGTGCTAAAAATGACCACTGCTGCTAAATTGCTGTCAGAATAAATTGTGTTCGGGCTTTGTTATCCATTCTGGGCCAGATCAGCTTTGTTACCCTCAAGTACTAATTTCACTGTTTAAGCTAATCACCAAATACTAATTTCACTATTAAAGCTAATCAATCAGACTTATTTTTCATGAAAGGGTCAATAGCAAACAGACATTGAGTGAAAACATTTTTCCTTTTGTTAGGCTTTTCAGTATAGACCTGGGCATAAATAAAGCTGAATCACTATACTTGGATCTGGTTCCTCTGCCAACAGAAGCTTTGGTGTTGAGATGCTCTTATACCACATCCATAATAAGAGGGGTTTACAATTTAAATCAAAATAATTAAGCTGAAAAATCATTGTTTAGATTGGACCTTTTACAAAATTTTTTTTTAACTTCACAGCATTTTCTCCTGCCAATGAGTATAAGTTTGCCTTAAGGATATATACACACAAGGGAAAAACATTTGAACCAAGAAGTTTGCACGTTTTGAGAAAATAGAATAGTCTTAAGAGACTGGATATGAAAAAATTCAGGGTTTCAGTATATGTGAGAAAAAATTCCATATGAGTTGTTATTGAAAACTTAATTAGAAGATTCTGCATAATGGAATAGGAAAATACTCTGGTTTTAGTTCTAAGCTGCCTCTGCAATCAGTAGCTTGAAAGGCTGTTGCACTCTCTTGAGTAACTGTGCAGCAGTGGAAATTGGAAGGATAAGAAGGATGCATCCGTCTGTTCTTCCCTATCGTCTGGTACATGCTGTGCCCTGATCTCCTGATCTGCACAAGGTATTCATTCACTGTGTGCCCTTCACCACCATGTTCATCACATTTCCAACGTGGTGTATTGATCAAACTGTGGACCTTGACAGTGGAACTGGTGTGTCACTTAATTCCATTGGCACGGTACACTATGTGATTAAGGGGAGATGGACAGACTATGTCCTACTATGCACAAATTATAATGGGATTCTAAGGTGTGAATTTCTTTCTGTAAAATTATTAACAATAGGAAGTACAGAGTGTTTTCATATACCTGCACATTGACTTTATTTTACTTTTTTCATATTATGGAGTCATATTTCCTGTTCACTGCATTGCAGTGACATCCGCTGCAGAGCAATAATATTCCTTCTAAATATCTTGAAAAGAGTGTCATGATTAATTTGTTGAATGGATTCATGAAAACATTCACCTTTAAAATTAGTAAGAATTTTTGACATCTATTTGTGGTAGATCTTGTAGGCAGTAAGATAAGATACCTTGTACCACTAATAATTGATTGCCATTTTGAGCATCTATCTAACTGCAGCTTGAGATCAAATATTTTGGTCAAGGAACTCTGTCAAGATACACACAGGACTATACATCATATTAGAGAGGAAAAGAGAATTGCATAGCTGCCCTGTTTTGCTTACTAAATCTGAAGGGGTTCATCTAAAAAATGAGAAAAATGTTGAGGATGAGCAAGCTGTCTGATGGTACATAGCTAACTGAAGTATGCAGTATGTGTGATCTGTTAAAACTTTGACTTCAAAGTACAGAGTTCTCTAGAGTATTTTACATCCTAGGGTGGTCTATAGATATATTTCATTGTTTTCCCAAATTTAATCGATTAAGTCAAACAATATTATCATGGCAGGTTATCTTCCATTCTCACCTACACCAATGTGATGTAAAATCAAGTGGCATACAGTGGTATACCAAAAATTATTGTCTCACTAATTTTATTTTACCTTCCATATTCTGTATTTGAGCAGGGGGAATGATATATAGTCAGGAAGATTAAATAGATTTAGGTTATCTCCTCGTATGCTAAGGTTGCCTACTGCTTCTGTTGCAGGAATTTTATGATTTGGTATCTGAACTGTTTAAAATCACAAAAACTTACTACTTTTTCTGGATACTCTGGGCAACTATACTAATTATTGGTTTTTATTGGATGCCCTTTCCTTCAGTTAATATAATAATTTTGTAATATCATTTGGCCAAAGGACCACAGAATGCCAGTGGAAATGTGAACAGAATGCAATAGTTTGATAAACTTCATAAACATAGGTCAGTGTGAATTTGTAAAATGATGAAGTTCTATGCAGAATTATTAAAATCTGTATATTACTGAAATCATCACTTGAAGACCTTTCCAAAAGTGCCAGGAACAATATTATATGTGTATTTTTAACCTTTATACAGACAGCAGGAGCACTGTCAACTGAATTTGCATCTCATAGCAGGAACCAACACCATTGCCTACTGCATAATGAAGAATCAGAATAACAATGAGTTACCTTGTCAGATGAATTTTTTTTATTTTCAAACTATATAGAGCAAGTAATTTTATCATTAACAATTCCGTAGCTACTTAACAGATTTGTTACACAAGATCATTTTTAATTGTGAGTTTTGAGCACATATGCTGATAATCCTATGACTGTTTTCCAATGCATGAAACATTCCCTATGACAAGGACATCACACTTCGTGTTAGCCAGTATATTCATGTTTTTAGTAAAAAAAAAGCATCCTAAACTTGCCATAGTAAACATTTATATTATTCTGATTTGATTAATAATTTTCAGATCATGATCATTTGTTAAAATATCCAAATAATTCTCCTACAAAGCTATTCAATAAAAATGTGTGTGGGAGGAAGTCTGATTGGACTAAACTTATATGGAAAGCCAGGTTTGTAGCAAGATGCAATAGATGCTGTTAATATATTGAGATAGGCTTTAAGATAAGGAAAATATTATGTGCTAAAATAATTAACAAAATTTTGAGTTATAGCATTTTAATAAGCAATATTTTCCCATCTATGAACCATACAACAGATAGATCACTTACAAAAATAGAACAAGATTATCAAATAAACTAAAACATATTTTGCATTTACAGAATTTTTTTTCTCTTGCAAAATTTATTGAAGCTTTAAAAAAGTGGGCCAAATTATTTTCCACTTCACAGTGAACCAGGAAAGTTCATCCTGAAGCAAAATTGGTCCAGAATCCACAGAGTCTCATGCATTACAGCTAGTATCCATAATGTCACAGAGATGATACCTATATATCCCAAGAAAAGATTGCTCAATGAACCTATCAAATTTGTGAACAGCCTGTGAGGAAATGTACTGATTTAATCCAAAAATCATTTAATTTCAACTGATTTCCTGCTGGCTTTAATAGAATTTGGATTTATATTCTTTGAGAAGGCATATATGTAGAAGATCCCAAGCATGAAACTTCCCAGTGAACACATTTCCTTGTAAGTTATGTGGAACTCTGGCTGCATTTGGAAGGTTATGTTTATGTTGTTAATATCACTTATCCTTCTACACATTATTCTGTATGGTAACAGTGAAACCCATGCACAGTGCATGGCATGTTAGTATTAATCTGCTAATGTGTGAAATAGTATATTCATATCTAACTGCTTTAGATTCTCTGCTTTTGTTGCTCCTTTTCAAATGCTTGAAAGTATGGTAAAAGAGATGAAAGCTTCAGGTTCAAATAGCTTTAAAATAAATCTATATTTAGGCTAAAATATCTGTGTTTCTAGTCAAGCAATGTTTGGACTGCTACATACTACTTATTTTGTACTGCCTCTCAGGAGAGAACCATTCTGGGAGCTATTATCCCTGTGACAAAATCGTCTGCATGATCTGTACAACTGTACAGGGCAGTAGAGTGATAGAGATATTTTAGAACAAAATGTGTCGGCTGCAAAACTATGCTGAAAATTATTTGTAACTGCTTAAAAAATCTCAAACTTTTATATGGATTATGGTACAAGTATTACTGAAGGTATGTGATAATCAGGAATGAACATGAAAATAACACTGTCTAAAAACATCATGAATTACATTGAACTTCAACAAGTATTTTAGACTTCATTTAATTTCAGAAGTAATGATTATTAATCATTCATTCAAAGCAATCTGATAAATTCCCATTGATGACAACAAGAAACATTTTGCATCCTGTTATCATTTTTTTTTGGAATACAGATCTATATTTTTGACGTTGTTTGTGGCTTTTTTACCACCAGTTGTATTCTAAATCAAAAACCTTCCATATTCACTGTTAGAAAGAAGCACCTCAGTATATAAGAACATGAATTGACTTTAGTAATATGTTATTATTTCATTAAGTCATAGATAGGGGTACTAAAGCTGAATAGAGGGCTCTGTAATCAAAAAGGAATAGTATTAAGTATGTAAACCACAGATCATACACTCTGATATTGGAGGTAAAGAGGCATAAAATAAAAGAACAAAGTTGATACCGTATGTATTGTCTATTTATTCATTTGTTTGTGATTGATGGGTATAGAACAAAGAGTTTCCTAGTAAAAAATGCTTATGTACCTACATGTAGTGACTCTGAAATCTGTACCTTGAGGACAAAGAAAGGTCGCCAATCTCTCCAACTCCTAGTTCTTTGTCAAAAATGGACACAGTTAATGAGGTTTGTTTGGTACAGCACAAATTCTCAGACACAGATAGAGATCCTTTCAATGGAAACAAATTTGTTTGGCTTTACCAGGTTACTTAGCGATTAATAATAGCCTTGAGATGCAGGTCAGAAAGGTCATCGTCCCCGCTTGCCAACACAATCTAAAATGTGCAGCTACTCCGGCTCTGCAGGCTTTGAGGCCCCAGAATGCTATGCATAAAGTAAAACAGGCTATTTTCCAACTTCTTTTTTCATATTAATAAGCAATTTTCAAGAGAAGGGTGGCAAAATGGGGGCCATGCCACTCTAAGTAATTCATTTATTTTGCAATTTAATCTTATGTTGGAAAAAAATTACACTGCTGCAAAAGCATAGCATGGTGATTTTTAAACGTCAGTGTGCTTCGTAAGTAACCTTGTATGAAATATTGTATTAGCAGCCTTTAACAGTAAACTGCAACAAAACATATTTTCAGATTCAAAAATGCCTGTGCATCTTTTCTGCTCTGTATTTATTTTTATTCTATTTTTCTTTTACAATTAAAATCATACATTTAATTACTTAATACTTTATGTATTTTAATTGATAAAATCCTGAAAGATAGCATGAAACAAATGAGTTCTACACTGCAACTTGTATTTAAGAATGTGATTTCATAGTGTTCATATTTATAAAACAATTATTGCTCTTTCACATATTTTGATGAACTAATTTAATGATAATTAAAATATTAAGAGTAAGTCTGAGTCACAATCTTAAAAAAACGCTTTTGGGAGCAATATGACTTTTCCATGGGATTATTCATATCAGCAAACTTACCCATGTGCATATTTTGAAACAGTCTAACCTATGTCCTTGCAGTGTCTTGGTACTCATTGAAACAACTGGGACAATTAATGTGGATCTCTCTAAATAATCTGTTTTGCAGCAATATTTGAATTGTCCAGTTATATGAAAAATACTTTTTTCCTTTTTATTTTATCGTATATGCACATACCAAAAAACATAAAGATTAGAATACACTCACCTAATTAACTTTTTAGCAATCTAAATGCTTGACTGAATATGCTTGGTGTATTTGGCACACAGGTTAATTTGAACTAGCCATTTTGTAATAACAAAAATAACAAATGTTAATCAAACTAACCTTTTTTAACTGGGTCAAAAAATTCCATACACGTGCACTGTGCACAATAGCACAAAATTTTGTTTCTTATGTAACATTAATTCACTCTACTGTTTGCATAATGGCAAGCCTGGCTCTGTGAAAAAAGCAAAAAAAATCCCAACAAACCATTGAGGAGGAAATTTATGCCCATTTTCTGCTCAAGTTTTTCTCTAAACATTCGGTTGAAATCATGAATTTTCTCCATTCTTTGAAACCTGGTGTTAGGTATAGTTCTATATTTCTTTTATGATGAAAGAGTTCTGCACAGAATCACATATTTAGATGACTCTGTGTGTTTCATGAAGCAGTTCAGTTCTGGGTTTTTCATGGTGGCCTCTTCAGCTCTCATCAAAGCAGAGCAGAAATGACCTGTGCAAGAAGCCCAATGCCACGGAATCTCCTCCTAAGGACAATGCATACATGGAAGGTTCCCATCCAGTTTTCCTCTGTGCCTACTTTCTCAACCTCACAAAGAGCTCAAGGATCAAGGAGTGAATATCATCTCTTATCCCATGTCTGTTTTCCTGTCTTATTCCATAAAATCTCCCCTGTCTGCGGATCAGGAGGTGTTGCAAGGCACTAGCTCAAACATAAATGAACAACCTTTATTTATACTGTAATAGCTTCCACTTAGAGAAATTCAAAGTGAAATGACACTTAAAGGTAGATAAAATGACTTACATGAATACTATTTTATCAAGCTGTAAGCAATGTGGACCTATATTCTGCTCCTACTTTTGATCACTTTAATCCTGTTTCTTCATGGTTATATCCATGTAATATCCTACTGCTGTGGAACTGAAAGAACAGTAATTTTACATTACTGTGGTGTCAGTATACTGCTAATATATAAGAACAAAATGCTGTAAAGCTATGAAAGGGTTAAAGTAAAATAGGAGAGTAGCAAAGACAAAAGAGTCTTTTGTTGTTATAATATAGTCAGCAGACTTATTTTATTACAGGAGTGAACTTCAAGAGTATGCAGAAATGAAGGAAAACGAAAAGAAAATGAAAGACCTAGAAAAGAAAGAAAAGGAAAAGAAATACCAAGCCCGAAAGATGCATTACCTCCTTAGCACTGAGCAGGTTGGTAGACCTGTCCCTGACAGCTCATGCAAACCACTTGGGCCCCCAGCCTGACAGAGATAAACTAGCAGGCTGAATGGGACATGACTTGTTGAAAAGATATCACAAAGACACTACTTCGAGTTCAATTTAGTGCTTTTCTATAGGCAAGAGCAGGTACCATGACTATTCTGTGACAGTAGCTCATAGAGGCAGCATCAGCACTGCTGGCAGAAAGAGTCCAAGT
The DNA here is from genome assembly GCF_971803275.1 of Cyanistes caeruleus. Taxonomy (NCBI): domain Eukaryota; kingdom Metazoa; phylum Chordata; class Aves; order Passeriformes; family Paridae; genus Cyanistes; species Cyanistes caeruleus. The sequence continues at coordinate 100,542,537 of NC_141702.1, forward strand.
CAGCAGTTTGATCTGGCACTGTGATAACACAACATGAAGGGCATAACCTCGCTTTAAAAACTCATTTTGACTGGCTTATTGTTGTGTTGTTGCACTTGTCAAGAACTAACAAGTTATTAAGCTGAGAAGGGATTTCATTTTTTCCCCCTTTTTTAATTGAGCTAATGCTTGGGTTGGTGCAGTGTTCTGCTTGTTTTTAGGATAGATTGTAAATGTGGGTTTTCAGCTAAAGCTTTTCTTAGAACTCCCTGAAACACCTTTTTTAGCATGATTGTTTTCACTCAGAAATGCCTCATAAATTTTAAATATTTATTATTAATTAGTTTTGTATCAGTATTACTGGTATATTATTCCAAGCTTTCTTATGCAAGGTGCTTTAAACAGACAGGTAAATATGCCAGTAGATATTTGATAAATTTGATATGATTGGTAAAGCTTGTGGGTTTGCCATTTTTTTAGTCCACTCTTGTAGACTTTCATAAAAAAAATAAAAGGATTTTGTCACCATGAGTGTTTGGTGACTGATTGTTCTTCATACAGATAAGGAATTAATGTGAAATATTAGTATTAACTAAATGCTTGCTTTTTGTAAATTGTTAATTATAATCTGAGTTTAAGAACTGCTAATCCTAAAGAATGCAGGAAAAAATTCCATTACTCTTGATGGCAAGATGTTTAATCTTCCCTTTTGTTTGGGAATTATTTGTGATATATCCTGTAGATAGAAATGTGATCTGATTAACTGGATATCAGTTATGAAAACTTGATGTGTAAATTAAGTTAATGTAATTTTTTTTTAAACATAGTATAAGTAAAAAATAGCATAAAAAGTTTTCTCAGTGGCTATTAGGCAAAGAAGGTAGTTAATGACTGAAATAATTATAATTTATTTTTCCTTATGTAGATTTAGGATATTGAGAATAATCTGTACAGTATTTTGTTTTAAACTGTAGAAAATTGGGAATTCCTGTTTTAAACAATGCAATTAATATAAACACATACATAAAAATTAATATGCTTACCTGGAATACAAAAATTATCAGGTTGGAGACATTGAGTGACTTGTGGTCTCGTAAGATTTTAGTAAGCTCAGCTCACCTCCAATGACACAGGCTTAGCAAGCTGTAACACTTTCTAAGGAATGTCAAGTAGTTCCTCATTTCAGCCATGAAGGACTGCTGGTAGAGGGCAGCAGTAACTGTTATGTTCTGATGAATTTGGTTTATTAATTTTACAGAATTAGAATTTAGCTAACAGTGGTTTTAGCTAGCAGAACAGAAAGAAAAATTCTTGGTTTTGCTTGCTGAGATGGTTTGTGAATACTGAGGCTCAGAGTCTACAGAAGCTTTTCTTTATCAGAGAACTGAGCTCCAAGAGCTGTCTTCTTTTGCAGGAAGTATTTCAAAACAGAAGTAAATGCAAATCAATGCAAAACCTACAGACAATTTAAAAACCAGCAGAGATATATTTGAAATTAGCTACTTACTGCAAAGTCTGTATTCCACAACTCCAAATAGTTGCAGAACTTGGTATCTTGCTAAGATACAGGGCCAGTTATTTCCATGCAGAATTTACTGGTTTATTTCTCTGTGCCTGACATTTTGCTCTCTAAATGTTTGGTCTTCTGATCTGATTACAGCTACATCTTGCTGTTTTCAAAGAACAGTTAATTGGAATACTGAGCAAGGACCATTCATGTCTTAGTAGAAACGGGCAGCAAAAGTCAACACTTTTGAGTGAGTTAAGAAAACATATCATCTGTAAGCAGGGCACATAGCAAATGAAAATAGGACATTGATGAGCTGGATTTATTGTAGAGTCATGCATTACCTAAAGCCCAGTAAGTTAGAGACAAGACCTGTCAAAGTTTGGTTCTCCTCCCCTTCCTCATATGCAATGAGGTTCAGTCATGGAGCTGAGCCACCTCATGCATCAAGGCTTTAGGTGTTCAGGAAGGCTATATGGACAGCATTGAAAAATCTGTATATGCAATAATTGTTTCAAATATATCCTATAGTTTGGAATGTTTTTGTTTAATACAGGCAAAAAGGGTGAGAAAAGGGTGTTTATTTATTGGCAGAAAAGAATTAAAGCGTTGTTGCTCCTCAATTTTTGCTAAGAAAGGTGTGACAATCTTCATTCTCTCCTGAGCTGAAGCCCACAAAAGCATTTCAGAAGTGCATTTATATATCAATATGTCTGTATGTATGTCTGTATCTTTATATCTGTGTTTATCTATATGTTTATCTATATACAAGGTGCTCCCATTCCTAATTGCTAACACTGTTTTACTTTTAAGAAGTAAAGCTGAAGAATGTGAGTGTCAGGAATGTACAGGGGTATCTGGTATGGATGTAATAGCAAGGTCTATGATTAATTTAGTGTTTTGCCCTTTTCATGAATTAACTTGCTATTCAAGCAGTTATTTCTTTCATAAACTGTTACTATATAAAGAAAAGCTACTCTCTAGTTGCTTAGTGCAAGCGATTCCAATGTAAAATACAGCAAGAAATAGATCTATGAGGTCACAACTTTGGGACTTCCAAACCAAACTCAATTTTAAAAATAGAGTTCTCTGTATTTCAGGTTTTAAATTTTTTATATAGCACAGTTCTTTCCTTATGTGTTTTTTACCTTATCAGCCTGATGCATTTTGACTTTATGATGAACAAAATAAAAATTATATATTTAACAAATCTTTGTTAAGAATATTTTTTACGATTTCGTATTGATAACATGATTTGTTTTCACCATTTTTATCTGTTTTATCATGAACTGAAATTATGATTTCTTGAGACATGAAACTTACAATAATTTTTTCTTCTTAGTCCAGAATCACAGTATGCTATTTCCACTACAGTGATAGTAATCCCTTTTTTCCCAAATTGTCATTAATAAATGAACTACTTATTAAATGTGGTTATAATTTCGATTATAAACATGTTTACTTATGCAGATTATTATTCTATATCCCTGTAGTTCCTCTTTCTGTATTAACAACCTTCACTATAATTGAATAGGTTCTTACTTTTGCTCTTTGTCATGTTTTCAAGGCCAACATTTGTAGTGAGGGCCATCCCCTGCCAAGTGCTGACAAATGACCTTTAAAGTCAACGACAGAGGAAAGCACTGAATACATTCATGGCACTTTGCAGAAATGGGGACAAAGAGCCCACTTGTGTTGAAATAAATGGTTGTATGATTCCTGTCATTGGTATTTCCAGCCTTTCAAGAAATTTTGTAGTTGGTCTTTGTCTTACAATGGTGATGAGACTCAAAGTATGTCAGTCTAAATCCAGACATCCAGTACTGAGTTAGAATGCAGACCTGTATTACTTTCAGCATCTGCTGACAGAGCAAGCAGCAATGCTGAGGTGATTTTGTGAGGGGGAGCTGGTGCATCAGCACCTGCAAGTCCACAGTGGGATGGGGAGCAGAAGCTAGTGGTAGCTGAGATAGAGAGCAGTGGTGACCTGTTGAGTTCAGGAGAAGAGCCCTATGGAAACAGTGTTCCAAGGGTCACAGCTGAAAAGGCCTTCTGCTATTACAGTTTCTCCTGTCACTGAGGAGAGGACTGGAGAATCAGCAGAGGAACAGATTTTTTCCCTTTATAGTTTTTTACTGTATAGCAAAGAATAATGGGTGAGGTAGAAGAGAATTTTAAATCTCTTTTTTCCATGTCTTCTGTTTCTAAGCAGATAATTACTTCTTGTCAGACAAAATAATTGTACATCTAGTCCAGGAAGCCAAATTTCTTTGGATCTGCAAAATCTTGAGAGTTTTGTCACACAGCTGCAGGACATACTTGTACATTGCTAACTTTGGGATGTTATACATGCATTGCTTAAGCTTATCATTGCTATGGCTGGTGGACTGAGTCACAGCCTCATTTCTAAACCTGGATCCCCTGCTCTGTGATAAATCATGCTGAGAGTAGATGAGCTAGTACTGGTCCTCCATTCTCTGGGAGCTTTTGTTCTATCTGAATGCTTTAACGATTGAAACCTTAGAAAAATTAATTATGCTGTTATGTGTGTATATCTACTCTTGACTTTTGTATAGCATCTTCTTTCTGTTAGCCCCTGACTAATTAGGAGTCCTGAGTCAGACTGAAGGCTCCTCTGCCAAGCATCCTATCTCTGACAAGTGGCCAACAGCATGGCCTAGGGTAAAGGAATAAATTGGAGCAATAGGGCAATACAATTACTGTCAAGAATACTCTCTCATTTTCCAGCAAACATTAGTTGAAGGAGTTGTAGTTTTTAGTTGTATAACTTTCTATTTTTGTAATATTTAGATGTTTATTTTTTACCTTCATATTTCTTCAATTCCTGCCTCTCTTAATAGCCAGAGAAGGAACAACCTAGACAGGGAGAGTGGGTTAAGAGCACTAACACTAGCTCTGAATTTGTGCTTCCTTGTAAGACCAGGTTCACTCATTTTCCTTGCAGTGTTGTTTTTCTCACGCTTGTTCATTTCACAGCTTTGCTGTCTCTGATATTCTCTCACAGGAGAATATGTAATTGCAAAGTGCTTTAGTTTTTCTCCACAATTTCACCTGGTTCTGGGGATTGCCTCTGCCGCTGCAAGCAACACTGAAGTCCATCACTTTTCAGCCCTCTTTATCAAGGTGACAGTTTTTCCTGATGTCCTTGGACAGTTTGTGAACAGATACTGCTCATAAGACCCTGGTAATTTAGAGCTGCAAGGGAAGAACAAAGTCTATGTGTAATAACAGGCTGTTTTCATTGCAGAAGTTTTAGAAACTATGACATTCCCTTTAGTAACAAGACACACATTCTCTCTCTGGATCACAGTAGTTCAGTTTTCAGTGTCTGCTTCACTGTGACACCATCTGTCTGTTGAGTCATGGCTAATGCACTTAGGTACGTGGCTGATATTGGCCCACATTTATTCCCGTTGAAATAATGCTTTGTAAAGTATTACTTGTAAGGATGTTATAGCTGGTGCTATAAAATAAGAAAGTATTTTGAATGGAACTAGTCTTGACTGAGATGATCTTTCCCAGGGGGACATAAACATGTGAGAAAATAACCCTTTAATAGATTAGCACTATAGAAAACATTAAAAAAAAAGACCAAAAACCCCAACTTAAGAATAATGCTCTATGAGGAGGAAGGAAATGTTTGCTATGAGCTGCTCTCAAGTGAGTAACAGTGAAAAGTTCTAATGTCAGCAACAAGAATCAAGTTTTTCCATTTTACTTTCTCTGTATATCTCCATAAACAATTCCATTGTGGGTTAATGGGAACCATTTAGTAAACTTCTCCGGATCCAGTATTAGGGCCTTTGAATACAAAGGAAATAAAAATGTATTTTGTTTCTAAGAACAGTTTCATTTTGATTTGCTGTATTTATTGTAGATCTCAAAATGTCACTTCTATCAATTGTTTCCATGTTTATTTATCATTTTTCCACATATATTTAGCATTTGTCAGATCCTAGAGTAAAATATTTTAAATTCAAATGGTACCCAATGCTGAAGTATTATTTTATTGATTTTTTCCTGTCAACAGAGATGGCAATTCATAAACATTACACGGACTGCCTTTGTCCCTTTTTCACATTACTGGAATTCAGGAGTTAATTCTGTTGAAGTTACTGCACTTATTCAGGTCTAAATGTCTAATGTTCTAAGTGAGAAAGAAAAAAGGCCACAAAATCCTTCCTGGAGCAGGTTGATGAATATTCAGGAGACACAACTGATTAATATGCTTCTAACCTAATGTGCTGTCCTGTAAGAACTTGAAAAACAATTGGTCTAAAATGACACTGTTTGACATCCACTCTGTCTCTGGACAGCTGGCAGTTTTATTCTTATAAAGGTGAGGACTCAGTGGATAAAGCCTTAGCCTTTGATCTTCAGATCCACAGTTTAAGAGACAAGGCTGCAAGTTTGGTCATTTGAGCTTAGTCCCGAGTGAACAGTCCACATCACAAAATGATTATACATAATTTGTTACTATTGGCAGTGTCTGTTCAGAAAAGGCCAAGGACTGAGCTAGCATGAAGAATGAATTAGCTCTTTTACATTTTATTTCCTCCCTCTTTACTGTTGTAATTTTATTATCCTGTCTCTAAAACATTCAGGGGATGAAATTATCATTCATTATAAGTACTAATACTTCCTGAAGATGAACTAAAATAGTCAATTTTTTTTTATTCTAGGTGCCCCAATCAGTGAACATCCCCACCTATCCATGGGTGTTTAATATCCACTCATCTTTTCTCTGCCAAGTAGTCAGATGTTTCTGAGTACTTTCTAAAGCTTGTACCATGGAAAATCCTATTTAAATTAAAGAGGAAAGTGAGCTTTCTTAGTTCTCAGGCAGGGGCTAGCAGCTATATTTAAATTGCACTTGTATGTGAAGCACTTCATGCTGCAGCATTCTGTTTTTATAAAATATTATTTCCAAAGGGTTCAAAATTTACATTACATCCTTCTGACAGTACTTGTGACAGGTATGTTTGATCAGCAAGCTTTTCTTGTGTATTCACTTCCCATTGGGAGCCAGATGTATCAGTCTATTTACAGGTATTCACTCTAGGAAAATCATTCCAGTCTTGTGCTTCATGGGGTGCTGTCCACACCATCTCAGTTCACTTGGAAGGGATCTCAGTTCATGTTGCTTAATGTTTCTGCCAGAAAGAAGGACAACATAAGGTAAACTGAAAGAAGCCAGTAGCTGAGCTGTTTGTGATCCTGAAAGACATTGTTCCTGAATGCCAGTTCTAAATTTCAGAAATGACCTTTAAGTGATTCGCACACACAATCAAAAATCTCTAGTTCTCTTGGAATCTGAGTCCAGCTCTTGCCCTTTGGGCTAACTCATCTTGAGGACACAGAACTGTAATTCTGCTACTTAACACAGTATCATGGTGATGTAAAAAAGAGGGAAATAGCTGAAAACCAAAATACACCTCCAGAATCTATCTGGTCCACATACTGCCAAAATAATTTAGTGACAAATTTTACAGTTTCCATAGATTTTCCAGTTTTGCTCATATATTTTTTTCAATCAGACATTTTTGTTCTCTAGGAAGTAGTGATTAGCTCCTTAGAGTGGAAAAGTACAGTCAAAGCCAAAACTAAGATTGTAAGCATGATCTTCATGACCAGAAATGGGTAACTGGTTAGAGGATGAAGGAAGTGCTATCTCCTGACACTATAACCTTTTTCCTATGCAAAAATGCATGGATGTGAACTATTTCACATGGGTTTCTTCCTGGTGTCAGTGAACAGTACTTCCGTCCCATTCAGTCTTCTTTTAAGTCTCAGCCTAGCACGTCTGGTAAGTGAAAGTATTTCCAAGAGAAATCAAAAATTTCTCCTTTTGTCCCACTTCCCAGAAAACAAGATGTTCACTTCCTATTCCTTAAAGAAAGTCAGTGAACCAACTTTTAAGCATTATCTGTGACAGTATTGTGAACTGTTTTTCCTAAAGGCTGCCTGCTATAAAATCATTTCAGATTTTTTGATAACTGGTTAACTGTTCAAAGAAATGAGAATTTACACAAAAAATTCATCTCTCATTAGAAAGAGCTTAACAAAAATAAAATGTAAAGTTTGAGTGCTGTTTTCTAATTGATCCTATGGAAGCTTAGTTTTTAAAGGTATGTCCCTGTAGACATGGCGATATTTCTCAGAGCTTCTTCTAAATAGCTTGTTACTAGCCATATCACACAAAGCTTGATATTATAGCATAATGACATCTCTGCATCTACCATGTATTATAGCATTGAACATTTTGGCCTTAGTCATTTAAAAATCCACCAGATAGAAGTTCCCTGCACTTAGACTGTCTTTTTCAGCATCAAATTGCATAATCCCTATTTGTGTGGATTTTTTCTAGACAACAAACTTTGTGCTCCATTCCTGTGGGTAGGATTAATGGCAGAGTTTAAAGGACAAGCTGTGTGATCTATCAAAAAGTGTGCATGCTGAGATCTTTGAAAAACATGACCACATTTTGTGTATTACTGTCAATTGGGGTGGCAAAAGGGTTGGATTGCTGCAGGGTCAGAAAACTGGTAAGAATGAGTTTTATATTGAATGCTGGCTGTGTGTATGATATGGTAAAAATGTTTAAAAAAGAATCTATACTGCAAGGAAATCACAATGCAGCACAACATCAGCTAAACAGTTCACAAAACCACATTCAGAAACGGTGTAATTCAACTGATATTCTTGAAATAGTTACTGGTATAAATTTGCTTGATGCATAGTAGTCCATCTGGTATTTAACCAAGTTGGGATGAGCTATGGTCTTGCTCAGGTAATTTTTTTTCTCCTGTTATATTAGGAGAAGTACATGCTAAGTAAGAGATAATTGCATAAGAGAGAGGTTAGGAATGGCATGGGAGAAGTCATGAAGATAAAATACTATGCATGTCCCAACAGCAAACCTTCCTGTTGATTAAGAAATGGCACTGATGGTATCCTTGCTTTAATGAGACTTCAAGATGAGTGATGCACACACCATTTCTTTTGTTTTTCAGCTCTTAGCTCTTAGGCAACAGAATAGCATAATGGTAAAGTTCTTTCATTACCTTACACTGTTTGTTCAATATTCAGTGCTTTTGTTTAGTATCTAATATATACTGTTAATTTGAGAATTGTGTCTGTCTTGCAAGGGACAAGATGAACAGCATACATCTCCTTATATCTATTTGCTTTGTTTTCAGTTTTTCCACTTCAACAATCTCTAAGTAAAGTCTTCATCTTTGTGGGCCTTTTTTTCTGATTATATCACTCTTTTCTACTAAGTTTTGACTACCTTTAACTAATCATACTAACATGGTTCTGGTCCCTCATTATTCTTTCCCTATACAGTACTATGACTGTTCATTAAGCCTTCCCCTCATTTATTGGTCTGATTGCAGACTGCTTTGTTAAACATTATACCACATTCTGAGTTTTTACTCATTGCCTAATCCAATAGGTTTACTACAGCAAATTGTTTAATAAATCTGTCAGCATATATGTCTGTGGGGGAATACTCACATGTAAGCACAATACAACAGACAGAAGGCACAAGGAAAAGCAATGAAATATTACATTGTTTTGCATTTTTGAGGAGTAAAACAATTCTCTATTTAGCAATTATATCCTTGACAAAGGAAATCTCCATATGATTTCTATCTGTATCTGTTACAAAGAGATTCTCTTCGCTTCTAATCTGTTGTTGCAGGTAACTTCTGGTGTTACAAATTCAAAGATTCTAAATGCTATAATTATAAGGATTTTTCTTAATCCAGTTAGAAAAAGAATGAATCTCAAGTAGATTTTTTTGTACAAAGCTATTCTTTTCCATTAGGACAATGACAATGGAAGGAATTTTAATTTTAAATATGTAAGTAATGTCACATATGTGGATATGTGTTTTAAGGCTCTGAAAACTTCTCACAAGATAAATAATTTTAGTCTCGAAATATCTCTGTAAAGGAAGAAAATGCTGTGCTTATAGGCAATTATTGAACCACAGAATATGTTCACCTTCAGGGATTATTTTTCAGACTAAGGTCTTTAATTCTCACTTACTCAAGGTGGTTATATAACAGGTTTCTTTTCAGAGATTCTTGTAATTTGTATAATATCCCATATTCAGCCTAGCACTTCTTAAAGAGAAAATGATAACAGTAATGTAATTTCCTGTTCCAGCTTTTAAAATAAAGTTGTTCAGCAATTAAGTTATATTTTTCTGCTTGTTTTGAAATTAGAAGTCGAGTGAGAAGACAGTAAGAGAACTTTGAATGTGCTGTCCCTGTGTTACATCTTCATCATAAGAATATTGTTTCTCATGCCATCATTCACTCATTCTAGTTATTATCTCTGATCTAGTCCACTCATCAAGAGCCTGCATTAGAATTAGATTTGACAGAGTAAACCTTGTTCAGAAAGACTATCAATGAAAGGTGGATGCATTTTTGGGATGCCTCTGCATCTTCTGGTCCACTGTGTTTTGGATATTGTGCCTCAATGTTTCATGCAGTAAATGAAGATTATGTTTCTCTTTTGTCTTGGTGCCTAAATGCCCAAGCAGATGGTACCTGTTTGGAGACTCAATTAGAGTGTTGTTTCCTGCAATTGAACTTAGTGCCTTGTATGTTTCGAGGTTGGTTTTATGGTCTGTGGCCAAGATACTGGATTTGAATATTTCCTTAACACCTCATTGTATAGTCCATAAAATTGCTTCTTGGTTTACTTATACAAGTGCATTTAAACAGTGATTGCACTATTATTTCGATATCAAGCAAACATTTCACAGATGAAAAGGACTGAGCCAAGCTTTACAGTCTGAAGGCACAATAACAATAATTAATGTTTCTATTACTCTGTTTAAACAGAATATATATTAAACAGAAGACAGGTAATTAATCCCACTTGAAAGAAAATACGCTACTCATCACTCATTTATGAATTCTTCAGTCTCTCCATAAAAGCAGTATCTCAAAGAAAGGTAAAATACCTTAGGTGCAACAACAGGCTAGGTCCTTTGGTTTTTATTTAGATGAAATTCCTGAGAGTATACTTTTCGGGGATTAGAGGATCAGGCCTGAGGAGTAGCATTAGCTCAGTGAGGACTGAAACTATATTTATAAAGGTGGGTGAAATTTTTCCTTCTGTCAGGCATGGTAAAGAAGTTTTATCTCAAAACCAGAATGCTAAACCATACTATGGTATTTTTCCAACATCTGCATAAACTTTGCAATGTATTTCTTAATTGTTAATACAAAACTCTGTTCACATTAGATAAAAAATTGCAGGTTGTTGCTAGTACAATAGATTCTATTGTAGCTTAAATGTTTTGATGTTTGGAATTTGAGTTCATGGACATAGTCTTATTATACTTGTTGCTAGAACAGTATTTACATATTTTTTTATAGATATTCTTTCTAAAATAAATCTCATATTAAATCTTGTCCTTTTATTTTCACTAAATATGAAATATACTGAAAGTCTGTAAAAAGCTAGCTATTTAGAAGTTCAATATTCCTTTTCTTTTGCAGACATGTTTGCAGCATTATATAAACACTTACTTCTTTGTGAATCATTAATGTTTTAAGGTATTTCTTTTCCCTCCTAGAGCAACTATATCTGGGGATTAACAGGATTGTTCACTGGAATTCATGTGGAAGCATAACTGCAGTAGCTGAGAAATGATCATGTTTCCTTTTAGTTCTCAGCAAGAGTAATTGAATGTTGAATATCTTACTAAACGTTGGACTGTGACAGTGTGTTAACACTCCGACTATCTCCTAACAGCAGGGCAATTATTTGCTGAGTGGGATTTTTATAAATCCCCTGGCAGTGGTATGTCCTGATAATTATGATGAAGTGCACTGGTCAGTGTTGATTCAGCAATCCCATCTCTAGCAAATATTTCATTCACAGCTCTCCTTCATGCTTTTACTTTTATGGCTTTTAAAGATCTCTTACCTCTCCTCACAGCTTGCTTAGGTTTTTTCACAAATTACAATGGAGCAAGAAAGTATTTTGAAATTAAGTCTCTATTTTGTTGAAGTCTTTTCTTTCTCATTTAACTCCTCATTAAAAGACCGGAGTGAGAAAGCAGCACTTTATTTAGGTTCTTACTGTGACAACCATTTGCACAAGCTTCCTCTCTCAAAGCTGTTTTTTTCTAGATTAAATGACTGTTAAATGAAACATTTATATTCATGATATATGTTGATTATTTCAGTCTTTCACAGTTGATATGAAATAATAATTAATATAGAGCGTATCTTTATTATTACTTATTAAAGTTACAGTAAAAATATGTAAATATATCTGAATACACTTTCTATTGATTTAATGCTTTCAATTTATGTTCAGTTCAACTTCGTCAATTTTTAATTTTGCATGTGTGTTATTATTTGCAGCACAATACCTATGCTGTATCTTAGAACACATTTGGTTTGAACTTTTTTACATGGACTTTAAAAGGTCTTATTTTACATAGATTTTGAAAGACGTAGGAAAGAAGACCAATAAATAATTAATTAATTAATAAATATTGCAGAATCTAAAGTGTTCAGGATTTATTATACCACTTGGGGTCACCTATCTTTTCTGAGGAACTGTCCAGCATAGTCAACATAGCCTTGTCTTTCCCTTTCTACCTGCACCTTTTTCTCTTCTTTCTTCCTTCTTTCTATTTCTTTTGCTGCTGCCTTTCTTCAAAACTATGAAGAAGCTTTAAAGGCAACTCCTTAATAATTTTCTTCTTTTATTCTTGTAAATAATTAATTAATTAATTTAGACAGAAAGAAAATTAACTCTTTCTCTCTGTATTGAAATGATGAAATTCTTTTATTATATGATAAAAATATCTTTTATCACAAAATAAAAATTTTGTCTTCTTTGGGGGAGGCAAAAATGGATATTGTTTAGCACTGAGTAAATACAGCATTTGTGGTGGAAGCAATTCAGACTATAAAATCCCCAAACCTTTTCCTTGCTAATGTTTATTAAATTAATATTTGTTTCCTTATGATTTTTTCTTCCTTTATATTTGACCATTAATTATAAAGATAAGCAAATGATTGGGAGGAAACAAAATGATAGAGTGTTAGAAATGCAAAATGATTCAAAATATTAATGTATTGTTAAGGATGACTGGGTAACAAATGGTACATTTGCCAGTATGCCTGACCTGACACAATTAATATTCCAGGTCATGCTTGGGTTTCCATGATGGAAGGTCTGAGGCAGAGAATTCTAGGGGAAAAATATATCTATTGTACAACTCATTTCTCTCTCTCACTCTTTCTTTTTCTTTTTTTTTTTTTTTCTTTTTCCTGACGAGTCAGAACCATAGTCTTAAAAAAAAATAAATCTCTCCTTTCACACCTCATTTGCCATCTTCACCACTGGGCCACTGTTCACCAGAAGGGCCTGATGTAAGGAGGTCAGTAGGAAGCTATTAGCAGAGTCCCCTCCCGAGATTTCTTTGGTCTCATTGAGGTGAAAGTTAGCATGACAGTATTGCAAATAACTCAGTTGTAAGTTTTTTAACAGTTAGCACAGAATTCCCCATAGTGTTTGTCACTTTGGAAAATTGTTCCTGGAAATGAAGTCCCGAAAGCTGGCTTTAACAGAATCCCTTCTTAGCGTTGAAGATCATGGATACAGAAAAATGTGTCATCTTCCTGGCAGACCAGAGGTACATTTTTGTAATCTATGGTAATGTTTTGGAGCATTACATATTTTTTTATGGACTAAATATGGGGAAAATATTGATATCATAGTATGGAGTAATTTCCAAGACACATACTTTTCTACCATTGAAAAAGCAGTATTAAGTACAATGGTTTTGTAGTTGAGAGAATATTTTATTAAAGTAGGGAAAGAAATGAAGTAATGCTTTTAATACATTGTATTTGTCTCAAGAAGACATGCATATATATTAAGTACCAAAGGCTTTGATCCCCCAAATTCTTAGATTTCTGCCAGCTCCCTGCAAAGGAAGGAGTGAGTAGGGTATTCATTACCACATTGCACAGTGCAACAAATTCCAAAAACAAGACTAAAACTTGAAGAGATATTATTAAAAAAGAATGGAAGCAATTTCATCTAACTAGAAGGTAGACTCAAACTCATCCCCTTGTCTTTCCTACGAAACTTTACCAATTTTAAATCTAGGCCTAACCTTTCCACAAACCTTGGGGAATTTAGAGTAAATTAGTATTAATTTTGTCTGTCTAGATACTAACTCTGTTGATTGCTCTGTTATGTGTCTTGCTGAATACTTGAACATACATAATTAAAATGTAAAGTAATTAACAAGGATTGCTTGAAAAGTCATTATTTAAATATGCACTTTGTAATCAATTTTGACCCAGATCTTACAAAGAGTTTCATCTGTAGAAGAAGCAAAAACTTCTAAAGTATCCAGCTGGCCTCTCTAAATTACAAATCTGTTTTCATAGTTGATATAATATCTGTGTGCATTTAACTAGAGAGTATGCAAAAAAAGTGCAACAAAAGATGACTCTTTGTTAAGACACCTTTTCAGCAATAATAATTCCAAAGATACTCAATCAATGGATTTACACATTTATTATGGCTAATTTTAGTTTCATTAAAAGTGCTAAAAGCCAATTTTATTAGTGCTCCTGGAGATATTCTGTAGCATTTCACATTGCTTGAACCCTTTATGAACTATAGTTTTTTATTACTGCCAAACATTTAATCAAAGGAGCACAAAATACAATATGCACAGTATTTTAACAGAGATTGCAAAATGTAGCTTCAGAAAGCCATTTTACTCATGGAGACACACTGTCTCTCAGGGTGACTAAAGGAAGTGCCTAGACAGAACATAGATTTAAATTTATCCTTGCATTTAATTTTCACAGGAAGAACATTTAAATTATTTCAGATATTGTATTTTTACACTTTGGAGCAACAGAACCCAAACCTGTGTTATGTAGATTGAAATTTATTTTTTTCAGTTAAAAAAATTAAAATATTGCCTCCTCAAATTGCTCTTCAGCATTTTTTAAATTTTAATTTTTTTTAAGAAAAGGCTTAAGAAGAGGTGTAAATTTTGGGAAAACACAGGCCTGATCAGGATTTGCTACTGATCAACAAATCCATGCCTCCCAACTTTAGAGAGTTGTTATTATGCTTTAGTGTTTTCTTTTAGATCTCCCTGATTCTCAGTGATGAGCATGGTGATGTTCCTCTTCTGGATAATACTTAAATTTTCAGTGTCATTGTCACTTTCTATAAAATATGCATTTCACAGACCTACCATTAGAGCAGTATCTCTCCCCTGTAGCTGGGAACTTCTGCATGCTTGTGGCATGGCTAGAACACAATCTCCAGAGCTGAGTATGGATGGTGTAGGAAGGGGTGGAAAAATGAAGCAACAACATAATGAGCAGTTCAGTGCAATATGTAAAAAAAAGTAGTTGCAGGCTATTACTTTTCTATTTACTGTTATCAACATTAGTTGTTAGTGAAGACAAAAAATTAATTGGTCATAATGTAGGCAAATCCAAAGGCTGTGGTAGGACTAATGAGTGAAGAGATATAATGACCATGGTATAGAGATGGTTTGTGTATCTCCAGAAAGGGATCTAATTTGTGTGAATCTCATGTATTCCATTTGTATGGAATTTGTGTTGACTGTGGCATTTTATATTTGAGAGAACTTGTGCAAAATGTATATGGTGTAACTGCAATCAATAATTGTGGGAGAATGCAATAAATTGCAAGACAACACATGGAACTTATCTTTATGTAGCACTTGCAGATCACCAAGTGTTCACAGGCAAAACTCTACTGGACTGATAAAAAAATTGCAATATAACAATGATGAAGTACTATGAAAATAATAACAGCATGAGGAGAATCTGTAACTTTATGAGATATTTACATAAGAGCCAGACTTGTAGAACAAAAGATTAAGTTGCAGCTGGACTTTACAGATCATAGAGATGGACCTGAAATTTCACATTCACTCCAGTGATTCTGCTTGCCTGCTGTTTGAAGCATGGATCCCTGCCATTCTAATTTGGCATCCTGAAGAGCTGAAGGAACAACCAGTGGTTGTTTGGCATACATATGTTTCTACCACTTACCTCTATTCATCTCCTCTTCCCCACTGTACATTTTGCCCATTAGTGAAATAGCTTGTAGGGTTTACTCTAAGAGGGGAACAAATAACAGAGGACCAAAATAAATTGTCATTAGACCCATATAACTTAGAGATGAAGAATGCACCCTTTAAAATTTTGAGTAGCCCAACATTATTTTGAATAAGCTAGCATCTCTGAATACTTTTGTCTATTAGACACTATGTTTTATATGTGCCTTATTTAATTGTTTTGACGCAAGAAACTGGAATTTCCCAGTAGTATATGTTAATGAAAAATGCATTAGATCTCATTGGGGAGATTTCTGACCTCTCAGCCTCAAGAGTTTAATACTTTATGGGGAGTCTGATGCCTTACACAGTTTTCTCATGGGTCCTCATAGAGCAATACAAGATTTTAAACATTTACTCTTTTCCTT
This sequence comes from Cyanistes caeruleus, assembly GCF_971803275.1. Lineage (NCBI taxonomy): Eukaryota > Metazoa > Chordata > Aves > Passeriformes > Paridae > Cyanistes > Cyanistes caeruleus. The sequence continues at coordinate 100,558,582 of NC_141702.1, forward strand.
AACTTTCCCCACATCTTGAAAACAATTTCTTTTCCTACTACTTTTATTCAAGGTTTATTAGTAATTAGAATTATGATAAAAGCACAAGACAATATATTTTAACTGAGAAAGTCTCCTTTAAAAGTTTTAGTATATCTTTGTAGAAAATATAATTATCTTTAAAACAGCTAAGTATCTGAATTATTTTATGTGTATTTCAGTCATATGTTATGTGTTTTATAGGAAATTTACTGGCTTTATGCAATATGGAAAAGGATTTCTCATATTTAACACTTCATAATTAATTTAGTAAACTCACATATGTCTATTTGGGAATTGTTTATATACAACTGATAAAATCCCTACATATATAGGTATGATTTGGAAACAGTCTGTCACATAATTTTGACTTGCCACATATTCACAGATTGTTAATGATGTAGATTACTAAAACAGAATTTGAAATGTGTGTTTTATATTAACAATTGTTATATTATACCACACTAGTCATACAATAAGTGATGCAAAAAAAAAAAAAATCAAATTCAGTGATGAATGAGCCTTTCTATTTTAGTAATAATTTAGAAATCATTGTGCAAAATATTTGTTTTTCACATGTTTTATGCTATTAAGACTAAACACATTGTAATAGTTATTCAGGAATTTATTGTGGACATTTTGTTGGGAAAAAAACAATTTGGTTTTGGTATTCCATAAATTCTCTTCTATTTCTCCCTAACCAAGGACTGTTTTACTTTTGAAAGTGCAGCAGGTGCCACTGTCTGGTTTTGTTCCTAGTGTATGTAGAAATTTAATGAGTTGAAGTCAAAGATAATCCCATTTTCTGCTCAGATTCCAGGCATCTACAATTCACCATTCAAAAAATCCCCAGATCCAATGGAACTGCTGCTACGGAAGTCAAAGCCACTGACCCACAGAAAGCAGCAAGTGAAGAGTCCCTTTGCTGAGCTCTATGACTGGCCAACATGTAAAAAGCCTCCAGCTTTTGTCACAGCACTGCCTCTGCTACCTGCTGACAGACAAAAACCTCAGGTAATATTTTCCAGTGACTCTGAGGCAGCTTTTGCTCACATCTTTTATCATAGATTATCACAGAATATCTTGAGATGGATCACTAGGTCTGAAAATCCCTTCTGTGATTTTTAAAAAAATATAAACCTAGTGCTTGCATTGAAGATATAAAGTCTTTGATCCAGATTTGACTTAAAGAAAAAGAAATCTAGGTGTTATGTAGGAACAGGCAAATATGATTCTTGATATGTTGTTTTCGTCCTTTGGGAAGAAAAGTGTAATTTATGATATTTCAAAGGTGTGACCTGATATAATTATCAATATTAGGATTCATTAGAGCTAGAATTCTTAATTTCCAATCTTAAATAATGAAAAAACAAAAAAGAGAAATGAAAGGTGATAGGAAAAACTAAGCACTTGTGATAACTTTTTCCTCAGTTTGCAGTTGTTTTCCATATGAAGACTGAGCCGCCCTCTCAGTTCAGAACAGTTGCTGCTCTCTTGTGTCCACTAAGTGTGTGTCATCTCTAATTACAAAGATTTCTACATGTTGTGCTCCATCACAGCCAAGTTTCCCAGCTTCCAATCTTAACTGTCATGGTCACGATTTTAACTTCAGTTGGTGTCACCTTATCTTGCAGGTGGATTTTTTTCTTTTCTGTAAAGTAATGGACATCTCTGAGATAATGCACCAAAGTGAATGTCTCACAAGATGGCAAAACAGCTTTTGCCACCTTATTATCAAAAGCGGCTGGGAACATGACCAATATATACAGCAGAAAAACTTTTGAGACCTTTGTGTTCCACACTTGATGACAGTATGATGACATGTGGCTTTTGCCAGTAGGTGCCTGATACAATTACTTTTGGGATAGAAATACTCTGTCTTTCCCTCTGTTCTGAAAAATTTTTCAATTTTCCCAATCTACTGAATCTTCTACTTCGCTCACACAAACACTTTCCATGCTGATTTCACTTTGAGTGATACAACACCTTCAGAACTTGACATTTTCCCTTTTTGTACTCCATTCTATATTTAAATTTCCTTATCTGTATCTTGCTTAGAAAGAAAATACTTTTGAATGAGTTCTTCTTAGCAACTTTCAGTGAAGCTATTACCTTATCTTCAGGAATGTAACAACTTGAGAAATGAGCAATGTATATATATCTTTAATGGTGTTTTGCTCCTCTGAATCAATAATGCTCTCTACAACTCTTTGAAAGGAGGCTGTAAGCCAAGTGAGGGTTGGTCTCTTTTCCCAGAGAGCCAGTCACAAAACAAGAGGACATAACATCGAACTGTCCCAGGGAAGGTTCAGGCTGGACATAAGGAAAATTTTTTTTCACTGAAAGGGTGGTCAGGCATTAGAACAGGATGACCAGGGAGCTGGTGGAGTCACCATCTCCAGAAATGTTCAAGAAATGGGTGTACATGGCACTTAATACTATGGTTTAGTTTGACAAGGTGTTTGGTCAAAGATTGGACTCAATGATCTTTGAGGTCTTTTCCAACCTTTATGATTCTATGATTCTAAGAAGGTGCAGGCCTGTGAGAATACCTCTGAGAAGTAGAGGTGAGCCCTCTGCTTATAACAGTAAGAATCAACTTCAGGGCTACCTTTGTCCCTCCTTACCTACCATGACTGCTCAAGCTTCTTCATAGAATGACCTCATTGACTCACAGTAGAATTGAGACAAAGTGTGAGGCAACAAGCAGTTTGGGTGATCAGGGAGTTTAGAGCTGACATGAACATGACATTATAGCTTTACCGTCTGGGACCAAGAGGGATATGACAGTCCTTGAGCAGGATGTGACTGGTTGCATTGTCTCTCAGGAAAGAGGAAAGATTTTGCCTTGTGGACATGGTACAGGAATCAGAGTTTTAAATAAGTAGGGAAGTCACAGTTCTTCCATTGTTAAGCTGCTCTTTCAAAACTGCTTTACTGTATACAAAGTATCTTACAAGCTTCTGCTTGGATTTGGAATATTTTATAGACCTTTCTATGTTCAGATGCACGCACAGCAGTCATGCACAGATAGCCTTTTAGAACAAACCAGAAGAGTTCTGTTTATTTTCTGCACCTCAAAGAGGGAATTTACTATATAATACTTTAATCCTTTCAGCACCCTGGGATGTACACTGTGGGGTAAATTTTCAAAGCACAGCGCGTGGATTTAGCTGCCCGACTCTTATTGATGTTAATGGGAGTCACACGGCTAAATCCCTGCACAACACTTTGACAATTTAGGGTTGTATGTCTAAGAAAAGGACACTGGTTTGAGCTGATGAAACAGCTGGAAATGAAAACCCATCAGAACACATCCTCCTGAAAGTTGTCTGGTGTGACAATAAGAAATTTAATTACTAGATATACTTGTGTCCTAGTTCTTTGTGGTGACACTTTTTATCACCAAGCTTCTTTTTCTAATATCTGTCTGGCTCACTGTGAGCCACTTGTTACTTTATTTCAGGTATCTAAAATTTTTATTACCCATAGGTTTGTATATTTTATATGAGGATGTCAATAACATATGTTTAAAAGAAAAAAAAATAACTTTCCGTTTTCTCATAGGGAAATGGGTTTTTAGTGTTTAGTAGGTAAGCTCTGTGTGTGTGTAAGGTAGAATATTTAAAAGAAACGTTTTAGTGATGCTTCTACATGAATTAGATCTATCATTTTTACTGAGTTAACTAGAATTATAGTTTGATAGAAACACAGATAATGCAAAAATCAGTCATCTATTCATTAAAAGACATTAATAACAGAATGCACATTACCATTTAGATTTTTTTGCATGCTGTTACTGCTGTGGAATGGGGACAATGAGGAATGCATAATTTCATGTAGATCATACTTTTTATCATGACTTTCTGATGGTCTGATAAAATAGTAAGAATTCTGTTCTGCTAACCTTTATTTGGCAAATCAGTTGGTATCAAGATTTATGCTACTCAGTACAAATTACAAACATAGAGCTTAGAGCTGTATGAGTTTCCTTCAGGGTAAAAATTGTTGGTTGACTCCTTCCCCTCCTTTCCTACCTTGACCCCCACAGAAATCTTTTTGAAGCAGGATGCCTGAAATTCTTCCAAGAATTGTCTATTTGAAAACATTTCTAAGAAATATTCTACCACCGTTTCCGAAAGTCTTAGTCTTGTAAAATGGAAATAGACACATGGATTTTTTAGAGGTCTTAATTTAAGATACATTCCTGAGGTCCTTATTACTAAGTAAATTTCTTCAAATACATTATTCAGAGGAATGGAAAGATCTTCAGGGAATGTTTAGAATTGTTTTTATTTATTATGTATTATTATATATGCCCTGCTTTCATTAGTGATGACACAGATTTGTTTTGAGGGACCTTTGCTTAGTTACATCATTTTCCTCTCTTCTATTAGAAGTTGTAATTTTATTTGAACTATAGACTGGGGGCTTTTGTATGTATCTAACTTCTAGCTAGGTCGTAGAAATTAAAGGTGGAGAAAACCCCTTGCTTGGCTATCTTATTTGGCACTTATCCTGGAGGAATATGAGCCAATATTTTTCAGTGAAAAAATAATACAGTATTCTGAAAGCCTACTTTTACAAGCAAATATATTCATCTTGGTATTATTTGGTAATAGTACTTTTCTTTCTTCCTTCTGCCATATATCCACTTAATGCAAACATCTTGTAAAAGAAGATTAATTTTTAATAATGAATTTTGAACTTTTTTATAACTTGATTGTGTATCACTAGAACATTGTTGACTAGTTTTAGTGACCTATTCTAATATTGATTATCCTCTCACTTTTCACTCTGTTTTTTGAAGACTTTTGTGTTCTTTTTAAATGAAATTTTTTTTTACCCAGACTTACAAAATAGAAGCAAGAAAATATCTGTAAGAAGTGTAAATACTATGCTCATTTGCTTACTGGGACCTTCAAAAAGATCTCCAAATCTTGGTGCTGCACCTTTAAAAAGTAAAGTTCCAATAAAAATCCATTAACTACTTTCAAATATAGCAATCCTCCTGTCCAGCTGTGAAAAGTACTAGATGATACTTATTTGCCATTTGTGTTATTTACGGTCCATGACTTTTATGGTAACTGGTTCCTATTATTGGTTTCTATTAATGTAAAACATAAGTGAACATAAATGAGGCGTGAATCATTTCTTTTTATTAGCCCCACAGTCTTCACTCAGTGCTTGCAGTAACTCCAGCTGTGACTTGTTAGTGATAACCTATTTAAAGAAGGATATCTTTAAGAATAAAGGCAGTGAGTAGGATTCTTTGTCTGTTCACAGATTCAAAAGGTTTCATTAGTTCATTGCAAGATCAACAATGACGAAAATAAAAATTAATTGGTAATACTTTTAGGTCTGGAGTTGCCATTAAACTGTCCTGAGTGGCACGGGGCACTAATTATATTCCAGGTAAGTTCTTAAGGGTTAATGCTAGAAATGAGTTATATAGGATATGTCACTTCAGCAGCACGGGAGAGGACTTCCTGCTGCTATTTGTCCATGTTGTTAAATGGTAGATACCAATACAATCAGTTATTAAACATTATACTCTGGGAAAAAGAGACATGTATTTTTAAGAATTACAGAGTTAATGTGAAATTAGACTTTTCAGAAATGAACTATACACCTATAGTACTGAAGTAATGAATTATGTTAGATGAATTGTATCTTAAGCCGTGCATTTAGTTCCCTTCCAGGTAGGTTTATAGTTAAAAGAGCATGTTCTTTAAAGTTTCTTCTATGCAAATAAAATACTTAAGTTTTCTGCTGAAGCAGAATTTAGATATAGTTAATGCTTGTTTTTCATTTTACCAATATGTTTTTCTAAGTAAAAACAATCTCTTCCTAATCAGTTCTAACAATATATTTGTTTAAAGTACTAAGTCTTTATTAGTAGTTAAATAAATTTGGAGTGCATATTTCTCACTCTCTTTGAAGCCTTAGAGTATGTTATCAATCTTTATGTAAGTCTCTACCAAAACAAAGTGCTTTAATTATTTTGTAGGAAGAGTTGCTACACTTCCCAAACATTCTGTCTTGTGTTTCATCAATGATATGCCATGAATAAAAGAGAGAAAGGAAAGAATTGTAACCCCAAAATAAAATACTTGTGCTATCCTACAACTTTCAGGGGCCTTTCCGCAATCCTGCTGAAGTGTTGCAGCAGCGTTACAAGCCTTTGGAACCAACCCTGCGAGTGAGAGAATCGATGTATTCACCACAAGCCAAGGCCAAAGAGGCAACACAAAGGGAGGAATGGAGAAATCCCTTACATGACAATGAGTGAGTTCTTTGGCTTTTCTTATATTGTTGTGAGAATGTTTTCTTTATTCCGTTGCTTTCAGAAACCTTTCATGCCTGACAAAATGAAATGTCAAACCTGACAGCTTACTAGAAAACATTTTATGTATATACTTCTAAATTCTGTGTCCTTAGATTATAAACTGCTCAGGGCAGAGACCCTATCTTGTAATTGTGTGACATGTGCCATCTATATCTATGAATCTGTAAAAGTACTTGCAATAATAATAATATGTGATGCAACAGACGGCTTTAATGGGAAATAATAAAATAAATGCAATTTCTGTCTTGCCACATGCATCTTGCCAAGGAAAAAAATACTGTTTCAGTCTTTATATTCTGGGAACTTACTGGTTATGGGAGGAAAAATGGTGTCGTGTGCCAATGAGACTTGTTTTCACTCCCAGAAGGGTACCACAGCTCACTTGGAAGGGGAGGGAGCATATGTTGCATGTTAGAACATGATACAAAAACTGGAATCATCTTTGAAGCAGTCTGATTTCTTAAGCCATAGCAGCTGTAATAGTGTCAGACAGGCCAGTTAGTTTCCATAAAATCTCAAATACAGGCATAATCCATCCCAAAAGATTAAAGCTTCTGTCCCAAATGATTTAAGGTTATTGCCAAAACTTTTGTTTTTTTGTTTTTGTTTTTTTTAGCACGATGGACTGTTAAACACTGTTTTGTCCAGTTATAATAAAAGCCTGCTAAGTCCCTTTCTCTGGCTTTGTAGTTAAATAGAAAAAGAATTATGTTTTGCCAACCTTTCCCTTGAATTCATTGCTCTTGGCAATCCTTTGGCCCTTCAATACCAGAATTCAGGACAGAAGGGAATCACTTTTCCTCATGAGCAGCCTGTGTTCATTGGCACATGATGTTTTGCTATCTTTGATCTCTTTCACACTTTTTTATCAGCTCCATATTGCTATGTGTCAGCTTCAAGACTGGGACTTAAGACTGCCAGAATCAGTTGTGTTTACATGGTTTAGCTTCTATGTTTTTATTGTTGGACCATTTCCCCCAGTTTAATATTAATATTATCTTTGAATGAAAATTCTACTCAAAAACGGTTTTGAAATTAAAACAAAATATTTTATTTAGACTACTTTTTCACTTTTGGACAACTTTTTTGGTGGGGGTTTTTTGTTTGTTTGTTTAGTGAGCAATAGCACTTTTTATTCCTTTAATACCAATATAATAACGGAGTTCAGTTACAAGTAAACATGTACTCCCTTTTCTATTTCTCTCTGTATTCTTTCATTTATTGGTGTGAGGAGGAGGAAACAGCTTAATTTTCACATCTCAGCTTAAATTTCTCCTATTTTTTCTTTTCATTTTCATATCTAATTTCTGCTGGTGAAAATTAAAATAACCCGTATCACTAGGTAGTAATTAATACACTACCTCTCATTTAAAGTGTTTTCTTCCTTGAATTAGTTGTGATTGATGCATTCCAACTGAGGATAGCTGATGTTCTTCATTTATAGGCATGACTATATTGCCCAGTCTTTATTTGATGAAGTTTACCCCAGACATTACTGTCAACACTTTCAGAAGGTCAGACCTTGCAATAAATGTTTCACTGACTCTTCAGTGAGGAAACTGTGAAGATTTGGTCTTGTACGGTTTAAATTTGGAGCCTCCAACTTTGGTACATATTATTTGATGTGGGGTCTTTATTTACCTTATGGTTAAGGAAGCATTTAATTCCATCCTTAATGCACAGAAGCAATGTCCCAACAATCAATGATTCTCAGCTTCATGCACACTAAATGCAAAGTGTATTATACATTTTCAGGCTGTGATCATTCCATTTGTGCTTCTTATTCAACCAACCATGCAAGGGTCACATCTGTAACCTTGAAAAGGTGATGACAGAGCTGCAGGTCATCACCAGGACTAATGCTCACTAGCAATGCTGCAGCTGCTGTGTGGGATGTTGGTCTCCAGGGAGGAGCCAGCAAAGGGTTACTCAGATTCTACAGTAGTTTTTTCTCAGCAGTGTCTATTATGAATTGACAAATTTCTGTTTCTTGCCATGTAATTGTGTACTTTGGGACTTTATTTCTTCCTGGTAGTGCTTCCTATGCTGATTATTCTTCTGTTTTAGAAAATAAGTAGAGAAAGAGCAGCAGAAGCACGTGGCATTTTTTGAGAAAGCTTGTGTTTGCATGAAATGACAGACTGAATCCTTGATATGTATATTTCCAGAGTGAGTACTGTGTGGGGTCTCTTAAGACAGAAAGATTGTTGGCATGTATACCTGAAATTTTTAGCAACATTCAGAATTCTCACACACCTCTGATTATAAAGGTTCTTAAAAGCAATTTTTACAGGATGATAGGATGAGTACTGCAAGCTCTTAAAGAAATGGCAAGAAAGTTCTTGCTTTTGACAAAAGGCAGAAAAAATTTGAAAAAGGTGTGAGAGAGTGAGGCAGGCAGAAGCAGTACAAATGAAACCAAAAGAGAATATCCTGTGCTTGCTTAAAGCAACTGCTGGAATTTCCTATTCTATAACAGAAAAGCGACTGGGCAATCCAGTTTAATAAGAATGATTCCCTTTTCTCATGTAATTGAAGCTGTTACTACCTTATTGTGCTATTTTTCATACAAATGAAGTGATTTCCCCCTCCACATGGATAGGAATGACAATTGCATTCCTTTGGGATGGCCACTTAATATATTGTCTAGTTTGAGACACCAACTGCTGGGTCCAGCGGATTTAGACAAAGCATAAGAAGTTCTTTCCTCACTTGTGTGCAGCCGCATGCTGGCCTAATTTTCCAGAGGACAAAAATGTAGATTATTTTCATTAACTTTGATGAAATCTGTCTCATATAATATGCCTCATACTTCAAAGTATATTAATAAACATCTTTATGAAGTCAACAAACATCAGAAGGGGGTGCAGTGTGGTGATAGCAATTGTGTAAGGCTTAGGTTTCCTAATTTTTTGTAGTCTTCTGGTGAGACATCAGAAACATCATCTCAGCTTCTCTCTCTGTCTGTGCCCAGTGCTGTGCTGGAGATGCACAGCTTGATCTTGGCCACACTGATTCACTCATGTGCAGCAATGTTAGCACATCCTGTCTCTCCTGTGCCATGTGAATACAGCAGCGCCCAGTTCCCCAAGGGCTTATTTTCAGCAAGATGGTGCTTTTCATTACAGCAGCTCAGGTGCTGCTGTGCTGCCTAGTATTAATGGTAAGAAAACTTAAAATGCAAGTCACTTTAAGTTTTAGAATTAAAAAAAATCTTTAATTTCTAGAGTTATAAAATATTTTACTGACTTAGCTGCAGTGAAAATTGCTAGTACATTTTCTGCCAAACAAACACAACATATCTGAAAACTTTTTTCAAATTGTACTTAGTTTCTTATATGCTTTGCAACTTCAGCAATTTGCATATTTTCTGGACTGTTATTGTATTATGATAAACAGGGATTATCATATATTTTCAGATAATGTTTTCTTAACAATTCAACTTCTATTTGTAACTCTTCCATTTATTTTAATTACTAGCACAGTGTGCAACATTTATTAATCAGCAGAGTCTTTTTAAGTTAAAATACTAAATTAGCTAACCCCATTAACACAGAATACTCCAAACAAGCAGTAATAGGAGAGGTAGTTACTGTGCAAATCGTATTATACATGCGGGTGCTCTAGGGCACAGTTAAGCATGATTACCCTCTTTTGATCCAGTATTCCTCTGCTTCTTCCAGCTAATTTCCACTGGAAATTTACAAAGTAGCGCCTTCATTTTTCCATCTTAATTTTTCTAATGAAGTTCTGGTACTTTATAGCACTGGGGATACAGATAATAAGTCTGTGTATAATTAAGAAATTCTGGAATTTGCTGTAGAAGGGATCTCTTTTACTTCCTACAAGAACTAGGCTGTGCTTTTATTTGCCACTTTACATTTTTGCAGACAGGAGTTAAATAAAAATGGCCAGAGCATTTTTAGATTTAGTGATGTTACAATCAAAGTGATTGATACTTTTCCAATAAACCATGTATTTAGTATATTACCAGAAACAGTATTTGTACTGATGCACCCAAGTAGGTTTCTCATGGCAAAAACAGTGCACTTGATATGTTAAATAAAATATATAATCTTTATTCTTTTGTCTAACACTTTGATTTTAATATACACACATTATAAACTAAATAATGTCTGCCCTGCTGCACTTGTTTTGCTATGGAAAACCATTATGCTTCCTTCTTTGTTCCCCAAGTGAAAAGATAGACACTATTTGATTTGATAAAAAAATTACTTCAGGTATAATCCAAATTTGAAAGCTTAAAATTGATGTAATGTTTTATGAATGCAAAAAAATAATAAGATAAAATATTCAGATTCCTGATAGAGCAGCATGGCTTGTTTGGAGCTAATTGGTCATGGAGTTCTTCAAAGTGAGATAAAATAGTCTTATTTGAATTAAATCAAGACAACAAGGAATTGAATTACTATTGTATAAAAACACTTTAGATAAAAATTTAACAGTATCATAGGGTTGATATTTTGCTGGAATCTTTTCTACTAAATTACAAGAATGTACAGCATATAAAAATATGGAAGTTTGAAAAACCACGTAAGCAGTATTCTGTTTTATATTTCTAACTGTGTCCTGGCAGTGCAGCATGTGTGTCAGTCCAGCAGATCTGGCAGTTCTTAGAAGTCTGGGTATGTTTTGAAGCATTTCTGGGATCAGTATCACCTGCTTGCTCTACTAGACTGCTGGAATTTTGTTTCATGGGTGTGTTTGGAGAATATGCTGAAGGACAACTCTGTTTTTTTGTTGTCATTTAAATTTCAATAAAAAGTCCTCTTTCTGTCCTGTGTCCTATTGGTAAGCACCATATAGGATTGGGACACTGCTGCCCAGCAGTCAGTGATGGACCTGTGAAATTCTCTTTCCTGCTTGTGGTGCTGTGCTCCTCTCACACTGCCATAGACACGAGAAAGCAGCTCCTGCTGCTGCTTCTGTCATCTCTGTCAACCCAACTGGAAAACATTCAGCATCTGAAAGGTCTCTTCCAAATCCTGTCAAAATAATGAGAGAGACTGCAATAAAAGAGACAGACTAAAGGGAAGAAATGGTAGGTAAGGAATGCAGGAACAAAAATCATGGAAGGGGAGTGTAAATGTGTGAGGGACAAACGGATTAGAAAGGTGAAATTAATAGTAGATGGAAGGTCCAGCAAAGGATGACAGATAAAACAATGTTTATTTTTTGTTAGCAACAAATATCTGTGGTGTCTTTAAAATTTAAATACCTCTAGCAGCTGTCAGGTCCTGGTTTGACTACTAAGCAAAGGCTTCTAGGTATTTTTAGGCTAACTAGGTTCAATATAGAGGGGTCCTGGCAGCAGTGCAGCTGGCCTTCATCCCCAGTGACACAGCCAGCCTTGGTCCTGGTCCTTCTCAGGTTATGTATGAGTAATACTGCCACTTGTGGTTTCTCATTTTTGGTTCCAACCCTTTCCCCATTTTGAATGTATTCTTTGGCATCTCTCTCATTCAGGCTGAGATTAAATATTTTTAAACTTTTCAATATATCTATTTTGGGAAAGTTCACCTTCCATTAAATAATATTTTGGGTAGTCTCAGCTTATACTGACTTTGTCTTACAGCACAATAAAACATCAATACAAAATTTAATCCTTCTATGATTGGTACTTCTGCCTCTGTCATATTTACTGAAAACCTTTAAGAATTTCTGAATTTACACTTAAATCACAAGGAAAAGCTGAAACCTAGATGTAGGAATAATGAGTGAATGTTTTGCAATCTAAACTATTGAAATCTAAACTTGTACAGTTGATAATGGTATCCTGCCATTGCCTGAATTTAACTTTCTTCTTCCATCATTCTCTTCTATTACTTGCAGAGCACATACTATTATTAATTTTGGGAAAAGCTGTGTCAGGTGTATACAAAGAGCTACAGAACATAAAACCATTACTGAAGTGTTTTGCAGTGCTATTACTTCTTGCTATTATTATTGGTTGGGGGTGTGTAATGACTTTTGTATTACTCCCATTAATTTGGTTACCCTATTTAACACGAAAAATTGTTGTAATTTTTTTAATTACTTATTCACATAATAAAAATTCTCACTTACTTTAAGCAGACACTGAATTTGCAAGCATGTGATCCTTTCTTGTAGCTACAGCATCATCACTTTAAGGATATGCCCCCTGACTCTGAGAGCAGAAGTGTAAAGGGAAGAAAAAGCTTCTATTACACCTTATTACATTTTTGTTCTTTCATTTAAAAGAACATACTGCTAGCTGTGTCTCAAAGTGTTAATTTTGGAGGATTTTTTGGAATCATAGTAGAACCTAACTTACTCTGAGAATTTGCTGGGCAAAAAGACAAAGATTAACTGACCCACAGTAAAATCAAAACCTCTATATAGAAATTTCTTAAGGAAAACTATAATAATTTATTTCTGCTTTCCTCAAGATTTTTTTAATAATTTTGTGTATAAATTTTACAGACATGGTATTCATGTTAAATTATAAATGCTATGTCTCAACTAAATTCTGTGCATATATGGGCAAATCCCAAAACTGCAAGCCTTGTCTTCTCAGCTATTCAATCCCCTGAGAAAGCCAATTTTCTTTAATGTCTGAACAAAAGAAAAATGTACTATTAAAATGCAATTCAGAGGTGATAAAAACTGCAAGTGGAGCAGCCAGCTCACAGCACCTTCGATGTATTTTCTGGGACACTGGGGCCACATTAATTTTTGTGTGTGTGTGATGTCCATCCCATGTGCAAATTAGCATTACAAGTACCCTAATCTGTCTTGTGTGAGGGTGTCCTTTCCCATGGGTATACACATGCTACTATAGCTTTTTATTATTTAAAAGTCTGCTAACTCAGGGTTTTCCTTTCACTAATTTTATATGACATTTGTTTGTGGCATGTGATAGAAGAAGTTGATATAGCTGGAAAGATTCTAAAACCATTTCTTTTTATGAGGTGAAAAGAAAGGAAAATAATTTTAAAAACCACTCTAACAGTTTCTGATAAATCAGTTAGTCAAATAATTGTATGCATCTGTATCAGCTGAGAGACAAAGGGTATTTTAATCCTTATTTTAATCAAAATTTTGTTTGCCTAACTCTTATAGCGACTCTGGATTCTGAAAAGCTTTCAGCTAAGGAAGGGTTCTAATTAACTACACTTCTTGTCATGGCATTTAAAAGTGATGTTTTAAACTTCTGAAGCGTATCTTTCTAATTTTACTGACATATTTTTTCCTTCACTTCTAGAATTAAGAACACATGTTGATTTTTTCAGAATACTAGCAATGATAAATTTAATTTCCCGTGTTTTACTTTGTAGCAAAATTGTACTTTGTTTGATCTCATGACTCTCCTGGAAACAGAAATAGATGGAACTAAGATGTGTTTCTAGGGTTTCTTGCCAATCTTGTATATACAAGATGTTTTTCACCTTCCTTCCTACAGTTTGCTGTGGAACTTACCCAAAAACCCTGTGGTTGTCCATGACAGTTAGGGACCTCCATCTGAAAACCCCTTCCAGCAGGTTCACTGCTCGCTGGCACTATATAAGCAGCAAGTCCATCATCATTATGACCAAAAATGAAAGAACCTGTCTCAAAAAGATCACTATTTAGGATTTAATTATAACTTAAGAGTGAAGTACACAGTCTGTGAATTCTGAAGAAACACTTTCTTAGTTTTGTGGTTTACAAGCTTGTGCAAGTTTCTGCTCTGTTAAATGAGAATTTGGTTTATTTAGCTTTGGTAATACCAAAGGATGTTTATCTCCAGAGGCCACTGGCAGCTGGCACCAGCTGCACTGCCTGCCAGGACCTGAGGTATCAGCATGCACCTCCCAGCAAAGGGAGCACCCTGATCATCCTGCACATCCCACCAGTTCTTAGTGCAGATACAGACAAAGTGATAATCTACTCATGCAAGTGAACCAAGTTAGAACCTTGTGCACAAAATCTTCATTTTATCCTGCTGAAACTCACTATCTCTTTGCTCCAAATTTAATCTGAAAGAAGCTGCAGGAGAAATTGCAGTAATTCTCTCACAATACTAAGAGGGAACATTAATAAGATACTGAAAAATATCAGGAACATGTGTCTGTGACATCTCCTGCAGCATTGATTTACATCAATCATGTGGCACCTAGAGAAGAGCATAACTGATTTTAAAATATTCTTGAATTTCAGATTTCTGCCATTTTCTTCATATCATAAAAATGATGAGAAGTATGAGCCATCACTTTGTAAGTCAGGCAAATATGGACAAGAAGCCTATGGAACTAAATATTTCAGAGAAGTATATCCTAAGAAGTGGATAGCAGACAAGGTAAGTCACTGCAAAAATCAAGGATTTATTTACTTTTTTAGATTGCTATCTTATTAGAACTAGGTGAATTTCAGTATGATCCAGAGATCATGCAGTCCAATGGGATTATTTCTACCATGTTATAAAATCATGTAGTTAGAGCTGTGATGAGATGTGAGATTTCCTTGACTCTCTGGTAAATTCAGCCAGGTTCAGTTGAGGAAACCCAACACCTGTTGGTCCTACAAGATCAGGCTTTAAGATCCTGATTTAGTAAAGCTCCCATTACATACATTTTGCTAAGTTTCATTCTGTTTGTTTTGCCTTTTCTGATTTAAGAGAGTTTGTATATTTACTTTTACACATTAGGATAAACCTTCAGGAAATTATAGCAAAACCTGATTAAAACAACACAATATTTTACTGCTCACATTCTTTAGAAAAATCTTAAAACTAGTGAATAGCTGTTTTTTATTTTAAGAAGACATAATTGCCTGCTTTGTCAGGAGCATCTCATATATGTCTTGTTTTGTAGTGCTGCAAGAAGTAATTTTTCTCAGAACATAAGTTTGTGTAGGGTTTGCTTTACTTCTATTTGTATTAGGTATCTTAATCACTTTAAAATTTCTGAGTACAAAAAGGATAATGGACTTTGGCTCTGTGCTGCACTCTCTTCAATATAGTTAGGGGACTGAAGCATCTTTTGTAGGAGGAAAGGCTGAGACAGCTGGAACACTTTATTCTGGAGAAGAGAAGGCACAGGAGAGAGCCTATTAAAGTGCATAAACATCTGATAAGACTGAAGGAAGAACAGGACCCCAAACTTTTCTCAGACTCCATAGTATCCAGTGACAGGACAAGAGTCAATGAACACAAGTGAAGTGCATGAAATCCCATCTGAAAAAAAGAAGACACTTTTTAAACACTTTTTTTTCTTTTTCTTTTGTGTGAGGATGACAGAGCACTGGCCCAGGTTGCCCAAAGAGGTTGTAGAATCTTTATCCTTGGATATATCCATAGTCTAGGCAACCTGCTCTAGCTGAGTAGGGAGGCTGTAGAGGGTGATCTCAAGAGGTCTCTTCCTACCTAAAGAATTCTGGAATTTTGTAAGATATGATAAATTATTTCCTTGAAAGCTGTTTAACCTTTGTAAATATAAAGCAAGTTCCAAGGAATTTTAGTTTGAAAAGGAACATTTTAAAAAGATTTTTCCACAAAACTTTAAGGTTTAAAAATTAGCTAAGAGTAAAATTTTGGTATTTCAGTATGCATTAATGATATCTTGCAAATGTAACATCAACAATCAAACAAAAAGATCTGAATTTGTCTTTCAAAAACAAGGAGTGGAAGTTGTGACTGGCTGAAGACCCACAGCATAAGTATGATGTATAAAAAGATCTTTGTCTTATTTCTGGCACTCATCTTGTCCTGTAAAGACTTGGTTTTCCAGTTCTTAGTAGTTCTTGCTCAGGCTCAGATGATGATATCAAAAATTGAAAGATACTTATAATGTATGTCATATTACACATATATAAACTATGGGCTTAGCAAAAAAACCCCTCACTTGTGATCTTGGATAGATATCAACCTAAATCTCTGGAGGTGAATAGCTGTATACATTAACCCAACATGACACAGAGCCTTCCAACCCCAATTCTAAATCAATATGAAGCTTCCATTAGGAGCCACTTACCCTAGCAGAGAGATAAGAGGAGAAAAGGGCTATTTATGACATACCTACTGCTTTAATGGGTCATTATTATCAGGAAAAAACTCGAAAAGAACCACAAAATCTCAAGCTCCTCATGGCAATTTAATGGAAAAAGGCCTATAGGCAGGTGTGAGGTCATACTTTCCTAACTGCTAAATTTGATAGAACTCTATGTCACTTTCTTATTTCTAAACTGTATGAAAACTTTGAATACATCAGTGCTATGAAAAAAATTATCTGTTCTAATGAATCACAAGACTAAAAGGCATTTAAAAAATACTAGAAAAAAATGGATTTTTGTGTAATAGTTTGTCTGCTGAACACAACCCTCCTTTGAGTTTACCACAAAGTTATATTTTTGTGGATGCCACCTCTATTACAACCTGAGTAGCTGATAAAACTGATCTCTATTCAGCTTCTGACAGTCTTATGCTGAACAAGTTTCTTGTATTGTTGCTGGTAACACTGTGTAAGTTCTTCCAAGGAGTGAAGTCAGTGGTCAGAGGACCAGTGACCCACCTGAACTGCTGAGGTATTTTTTGATGTTAGCTGTTATTATCTGGCTTTTTTAATATTAAATACAAAAAGTTTCTTTGTGTGTGTGTGTGGACGAGCATGTTCTAGTTGTATTTTCCTGAGGTTTTCATGTGTTTATTGCTATGCAATTTAATTCAAGTCACAAAAAGATTAGTATGTAAATTATATAATTACTTTAGAAGCAAAATGAGCAACAATGAAAAATATTACCTTGTTACATATCTTCTGGAAAATGAAGCGGTATTAGCATAGACTTCCTCTAAACATAATTACTACCATATCTATGTGAGGAAAAGTTAGTAGTTCTTTTTTTTTCATCTAGTTATAATCTGAAAATTTTATCTCACTCCGTTTACATTTCAAAGAAGTTTGAGTTAAGGGAAGAAGTGTTCTGTTCTAATTCTTCATTATAAATAAACAAGGAATGGAAACACTGCCTTTAGTGAAGCTGAATCTAGTTAAGTTCACTCAGTAAATCAGTATAAAACGTAAAAATGCTTATATATTTTAAGTTTTACATTATCTATATAAATACCTTTCAATGCCTTTGGTAGAATTAATGAGAAATTACAATGTAAAAAATGTATTAGTCACTAGGAATTTAATCTACAGTGATAGATTCCAATGTAGATGGACAGACAAGGGATCAAACAGCTAACCATAGTCTTTACAGTCTTTCAGCTGTCAAAACACTCACATATGTTCATATTTGCTGAGGCAGAATTGAAAGCTTACAGTCTTTAATGGGTATTTGAATTAGTTTGCATATGCATTTTAGAAAACTGACTTTAATGACAGCATTTAATGTTTTCTTATTTGTAAAATTCAGGAAGTGATAGTTTAAGATGTTCCATTCTGATAAATTCTTCTCTCTGATGCCTTATTATAGGTGAATTACAGTACAACTGAATCACAGTTTCATTATTTGCACAGGCATTTTGGCCCTAAACAGGATTTTATTATCTACAAAGCATAAAAATACCCAGGACTGCAAAGAATTAATTTAGAGAACCTAAGCATATTGCACAGAACATAAAGTTGACCTTTACCGTCTACAGCTTTTGGAATGGAGTGGGATGTGGAACACATCGTAGATTTAATGTGGCACAACGCTGTCTGCAGAAACTTGGGTGGGACTGTGACTGCCTGCCCATTGCACCCGATGATTGAATCTGCTGTCACCAGCATCCTGATAATAATGAACATTCAGCTTAACGACCGTGATTATGATTATCATAATTGATGTGCGAGTGCAGTGTGTGAGGATCATTACAGCTGAACTGTACAGCAGAGAAACATGCCTTAGCTATTGATAATTTTACTTTCATGCATTGATTGGGATAAAATATGCCTTTCAAGTTCAACAGGCCAGCTTGATATAATTTTAGTAAGATTTCTACATGTATGAATTGATGCTTATGAGCTTTTGGCAAAAGAGTCATTCTAGCTGTTTGTTTTGAATTGTTTCATTCCATTAATAATGGGAAATAATTAAATAATTACATGTTGTCTAGTGGAAATCACTTATAGAGTACTGCCAGCGTTAATCAAATATCAACTTCAAATAATTCTGATTATCATGGCCTTGCCTGGGCTAGGAAAAATAGCCCTCATAATTCACCACCAGCACATTTCTTCTTTTGGTGGAGCAGTGGAAGCAGGGCTCTGGTCAACACTGCTGGCATTTTCACACTGTACGGTGTAGCAGGCAATAGTTGTTCCATATATAAATTATATCACTTCCATCTTTGTCACCAGAGGCAGAGAATTACAGGCTCAGATTTAGCCAGTGTAGATAAAGGCACAATCAACAGCTTCAGCTGCTTTTGTTCAACAGTGATTACCTTTAACTGTGATTGCATGAAGTTTCAGAAGTATTTAATTAAATCATGACATATATAACAGAGAAAAACAAGTATGAGTATATATTCCAAGCCAGAATTTATATAAAGAATGTTACATATGTATAATGAAAAGTATAGTTGCACTGCTTTACAGTAGGCATAAATTCGGCTCTTTGTCCAAGAACTGACAGATTTTCAATCTGAGTTAATAGAGAAAACAGAAAAAAATCTTGGGGGGGGCGGGGGGAAGAGATTTTTTCTGTTTGAAAATTAGTTCTATCTCAACACATAAAACAGTCACGTCTAGTGGATGATGTCATTGTGAGGCAGAATTTTTGATACACTATTTGTGCTTTCCCATCCCTGACTATACTGAAACTTACTTAAATTCCACCTTAACTCCATTTTTCTTACCTTCTAATGATTTGACTTGAGATCATAGGCATGATTTGTGTGAAGTTTTAAATTCTTTCTCGCTCAGACTGTGATTTCATTTTATCAAAGGAATTTGCTAGTTTTCATTTTAATTACAAAAGAAGATTATCCAGGATAAGATGTTGTGATACTGGCTAATCTGAACTGTCAGCTTTAATATTTTTAAAACTTTAAAGCCCATATTTACCAGTGTGCTTTGTGACAGAAGTTACTAATGTACATGAGAAGTGTTAGCATATATTTGGAATGTCAGATGCCTAATTCCCCAATCCAACCTCAGTGTGTTTTCCTAGACAATATAGATCTTACATAATGTAGCAGCCAGAAGGGAATTATTAGATGGGTTGTAAGAATTTTCTTGTTCCAATCTTGGTTTCCTCATGAGCCAAGTCAGGGATAATAAGGTTTGTTGCCAAAATGGGATGCACTCCAGCAATCCCCAGCCCATGACATGGTTTCTGCATGGTTATTACTGCTAGCATGACTTGTATCTATTCAGATGCTCCAACTGAACCCTTAGATTGAGTTATCAACTATCTGCTTCCAAAAAACCACTTCTTTCTCTCACTTCTTTTTCTATCCTGAGTCCTGCACCAAACCAAATCATTTAAATCCAAGGATCTAGTCCTACAACAATATCTACTGTATTATTAATGGAAAGTCTGTCTGTACCCTGTAACATACATTTTCTAACCTGTAGCATTTATTTTCTGCTCTCAGAAGAACCACTTGGAGTCAGAATGGTCCTGTATCTTCACATGAAAATCAGCCTGAGTGATTCCCTGCCTTCACATAGGTTGATTCCCCCTGAACAGCATTGCTCTTCAATGCTGTGAGCTCCTTGGAGCTCAGGTGTTTGCCTACCTGATTAGGTAGTACAGAAAAAGAGCAGTGTTGCCCAATTTAATATCACAGAACAATTTCATCAGCAGGTGGTCTCTGAAACTGGGTAACAAAAAGTATCTTAAAGTCACTTTTGCAACTTCTAATCTCTCTCTTTTTTTTTTTTTTTATTTTTTTTATTTTTTTTTTTAATTTTTTTTTTTTGTAAATGTCATGATGTTCTGTTGAGACAGGTATTAAGAAAAGCAGGAGTGTGCCATGTCCAAAAATGGAACACCTCAAATTCAGAGGACTAGAATGAAATATCTCATATTTTAAGATGAACCCATTTTATTTTCCAGGAAAGAAAATGACAATTCCAACTTCCGACAATTTACATAATGACCTTTCCAGGTTCCTTATGACTGTGTCATATTTACAGAATTACATATTTTTATAAAGATCACTTCCAGTGCTTCCACTGGAAAGGTTCTTGAGCTGTAGATTATTTTCTTTGAGAAAATCCTTAAGGTCACCACTGTTGGGTTGCTTCTGAAAAATGCTACGCTTGATATACAATTATTAATTATTAACAATCATTGAGCTTTCAAATTATTTTCTTGGTTGTAGAAAGATGGTAAACACTGTGAATCAAATTAAACCATGCAAAATTTACCCTTGGCTAATGTTCAGCTAAATGCAGAAAAGAATCTGTGGATAAGTGGAAGGGTGAAAAAACTTTCTGGTGGTTACTGATGAATCACAGGGTCTGATTTTGAAGTAATGCTACAAAGTAGTGTCTGAGAAGAGTCAAACTATTCAATTATTTGCATTAGAAGAGATACTGTCACCACTAGTCAAAAAAAATCCATTCTAGTGGTTATTTTTAAGGGTTTGTGTGCAACTAGTTGAATATTTTATAAAACCTGATTTTCAGTTCTGTAATTTCTCAGTGGGAAAATGCAGTCCCTTGATGATGATCCAAGGCTTTGAAGAATAAATTGATTCAAAAGAGAAAATTAGATGGCACTTATTATACTGTCTAACTAGGAATCCTCTGTCATTTGTCTGTTGGATGATAAATGCCTTGTTTTGCCTACCTTCCTCATTTAATAATGTAACTTGCATCTTAGTGGTATAAAAGAAAATCTTGCTTTTTTAGTAAGAGTTAACTTTCACCAGTATTTCTGTGAATATGTACGTTTAAGTTTTGTAAATAATTCCTATTGTACACATTGCTTAAACATTTTAAAGCCCCTTATTTAATCAGAAACTCTTTAGAAATATAGTATCTTTCCCAATTCCTTCAATACATGCTTACTGTACATTACAGTAATTTGTGACACAGCTTTAAATTGCAAAAAACCCTCAATTAATCTAGAAACAGAAGATACTGGAGTTAAACATAATTTGTTTATATTCCTTTAGGTGTTGACTATTTGGATATGATTTTGTTTGCTGGAATTCAAAATACATACACTAAACTGGGAAATCCATGGCCTTGCCTTTTCATATCAGTTTTGATTCAGTATTGTTCAGTACTGTTCAGTATTCTTGGAATTTAGTGGACTTTTTTTATATGTATGTCAAACATAATGTATTTCAACTCAATTCAATTTTCCACAATATTAAATTAAAAAGGCTATATTTTGAAGTTACTTGAAATTCTTTATGAAACTTGCCTGCAAAAGCAAGCTACTTATTATTTGATAATACTCACCAAGACCTTGTTTGTGCTTGTTAAATAGAGTTGAAATTAAGGTAACCAAAACCTTTTCACACAATCCTCTGAGAATTACATGGGCCATACAACTGTTGAAAACTGCAGGTTTGAGAGTTGGTCCTCAGACCTACCATAATTGAGATATACCCATGGATCTGGTCTAATTGGCATCAGGTAAGGATCTGGCCCATAATGATTATAATACATATTTAAATACATACCATTCAGATAATGTTCTAGGAAAAATGGTGTTGCCCATTTTCTCAGAAGAACAGACTTTTTAAATCTCATCTTTAAATGTACATTGCTGGTGAGTTTGCAAAATTGAGGTCTAAAATCAGAGACACATATTTTGATGACTTTCTTGCAACAGGTTCACTCACTTAGGACTACAGACTGTTGCATCTTGAAATTGTCTGATATTTTTTCTACACTGACTCATTGTGATTGTATAGTTTCATAATTTAAATGCTAATAACACTCATAGGTGTTCCAAGATATTATGCCAGGTATGAGCCCAAGTTGAAATAAAGGTTTTTGTTTGTTTTGATGCTCTCTCCAGAGAGCAAAAGTACATTATTCTCAAAACAGTAAGACTTCAGTGCAGAAAAATATATTTTAGAGTAACCTACCTTTCTTTAATTGGAAAAACCACAGTAAAAAGCTTTGTGCAGTTATGTTAGAATGAATGAGACATGGAAAGTAGTAGACTGCTTGTTGTCTTAATGGTTTGATGTAAGTTTCTAATGCTTCTTTCTTCAAAATTTATGTTTTTAATCAATTCTGGACTCATTTTACCATTTTAAATCATGATATGATATTAACTTTAGAATACACTTCAGTGTTTATTCATTTAATGCAATAAAGAGCTGTTTTCAACATGCCCTTTACAAATTCAGGTTAAAAGGATATTCCACCATGATAAACTATATTATTTGTTCTCTTACAGTCAGTAAGTTGATCTCACTTTTCCTTGTAGGAAAGTGAAAGGCATATCCAAATAAGGAGTGTTTTTATGAGCAGGTGATTTTCAATGTGTTAATATTCTAGAATGAAAGTTATGGAATTATTCAGGACTAACATTTGCCCTTCAAATTCAAACTTCACTTCCATTTAAATAACCTTACAAGCTTTGATGAGTTAATGTATAGAGGTAACCACACCTCAGGTAGTGGAGTACGGTACAAAGACTGAAGGACACAGTACCAGTTTCATAACTGTATTGGTTGTGTTTCTCATAATGAGACTATTTGAGTAGGAATTTACATTTTGACTGCAGTAATAGGAACTAAAACTTATTCCCAGCTTGTAGCTTTGAGACATGTTAGAATTTCTCACCTGTAGTCATGTGAAGGAATGACAGCATATATGATAAGTGCTTACCATTACCAACCAGACACCCTGCTCTTTTAAAGAATAACTTTTTAGATATGAGAGTCTCAAACTTAGAGGGGAAAAAGGAAAAAAGAGAAACAATAAAACCAGAACATATTATCAGACTTTGTATACTAATGCAAAGCTGCTTGACTGAGCAGTGTAGTGTCAACCGTGTCTTTCCTCTAATGCTAAAAGTAATGCACATAGACAGAGTGACAATCAGAGTACAGCCTCCCATCAGCTGTAATTAATCTTTTAGTTAACAGAGACTAGAAAAGCTTCTCATCAGCCTCTTCTGAAGTCTGAGGCACCCTGTTTTTTGATGTTTGCATTCTGAGTAAAATTGTCCCCACCAGTTCTAACAAATTGAAACACCAGGCTAATTATGGCAGCTAATGAAGTGTGTGGAATGGTCACAGCTTGTCGTGAAACTGTTCCTTCAGCTCAGATTAGAGTTTCATCAATCACTTTTTTAAACTGATCCAGAATTGCTTCTGCCCAGTGCTTGGCATTTTTAATGCTGTTTCTGTAATTGGTTTTTTCCCCAAAGCTTAGGCTATTTTTTGAAATATTACATTCTCAGGACAGGACTTACAAACTCCAGTTTATAAAAAAACATTTCATTACTGCCTCTATCAGCTGATCAAGTACTAGAAAGCTAATAAAAGAAGCAGAAATATAAAATTTGATGTATTGCTTTTAATCCAGCTAAAAGTAGCAATAAAGCATATACACATATATGTATATGAATCATTATTACTGTGGGCTGGATGTACACTGCAATCTCATGAGACATGGTTTGTGGGCTGGATGGTTCAAATCCCACTGAAAGACCCAAATGAAATGAATGACTTCGTCTCAGCTTATTTCCTAGTGGATTGTGGTCCTCCATATATCACTCAAAGAGTTTGGCATGATTTGTAGTTTTTGTAGATGCCCAAGCCTTTGGCAAAAGTAAGACCAAAATGCATTGCTGTTTAAAGAATTTCCACACTTCAGTTTAAATCTGAAGTCCTCAGAGAAGTATGGGAAACTTTACAGTATAACTTACATTGCTACTACACTGTCAATGAATAAATTAGCATATAAAACATTGCAGAAATTCCCACTTCCTCTTCATTTATAAGATATAATCATACTCAGCTATACATTGAAAGTTCTGTATAGACATTAAAGGTGTAGATGTTAAAGTCTCAGGCTAAATTCTTTCCTCGATGTGGCCAGCAGAGTGTTGAATTTAGTTCAGAAGCTATCTATCTGAAAAATGAAATAAACTTTTGTTTATGCACTACCACAGAATATCGCTACACAAGTTGCTGCATTTACTATACACATAACTTGTATTCATATCAGAACCAATGCACCATGGTTTTAGGTTCTGAATTGCTCAGCAATCTATTTTTAAAATTTGTGCTAATAAGTGTAATCCATATAATTTTTCTGAACAGTGTTGAATCTGTAAAAATGTTTGGCTATAAATACCAGCTGTTCTTCTCCCCAAAGCTTCTAATCAGCAAGTTTGTCAGAACTAACTTCATGCTAATGCCAAAATAAATCTGTGGCACCTGAGTGAGCAATCACTGTAGCTAATGATATTCCTGAACTGTATCAAAGAACTGGTGGATTTACACAGAAGAAAAAGTGCTGCTGAAAACATAAAGAAGATATGTTATCATATATGAGTAAAGACAGATAGAAAAAATAACAATAGCTATTAGTCTAAAAGCTCTTGTTCTCATTTTATTGATTAATGAGAGCATTTGTAAACACTGAATGGGACATGAGTAGTTTCTCTGGGGTTAGCTGATCTGCAAAGTAAGCTGCCTGCAAAATGAGAAAATATTCCTGTTTGATCACTTCTGTCTCTTCTGAAGGTAGCTTGTATTTCTGGAGAGGAAAACTGGTTTTTGCTTTAGCTTTCATCGGTGCTAGGAGACATTGCTGACTGGTGTTTAGCCAGTTGCCCACAAGGACCACCAGGTCTTCTTCTGCAGAGGTGCTGCCCAGCCTGCCAGCCTTCAGTCTGCTTTGCTCTGGGGTAAATCTGTGCATTTGTCCATCCTGTGTTTTATAAAGTTCTGTCAAGCCATTCCTCCAGCCTGTCTGCATCACTGAGTGACAGCCCTCAAATGTCTCCATGGTACCCATTACTTTGGTGGAATCTGGGAACCTGAGGAGAAAGCATTCCATCTCCATCTCTAGGTCACTGAGGAAGATATTAAGATAGGCCCCAAGACAGCACCTGAGAAAATATGTTGGTACCCAGGTTCCAGTTAAGGAGAAGCCATTCACTGCTACTCTTTGAACCTGAGACTCCAGGCAGCTGTTACATCTATTAGTCTGCACATCTAGACTATAATTTACCAGCTTGGTTAAAAGGATTCTCTGGGAGATCATGTGAAAGCCTTGTTAAAGCTCAGCCAGACAGTGTCATCAACTGTTCTCCTTTAATCTGCATATCTAGTAATTTCATCACAGAAAACAATCAGGTTAGAAAGTATCATCCAGAACCATGTGAAGCCAGATGAAATCTAACTGAAGTAATGGTTTTGCTGCATATCAGAAGCCAAATAAGATAAATGGTTTCAAGGATTTGATGATTTCAACTCAGAATTTTTTGTTCTTAACTCATGGTGGCATGATTTTGGCAAGTTAGAGAGAGTTGCAACTTGATCTTGGCAGGTTAAACATTTTCTGGCATTAGTCTAGCAGGTTAAAAGTGGTTCAGAGTTTGTCTTGGCAGTGAGCACTTGGCACTGGCTTATTTTCAGCTGGAAAGAGAATGTGGTAGTTGAACAGATTAGACAACGAAGGGGGAGCTTACAAATGGCCTAAGTCAAGACGTTTATCCCTAAGTGCACTAGTTTTTAATTCAAGTCCTGTTGCTAGCAGAGTGTGTGTGATGGACAGGACAAGAAAATACAAATTTAAAAATACAAGTACTGTCCTAAAAATAAGTCCTTTTCTTTTTTTCATCAGCTGTTTTTTAAGTCTGTGGGGTTCTTTGTACACAGGAATGTAGTGTTAGTCTCCACCTCAGATTTAATAACTTCTTTAAAGGGTTATATATTTCTCATTAGAATGTTCATTTTTGACAATGTTATTTATACATCTTAAATAGATTAAGATGTACTTCTTCTCCCCTCTTCAGAAATATTTTGTTAAAATACACTGTAAGAGATATTTGCATGACAATGGCAAATAAACACCTCTTGGGATTCTGAATACTTACTGAACTATTTCAACTGCACATTTGTTTTTTAGCCCAGATTCAGTAAAGTTCAAGGGTATCCAAGTATGAAATAGCTTGTGGAGAAATTCACATTGGTTTCTTAATTTAATTTACTTGTAAAAAAAGGCTACATAGTTGAAAAAACAGAGTATTGTCTTTGGCAGTTTTGGTTCATATACAGACATTCAGAATAGAGCTTGGGTGATGTTTCATAACATTGCCTGAAGTATGGTATAGCACCCACCATAACTTTGTGTGGCAAGCTATACTTGTAATATTGATACTGACTCTGAACAGGTCTAAAAGTACCTGGAAAGTGTCTACATCAAGGTGACTTATTCTCCTGTAGATTAGCTTTATACACATAATGAAATTAATTAACTGAACAGTTATTTATAAGGGAGAATGTATTTCTCTCTAAAGCATAGTACAGCTAGTCCATGTTTGAGAGGAAGGACCAGACAGTGCCTTGGCTTGCAGATCATTAATAAATTGAATAAATGAACATACAGGGTACAGCTGGGAATTCCACACTTCCTTCCCCTTGGGCAACCACAATGACTGCAGGGTACTAAGTAAATGTAACAAATGCAAATTTGGACCACAAATCTTCATTGCTGGTTATATTACACATGACAAAAAAGACAGCCTAGTTTCAGATCCCAGGTTAATTTTGCAGAGGCAATACTTACAGGAGAAAGTAATTTACTGGACCAAATTCTTCTCCTTTTTTTCCTTTGTCCTTCCTTGTATAAAACTTCCATCAAAGCCCAGAGATAATTTGCCTTTGCATGTGAGAAATGACAGTAGGGGTTGTCATATTTGTAATCCTTAATGAACACGGCTATCACAGAATATCTTACTTGTTTAGGAATAGTTGTGCTTTCCTTGTACAATGGCTCAAACTATTGCATTCTCAAGAGCATCATTATTTTTTGTCATGTCATAGCTTAATTTGTGTAGCTATGAAAGGGGACATGCTTTTGTTCCTTTGTCCAAACTGCTTCTAACCATGCAGGAGCTAAAATAGGCTCTTTTCAAGCCTGGAACCCATCGTCTCCTAACTTGCACAGATGAGGACAAGAAGTTTTAGAGCTTCGTTTCTGTCAGTTGTCTCCAGCTATATCCAAAGAACAAATTAGCACAATTAGCTGTTGAGCTATGAAAGGAAACTTCAGTGAGCACAAATGAGTAGCAGAACACTTCCTTCTCCAAATACTCCAGAAATGGAGGAATGGAGTAATAATTTCCATGTTAGGCTGTCCCAGGGGAGCACACATGGCTGTGCTGTTCATATCTGACACATCGCACAGAGAAAGTATCTAAACCTATGTGATTATCAAGTCAGTGGTTTTACAAACTCATGAGCCATCATTAGAAATCTTTCATAATTCCTAACAAGCACTGCTTGAGTTTGGCTTCCTCATTTTTAATTCATAAAAGATAAAACATGTAAGAGTCAGTGATAGTCATAAATATCCATGAAAAATTAAGTGTAAAAATAATGAAATGTTTGTTACATAAATTAAGTAGCAATTAATGTTTTCTCTTTCTGTTTGGAAGATAGGATATTAAAATAGTGTTGTTAAATTTCCTACTGTGAACATAATTTCCTGATTCTTTTTTACAACACATTATCATAATGTCAATAAAAGACTAAAACTAACAAATAGAAAAAAAACTTGCCTGATGTAAGCGTAACACAGAAGGTTATTAAGTTTCCTTTTATGATGGCTATACAATATCATTTTATTTTAAGATCTAATAGCAAGTTGATTCAAAGGGTAAGACTTACAAAGTCATTAAAGCAAGTAGAAAATTGCCTTTTACCATAGTCACCCGGTCTTTTTAAATCAAAGAGTTTTATTGTTGGTGGTGATGTTTGCATTTGCAGGAGGTAATTAGGGAATGAGTTAGACATCAGACTCAGAGCCCTCAAGCTTGTCAACAAGAACCATAAACTTCACTTGAAAAAAAGAAAAGTCAGTTTAGAAGGCAAATTGCAGAAAATAGAGGGAAACAAGATCGTAACATTTTGAGTCAGTTTGACCTCTGCTGTGTCTATCCACAATATGGAGAAGCTCATAAAATATCCTGTGCTTCCATGAAAACTTTATTGCTCCTACCAGAAAGAACAAAATGTAGAGGTTTTCAAATTGGTAGCAGTAGTAGACAGTTGAATGAGGATGTAGATGTTGGTTCCTCCTTCTCCTCTGCATCCTGTTGGTAAGCTAAATAGAGAAAGGTGCAATTCTACCCCATTCATCACAGCAGTGGTCACTTGTCAGCTGTGGGCAGGGAACTCTGATTTTTTTCCCTGGGAGTCAATACCTCTGTGCTGACACAATGAGATCCAGTCCCTAAGGCAAGATCCAGGCTTTTGTTATTATCTCTTTTTTGAAGGGGCTGGTTGACCCAATTGGTTAACACATTAGCTTTTCAATTTTATAGCCTTAAGTCATGGAAGACCTCTTCCTAGATTTTGGTTATTTTTCTCCACAGCAGAAAGTAAAACTGGCAATCTGTGCCCACCAGCCACAAAAACAGAGTTGTGCCAAACAACTCTGTCCTGAACTTTCTGGCTAATTAGCTTTTGAAGATGTGGCCAAGGAATAGGTTCTGTTGTCCATGGGAAGAAGTATGAACATGTTATTAATGTCCCAGCTCATATCTCTAAGTAAGTCTTATGAGCAGTGCTGCTTAAAGAGACGAAATGTACTACAGGGAATTAAAAATTATAGTACCCCTTTCGCTGACTGAAATATTGTAAACTTGTTACACTGGGGCCAGGATTGGTGTCAATGTACTTTGTGTGAAAAGTGCAATAGAAGCATTAGTATTTGACAGCCCTGGTTGAAATAAGTGAAATTAATGGAGCTCTTTTCATATACGACAAGGCCATGGCACCCCTTTCATGCTGCTTACAGACAGAGAAAAGTCAATACTTTTTTATTACTTGATGCTGACCTACATTTTGCACTACAAGTGCCAGGCCCACTAATTGGTTTCAGTTGTGAGAAAAGTTTGCCCCAAAGAAACACTGGAGCAGATAAATCAATCTTTTTTAGGGTAGCTTAGTGGGTTTTGAGCACTTGAAATGACATTTGTGTTGTATTGACAGAATGGGTTGTTGCACTCATTTTGTCATGTCAGAAGGCCCTGTACTAGTTGGAAGTATTGTTAACCAGTATTGATAAATTTGCTGAGAATGAAAGTTAGCTGGATCAACATTTTACTTGTCTAACAGCTTACTGTTTGTGGTTTGCTTCCTTGTTAGAGACCTCTGTGTCTATTAACAGGTCAGAAGACTTTCTATGACAGCTCAATTTAAAACTTTAATTTTACTATTACAAGCATTAGGATCATAGGAAACACTTAAATATGATCACTTAGTGTTAAACAGGTGGGGTTGTGGACTGGAGCTGTGCAGTGACACTTGGCAGTACTGCCTGGTTTCCAAAGGAGTTGTGCACATGGGATGTCTCCTGGCTTTGCAGGAAACCTACAGTGCTCAGTGGCTTAGCTTATACCTCCTGCAGGGAAATTTGTGCAGAATTTCCCACTGTGCCCTCTAAGGTCTTGGTGTGTATCTGTGGATACTGGTTTCAAAGTATTGTTTCCTGGTTTTACTACTCAGTAGCATGAAGATAGAATTATGATTCCAGCAGCTGTGCCAATTTTTCCTTATTCCTTCTGCCATTAATAGCTAACAGAATTTACTGTTAATTAATTTTATTAATTCAGAATAGGTGTTCTATAAAGAGAAGAATAGAAGAGGCCTAATGTCTCTATGGGAGCAACAGCTACAATTCCAGTACTGCAAGTTTTTCTGAGATGCAAACTTTTCATGGATTGGTTTTCCTTTTACACAGCACATGGCGTCATGGTTGACATAATGCATTTATACACTGTCTTTAGTATTTTTTCATTGACTCAGAAGAGGACTTACTGCTCACAGAATATCTGCAATTGATGGAATGCTTTGCATTTCCGTATATACTTTTCATTATACAATTTATATTTGAGACTTCTGCACATACTGCTTCTACTAACCCATGAAGGAAATCTATATTTGTACAACCTAGCACAAATTTATTCTCAATTCATGTAACCAAATCTGTACTTATTCAGCAAACCCAAGTTTTGTCATTACAGAGAATGGAAAGACTCTTGTATCCTGTAAATTAGATAATGAGAGTTTATTGCATGTTGTTCCAGGTTTATCACATGCTTAACAGTTTCATAATTATTATGGACTTGAGAGATTTGATATATGAAATTACCTGAAGTGTGTATGCAGGAGCTGAGATTAAATGGTAATAATAGTGCTCTCTGGCCTTAAAATCTGAGAGTAGATACGCTACTGCTGTTTGTCTGTTCTTGCTTTGGTCTGAGACAGCTGACTTTCTACTTCATTAAATTTCCAAGAAGATACTCAATTGTAATTCCTATCTCATTTTGAACTGCAATTTTACATTACAGGATATCGTGCAGTACTCTCAAAATTGCTTGGAAAGAAACATTGTTAGTAGAAGTTTGTTTCTAGAATATCACAGAAGTCATTTTAAAGGCCTCCAATATGAAGGTCTACAAGGTCTTGTTCATTTGCCAGTGTTTGTACGTGATCTGTATTTATGTAAGACTGCATCGTCAGATGAAAAATGTCTTTGGAATTTGCTTTAATAACATTCCAGATATAGACTATGTAACCATTTGGCAAGTCTAATCTATGACATCAGAGTGCTGATTGAGACAAATCTTTGGTGGCTTTATGCCACCTTTTTTGACTCCATTGTTTTGAACTGATGAGCTCACAAGCTCAAGTAGCCAAATATATTGAAAGGATCCGTAGGTCTTGTTAAGCTCTGTCAGTTGAACTTGAATCACTTACAATTTTCTAGAGTGAAAGGAGTCAAAGCTGGACAAGTTTAAAAAGGAAGTGTTACATTAACTTTGGGAATTTCAAAGTAGGTCTCATTGCTGAGAATTACAGATCTCTGATGCTGAGAATTATAGGGCATGATTTAAGAATGCATTGTGGAAAAATTCCATAAATCTCAGCTCCTTGCTCCTGTGGTCTCGAGAGTGCAAAACTATAGGGTCAATCTCACCAATTCTCACAAAGAATGTGTGAATTCTTATTTGTAAGTCCATTCATTCCAACTACCAATAGAGAGTAACTGATGGTGAAAATAATTTTGAAGAAGTCTGTTTTTCTCCACTCACAACCTATGTTCTTCAGAAGGATTATTTACATAACTTCATAACTTCTATGCTATGTAGCAAACAGCTTAAATTCAAGATGATTCCTATCAGAATCAATGAGTGCATCACTGTGTTCCCTGCATGTTTTGAGTGGTCATTTCACCATCATGTAAGATGGATGTGAGAATCTGGCTTCCAATTCCTTTCTCTTTATTCTGTGAGGTAGATCTTTCAAGGCCAGGTGGTGTTTTCAGGCCTTACTTTATCTCTCTGTTGGAATCCAATTAAAATCTTTATCTTCAAGTACAGAAAAAATAGAAACAAGATCTGTTTCCCAAAAAGATATTTATATTTTATATGCATGCTATGCAATTTTTACCTAGTGTACATTCTAGATTTCTTTAATTCATGTAACTCTAAAGCCAGCATGCTTTTATTTATCCATCAGACTCTGTAATGTTTCCTAAATGTGGTCAAACATAACTGCTGTCGTCATAATCAGAGCCAGTTGTTTAAATGCTCAGTTGTGAGTATCTAGTGGAATAGTTTTAAATAACAAGATAAACAGTACAGCTGCCAAACCAAAGTAATCTTACACTGAGGGGGTGTGTGGCACAAAAAATTTCCTCTTTGTCATTTTGATTTGAGTTTGAAGCTGGACCTGGGCTTAGTTCCAACTCAAAAACACTGTTCACTTCAAAGGCTCCTAAATCGTCCCAAGGAGCTAATTTTGGCAGCCAATTGTTTTTGTTTGGCCAGGAATCCTAATAGCAAAAGCCGTCTGCTCCAGCAAATGAAGATCTCTGCAATGCTCAGCCTTCCCATTCCTGATTTTATCCTGATATGGGGGGTGCACAGGTTTCACTGGTTTCCCTGTCTCACTCAAGGTTCACCACTTGTCAAACTGTTCATGATTTCTTAAGCTGTATGTAATTGTCCTGCATGTTAATTAAAAAAATACTTCCTGTTTAAAAACAATGGATACCATGTTCTGCTCTGAATTACTGCTTAATCCTAAATTATTGCTGGATTATCTGCTTGCTTTCTCAGCAACTAGAGCTGGTTTGTTGATTTTTCCATTCCCATGAACAGAATTATTCTGGCTAATTTACTGAATTAAATATAACTAGCGTCACTGTAGAAGGAAACCATTTGCAGTTGTGTTGGAGATACCATAATATTTATTATAATAATTATATAGACAACTTTTCTTGTGGTAAGAAGGTGCTTATGATTTGGAACAGACACAGAAAATTAGAGTATTTTACCATTCTAAAAGTTTAATATGAAAATATGGAAATAGGCTGTTTTTGTTGAATAAGAAATGGGCCGGTACAAGGCATAGAGAAACATTAAAAAGTAAATCTTGTGAATCATTTAGGAATGGGATAGTACTCACTTTCACAGCACACATGGATTATTTTATTTTTAATATATGTCTACCTCATTATTTTAAGATTTACGCATCAGAATTTTGGAGGAATCATAATAAACAAAATTAAGTATGAGATGTAAGAAATGATATTGTCTCAGTTTGGCAACGTGCTATGCAGATGAAATGCAGGTGGGCCCAATAAGTGTTTGCATGAAGCTTACTTGAAGTCAGAGGTGCTCTGCTGAAATACAGCTGAACTGTGGTCTGTGAAGTAGCCAAGTCCAAATTGTCCAGGGAATGATAATTCTGTTTCATGTCATTAAAAAAAAAAAAAAAAAAAAAGTTTTCATTCTATCTTAAAGAGAAAATGGAACTTTTCAAATTGGGAAATGTGTTGAAAAGATAAAACTTTTTTGCTTTCATTCACTCATGGCCTCAAACATTCCATGAAGACGATTCAATTTCATTCACTTTCACAGAGATACTTGTTGGCAATAGAAAACAGTACAAAGTATTCAGACCAACTTCTTAAAAATGAATCATCAGATCCTAGAAAGCTGAGAATTTATGTGTGGCATGTTGCTGTCTAAAAGTAAAAAACATTTTAATATAAACCAAGTATATTCTATTTTTATACTATCCTCAGTACTTCAGGTTCAAAGAAAATAATTTTATTAAGAAGGCTTTAAATATGATGGACTTGCTAATCATTTACCATGGGTATTAGTAAGTAGAGAAATCAAAATATGGTTTGGAACACTTAGTTTGATTTACATGCTTGTTTGTTGGCTGAACTGACATTGCACTCTTAAGGCACAGCTTCACCTGTGTTTCCCTCATTCAATTTATATTTTTAAGCATTTGCATTTAAAAAATTGAATGTGATAAGCAAGAACTTTACCTGGGGAAAAAACATGTTCAGGAATCACCCTGCTTCTCCTATTCAATTTGTTGCCACTAATACTTATTTAATATATATTTTTTTATTATCATTTTATTACCATTTCTTTTGGAGCTGTTTTAATACATTTATTTCAGTGTTAACCAGGGTGGAAAAGTTAAAATATAGCAAGGCTATTGTGCTTTCTTTAACCTGCCTGGTTGCCAGGGAGGAGAATAAACCTCTGCATATCATGATTTACCAAGGACTATAAATGTAGTTTAGTAGAGCAGGAAATTTCTGCAGTTCTTATAGTTGCTGAGAGTTTAAAATACATATTTACTTTCAACTAAATACATTCTTTTGGTCCTCTTCAAGGTAATATTAATTTAATGTAAAAATGTATATTTAATATTCACTATTTTGCATAACTTGCATTCTATCTTATGTAATGAAATGTAACTAGAAGACAACGTTTAGAACTCTAAAATATCTTAAAAAAAAAAAAAAAGGCAAACCCATTTAAGCCTAACATCATTTTTTTGTCTCTTTTCTTTAGGACTTTGAAACACTGTTTTCATCGATTGCTCTCTTCGAAAAGTTTGGAAAAACTTATTCCAGCACTGGACAAATAGTGTAAATGTACTGAAAACTACAAACTATAAGACTATGAAAAGTAGTCAATAAATTTATTTCAGCAAATACACAGCAGCATGGTGACTGAATGTCCCAAAAAATACTCTTTGTGTGATGTATACTTTGTCTGAAGTAATTTTAATTGATTTTGCTTGAAATTTAGGCAATATGGCTTCCAAGATTTATCAAAATTATTTTTTTTAAAAAAGTATTATCTTAAGGAAATTATTTCTGCAAATGCTGTACTTTGTTTAGTATAAATAATTTGGGATGCAAAATCAGAGTCATCAAATAAAATACTTGGAACCACATTTATTTATTACATGTTTGTAAGTGAGGTTAACAGTAGAAAGAAAAAAGTGTAAAATTTATCTGTCTTTTCTTTCCTCACAACTATAAATGTATCTGGTCCATCACTGTTGTTCTTCATCTTCAGTGTTAGTATCCTTGACTGATCCATGACTTCAGAAGTGCAGAAGAGGCATTTACATGGAAGATATTATTTAAAAGCCTGTTAGTAATTCTGTGGATGAAAGAACTTAAGTTTTGAAAAGGTAAAGTTCTGAAAACATAGATACCTTTATTACTAGGTCAATTTCTCTAATTCCATTTAATTTTATTTATCAATACCTGCACATTTACTCCTATCCTGTGTGCCTTGAGTACAAAATAGAATGATGCTTGGTCAGAAGAACACACTTGATGACACAAAACTGATGCTTATTTCCTCTGTTCATTAGCAAGCAGTCCTACAAAATATTGAGTATCCTCAGAGCCCATCCACTTCATAAGTCGCAGAGAATTCAGCATCATGGGAAGATCTCAGCATATCTAAAGATCAAATTATAAGCTGGTTCTTAAAATCATGTGAGAGAATCTTTACAGGAATTTAGTGCTGAATTTTCTATGATACCATATTTGCTTTTTATATCATTTGAATATATTTTAAGCAAATATGTCTGTTCATCTCTAACTCAGTAGTAGGCTTTTTTTTTACTAGTTGTTTTTTTTTTTTTAATGTGATTCTTCTGGCCTCTGTAAATGTGAAGAAAACTTCAATGTCTGTATGAATACTTTCTGAACCTGGTGTAGTGGAAGATGTGCCTGCTTATGGTGTGGAGGTTGGAACTGGATGATCTTTAAGGTCTCTTGCAACCCCAGCCACTCTGATTCTATGAACTAAGAGTCACAAATTTCCCTTCTATAGGTTTTCATCTCTCAGCCTGTGTGAAAAGGTTTTACTGCTACCACACACCAGAGTAAAAGCCCTTCCAATTCCATTCCAGCAGGTTGCAAGAGCTGTACTGGTATCACTTTTTGGAGTTTGTTATTTTCAAGCTTTAAAAAGTTTATTTCTGTTATGAGAAATTAAGTCTGGGAAGCAGGAAGCAGCCACCCCAGTGGCTGAGTTTCCTAGGTAAGATTTAATCTGATCCAATGTATCAGAGTGCTTCAGTTGTCCCTGGAAGGGACTGAACACTTCAATGAGACACTTGTGCAAAACTGTTGATGAATAAAGATGGCACAGTAATTTTTATATGTGAGAGCTATCTATTTGATTGCTTCAGCTTTCAAGTAGTTCATCACAGTAATTCACCCTGTGTTGCCTCTTTAACTTCCTACTGCAGTTTCCCATCAGTCCGATTAGAAATGGCAATGCCTTTATCAGATTAATCTTTCTTTCTCTTTCTTCTTTCAGTATCTCTGACCCCAGGACAAAGCAAAGCCTCCCATGCAGTCTGTACTGCAGGGTGGTGGTGCACGTGGCTGAGGGACCAGAGCACAGGGGGAGATTAAACCCAACACTTCCAGTTGGAATTGTTTGATACACACACACCTTTCCTCATCTTACCAAAATAACCCCAAAACTTTCCTATTTCTGAGCAGATAACCAGAAACATTCTTACACAAAACCAGGTATGTTTACTTTATTAGATAAATAAACACCCACAAAACTAATAAAGTAGCAAACATATTACCTGTGGGGTTTGGATTTTGGGCATCTTTTGCAAATTGCATTTCACAGGGAATACAATTTTCTTTATCTGGAGTTCAAACAGAATTTGTCATTCATGGGCCTATAGCATCCAAATTATTTTGTCTGGCCACAGTATTATCCCAGAACCCTTTTATTTCTCATCAAATACATTCAGCACTTACATTTACACAAACCACTTGATAATTATTCTAGAGGGACTGTTTTGCTTAAATTGAAATGTTTGCATGTCGCAAACTTACAGTTTTAACTAAAGCCAGTTAAAGCTAAAATTTTTACATTTCTGTTCACTGCAGTAATAAAATGAACAAGACAGGAAGAAATTTGATGGTATCATTGTGTAACCAACTGTCAGTATAAATACTGATTGTGTGAGTGGTCTTACTTTACTCCTGTGTAACTTTCTTCCTGATATAGTTTATTCTTCTGTTTTAATTACCAAACTGCTTTTTCTAGTATATTTTTCTAGTATATTGTATTTTTACCATGTTATATATCCTGTGTTTTCCTTATTAATAAAATTATTAGTTTAAAGTAACAGTATTATTCTTAAAGTACAAAATCTTAACACACAGAATAGCACCAGGAAATAAGGAACCAAGAAATGAGCTGAGCACTCTGAAAATTTGTAAGGGACTCCTGAACCTTGAAGAATCTGCAAGACTTATATCCTCTTAGAAATGTTGTTGGCTATGACATTTAGCAGAACTCTCACAAGAGTACCTGAAAATCAAAAGAATCACTGTGATGGTAGGGAAATAGACAAATGTCAGTCTTGGAAAAAAAAGAATGTACTGAATGTATTTCAGTTAATTGTAGTCAAACAAATGTGAATAGTAAAACATCCATAGTCAAACTCTAGCAAAGGACCTGATTGCTGTTGTTTGTAACAACAAAATATGGCCTTCAGCATGCAGCAAGACAAGAATGTTCCTTCCTTGTCAGCAGCAGAAAGGTAGCTTTTGTAATTTGAACTGATTTAGTTCACATGTAGAGAGGAGAATAAAAAACAGAGTTTGGATTTTTCCTACTGCATGTCTGCAGAGGCTTAAAAAGACCTCTAGAAAACGGCCTGAAGTGGGAAGAGCCCGTCATAACAGCTCACTATCAGAGCATCTCATCATGTATCACTTAGATATTTTTGTCTTACACTCAAAAAGCCTGGAACATAATACTTTGATGGCAGTTATATCTGAGAAATTTGTATTTCTCATTTGATCATAGATCTTGAGAGTCAAATTGTAATGTTATTTGGTTTGTATCAGGTGCATGGCCTACATGCCAGGTGCAAAGCATTCAAAGCCTCTTTGCACCTCCTTACTAACAACCAATGATCTTTGGATTCAACCACCTGTGGGGATGGCAGTGCTCGTAGAAAGATGCAGGCAAAGTCATTAAAAGGGAACAGCTATGTGCAAAAATTGGTTCACAACCTGTCTCATCCTGAGAAGCTTCAGGTATATTAGAAAATGTCTGGTAACATCTATTCTTACCAAAACTATCTGCTATTGCTCAGCGGATTAAAGATCCTTCAGTATTGCTGCCTAATAGTTTTTTTGACTGTTACATAGCTGATGTTGTAAACACAGCAAAATCTCTTAATTTAGGCAATTTAAGAACTGCCTTCTGGGCTGATCCAAGATGTTCTCAACGCTTGCCAGGGAAAACATTTAGCTTGCAATGCCCTCTAGAGGCAGATTTGCCATAGTAGTGGTGGTGCCTGCAGATAACGCTCTTAATTTTTGTTTTTAAATTTTTTTAAAATTTTTTAATTTTTTTTTTGTTAACCATGTCACATTTCTATAGGACCTGAGATCAAGAAATATTATGGGCTCTGCTACTGATCTACATGCCTCATTCTGGACTTGTACTGCAGGTGCTTCCAACTGAGATGGGATCATATTTAAACTGCAAAGTATCATGGTGATGTTTGCAAACAATAATGGATTTTTACACATCAATGGTTGACATTGAATAACGCTCTGAAAATATCCAAATTAAAAATATTTCTGTTATTTTTCTGATATAAAAATCAGCTTATTGTTATTGAAAAGGATGTGTTTGCCACGTGCCTTCCATAAATCTGTGGCTCTAGGTTTAATGAATTTGGAAGTTCTGCTTAGTTGAATGAGGTTCTCTGTCTTTTCCAGGCACCCATGGGTTCTTATGCACAGAATAGCAGAGACTGAAAAACAAAGGAGGGGCATAATTCCTTAATATCAAAATCTGGGTTGTCCCATACTAAAACAGAAGCACTACAACTACAAGGGAGTCACATCCATGTAATCTGAAACACAATTTGAGCCTTGAAACTTTTATTTGTCTTCATTCATAATTTTTTTTTTTTGGGATTAATTTTCTTTCACTGGTTGACAAAGCTATCTGGTAGGTCTGGAAATATGTCAGCAAAAAGGCTCAGGCAATGCTGGCTTGGCTTCATATTCTTCCATCTTTTAATAGTTCAGCTCATTAATGAGAAAATCATCTGGCTGCTGGCACAATCAGATGCAGTCACTTATCAGTACATTGAGTTCAGTTTATAGTACTCCGATTCATATTCATGATCAGAGGATGCAGTGGAGCAATTCATTTGTGCGCTGCTGCATTAAGCAATCAATGCCAAAATGTGACATATTGAGAGTTTGCATTAAACTGCTTCCTTTGAGCATCTTTGAGTAAAAAAACCTCCTAAGTGCAGAAATTTGTTGAGATAAATCACTCAGCCACTTCAAGAAAAATGTTGAGATTCCATATATGTAACATTTAGTTTAAAAAAAAATCCATTTAATGTTGCTATTGAACATGACATGGTTATGTCCTAAAATGCAAGTTTAGATTATTTTAACATCTAATAACATGTACAAACTAGATCAGAATTATCCCAAATTGAACCCTCTTTCTTACTCTTAATTTATTTTTTTCTGTCTAGTGAAAATTAATGTTCTTGTTTTGGCTGAAGATACTCAACAATCTCAAAACCCCAACCTTTTACATTCTGTATGTCATGGTACAAATAAGGGGCACTTGCAGTCTGGACTTGCTCACAATGATTCAGTTTTTAGGAAGTGAAAGTGCTTATAAATTTGAGAGAGATATATCTTGTGCACTATTGTGAGAAGAAGGTGAAACCAAGTTTAGTCACCTTCTCACTTATTCAAAGTTTGTAGCATGTTACAGTGGTGATTCCTTGTCCACGTGCTTCACTTGATTCCATCAGATCATTTTCTATTGTCAATTTGTATCAACTTTTCTTCAGATTTATAAAGTCTGAGCAACTCAGTAGTAAGAAAAGAGAAAGAAAGAGAATGAAGGAAAAGAAAGAAAGAAAAGAAAGAAGGGAGGAAGGGAGGGAGGGAGGAAGGGAGGGAGGGAGGGAGGGAGGAAGGAAGGAAGGAAGGAAGGAAGGAAGGAAGGAAGGAAGGAAGGAAGGAAGGAAGGAAGGAAGGAAGGAAGGAAGGAAGGAAGGAAGGAAGGAAGGAAGGAAGGAAGGAAGGAAGGAAGGAAGGAAGGAAGGAAGGAAGGAAGGAAGGAAGGAAGGAAGGAAGGAAGGAAGGAAGGAAGGAAGGAAGGAAGGAAGGAAGGAAGGAAGGAAGGAAGGAAGGAAGGAAGGAAGGAAGGAAGGAAGGAAGGAAGGAAGGAAGGAAGGAAGGAAGGAAGGAAGGGAGGGAGGGAGGGAGGGAGGGAGGGAGGGAGGGAGGGAGGGAGGGAAGGAGGGAGGGAGGGAGGGAGGGAGGGAGGGAGAAGCTGTGATCACTCACACCTAAGCAAAACAGGTGCTAAATGAATGTGTCCTTAAAGTCATTTCTTTTGCCTGAGTAGGATTGTTCTTGGTTTTCCTCATTGGTATTTTTGCCCAAATCTGGGCCAGTGGATCACTGGTTAGAGGAGGAAATAGGCATAGCATGTAAAAAAGAAAAGGAAATGGGCTGCTCACACTTCATGATTTTGCAATATTTTTGTGTTTGCAATATTTTTCTCTCTCTTAACATCCTCTATCTCCTCCACCACCAAGTGTTGTCATCTGGAGATGAAAGGAGAATTTGTCACCAATCTTTTGCTCTAGACAGCAGAGCGAATAGAGTATTCTAAAGCAGTCTGTGTAGTTCCTAAGCAAAACCTGGACATTTATTTGAAAGAGAAGAGGCTTTCTGACTTCCATCAGTCTCCTAAAAAAAACTTTGACAGTGCCATAAACATAATCATTATGGAACTCTGAGTCTGACTATGTTTATATCTTACTCCCACTCAGAATATATCAACATATGTTATAATATATTTTCTAAAATTAAGAATAATCCTAAATCCTACTTAGTCCAGATGATTACTTTTATTTTTCAAGTACCTTAGTTATCTAAGTTAGGCCTGTAAGTAAGTTAATTTAAGTTATAAATTAAGTTATATGCTGTCTAGTGTTGTTCCTTTGCTAAACTGTTAAATTTAAATTATAAGACAAGTTGAAGTACTTTTGATTGCCTTTAAGTCTTTAGGCTATATTCTTTTTTGTCCTTGCCCTTTCTATCCTTTTGTCACATGCACCTAAACACACGCCCACCCAAGTTCTCAGTTTATTTCTGTTTTGATTGACTTTGTTGTTTTTTCTTTCAGAGTGCCTAAACCATCTCATAAGTAGCAGAGAAAACCTTTGCCAATGAACTCTGTCGTGCTGTCGCTTAATATTAAATCAAGTTATAACTGATCTCCTTGCTGGTGATTCTTTAAGTAAACTCAAGCACTTGTTTGTGAGGCTGGGACCATACTGGGTGCTACTGGGAGCAACTGGGAATGGTGGGTGTGCACTGGAGGCAGCTGGGTTATATTGGGAGTGAAAGAGATCATACTGGGAGCTACTGGAAACATGCTGGGGCAACTTGGAGGATTGGGAATGAGCATGCTGAGCACCTGGGATATACTGGGAGTTAGGGCTAGGGTTTGGTTTAGAGTAACTTATATGTGTGTATATATATTTATATCCATACTCTCTTGTGCAGCTCTCCCATTACATTTTTGCAGGGATCTGTTATAGGGATAAACATTGCTACAGTTTCACAAATGTTCATGTGTCTTATTCAGAATAGAGCCTCTTGTTTGCTGCTCCTGTTTCTGATATTAAAAGAAAAAGGAAAGTAATTCAAAGGGAAAAGAGAGTAGAAATTTGACAGCTGTTGCAAAGGAGCAAAGAAAGTAGTGACTGGAAGAACCGTAGAAACCGTCCTGCTCATGTAGACCAGCTAGTGACAGTTATTGGAAATATTGGGAACACTTTATCCAAGCTTCATTTTATCCACTTATTCACTTTATCCAGGAAAATGGAAGAGAAAGGTCAGTTCTGGGCAGTGAGTGCTTGGTACACGGCAATAATGGCAATAGTTCTTAATCTATGCACAGTGACTCAAAGCCAGGTCTCTGTGGTAAAGAATTCAGTGTAAAGACATGCTGCCCATGAGAAGGCAGGAATTGTGACTGAGACCACTTTCCATTGCCTGGTACCACAGCTCCTGCAACTTGTTAGTTCGTCACTTGCCATCTAATGACAGTTGAGGAGGATGACTGTGACAGACAGCTGTGTCTGTTAGCATCGAGAGAGAGCTTATGTCTGACCTACTTCTGGCAATGATTAACACATGATTTAGCTCTCATTCATTTCTATTCATGGTCATATATCTCACAGCTGTTGCTGAACACCAAGAATCAGGAAAGGTTTTTGATGACTCTATACAAATGCATCATCAAACGGTGAGATGTGATCATTTACAATAAGTTATGATTCTTGTTAAAAAATAAGAATACTTTCTCCCATTGCTCTGAAATTTTTATTTTTGTTTAACCACCAGCACATTAGAAATGTTAAAACAGTGATGGTGTATTTAATTTCTCATAAAAACTATCAATATGCTTATTTAATTTATCACAGCTCCTATGTGTTGAGATGAAATCACCCAATAATAATCAGTCTAATAATTATCTTTGAGATGTTTGAAAGATTTCCAATTGTACATATTCTTGTTCAACATTTTATTTTTACAGTGGAGACTGCATGATTCCTACTCCAGTATAATTATACCAAAAAGGGACAAGGTGCTTTCGCTGATTCAGAGTATAACATATTTACATCTCTGTCAGGATAACAAAGAAAAAGTTACAGATCTGTGGCCAGATGGGAATTAGGAGTGCTGCAATATTTCCCCATGCATGAATTCAAAAATCCATAGTTTTGTTAGGAATAACATGTGGAAAGTTCATTTGATGTTCAGTAGCAGCCTGGTAGTTGACCACATCTGGGCTGGGAGAGTGTCTCCACTGACTTAAAATGTTTCTGGTAGGTTTACTTATCTACCTATCTACATATCTAAAAATGCAAAAAAGCACATTGTGCAAGCATAGCCCTTTTGTGGGAGGTTTTAGAAGCTCTGAGTAATAGCAGGCATATGTGAGGGTTTTAACATTAACAATTTGCTTGAATTCAGACAGTACTTCAATTTTTGAAAATCTCTCCCATGATACCATCTTGAGATCCCCACAAATGACAAATATAAAATCTGGCTCATTTGAGTTTCTTTATTTCTGTCCCCTATAATTTTCTTTCCCTTGTTTGGTTCTTCTTCAATAACGATTGCTCCAAATATCAAAAGATTTTAACAGTACCTCCTCACCTCTCACTGATCTTTGCTCCTGCTCTGCAGAAATCTGACTGATGTAGACAAACTTGTAAAGGTGGTCAGATGCAAAAGATTTTCACAGCTGTCCTTGCTGAGAGCACTTAAGCTGGAAAAACGAGTTCTTACATCATAGGTTTTTTAAAGAGCAGATACAGAATTGGCAAAGAACATACAAGTATTTATTTACAAAGCTGATTCTACTAATCTATTAATCTATTCGTGGGTGAAAAAATTGTTCTGATAATTTAAGAAATTTGAACAAGGTGAGACTTGTGTTTCAGTCTTGTGAACGTTTGATATAATTTTGTTACTCTTAGATTTTTCTCAAAGTCCAGCAGGTAGGCAGAAATAATAATTTATTTTTTTAATATAATTGTAGGTTTATGTCCACTTGGGAAGAAAATAAAATGTGTGTGCCAATGATTCTTGAGAATTCTTTCTTCTGGGGAATCTCAGATTCTATTATAAACATGAAGAGCTCATATAAACAGCTGAAATCTGGAAGACTCAGATTTTCTCCTCATTATGTGCACATAAAGATAGATGGAGAGAAGATTCACCTTGAACAAGTCACTACTAACCTTCTGCTGAGCTTGAGAACTAGTAGGCTGCCCCAGTTTTTACACTGATAAAAGGAGTCTGGCCATGCTGTTTTCTCAAAATATGTTGATAAACTGTCTCTTCACAGCAAGAACACATTTAGCTGATACATCTGTTACTCAGATTGTCACATAGAATTAGCAAATCAATTCAAATATTAAGTATTTTATTGCTATCTAGGAGTCAGAAGCAAGGACTGGAGGGATCAGTCTTGGCACTATCTCTGCAGAATTTTTAAATGAATATTCTTAGAAACAACTGAGAAATATTCTCTAACAAGAGAAAGCTAAAGATGGCAAAAGGATTTTGCTCAACATTTATTTTTATTTTACTTAAAGTTTTATAAGTAGAAAAAAAAAACTTTACAAGAGAGATTTAAAATCCAGCTGACAAGGGAGGTCAGAGTGATGGGGCTAACCCTGGTCAGGGTCCTGTCTGTGGGCCTGATGCAGTGGTTGCCTTGGTTTATTGGGCTATTCAGACACTGTTTGCTGCCCTTTGCTATTAACCACTCCTCAAACCTCAGAGGGAGCC
Source organism: Cyanistes caeruleus (assembly GCF_971803275.1). Lineage (NCBI taxonomy): Eukaryota > Metazoa > Chordata > Aves > Passeriformes > Paridae > Cyanistes > Cyanistes caeruleus. The sequence continues at coordinate 100,602,811 of NC_141702.1, forward strand.
GGTGTGTGTTTTACAACTCTCTATCATAATACTTTGATGGGTTGCTGAAACTGTTTGCAAAATTGGATATTCTTAATATTTTGCAATTTTTTGATGGAGCTGACTTTAAGAAAAGTACACCTAAAACCCAACATTATAGAAAGGGAAAAGTTATTTCTATGTCAGCTGCAATCAGAAGCTGAAAATAACTTTATTTATTCTTGAGATCCCAGTGATGCCCTTTCTGATAATGAAGCCTGCTTGTGTTTGTTAGTCAGTGAAGGATTCTAAGACAGATACCCTCTCTGTTCTTATGCATCAAAGATAATAATCCTGTTGACTTTTTCCAAAATATAAAATACCATTATCGATGCTCAAATAATCTGAATCTTTACCTGGGGATCTGAAGTGGAACCTGTCAGAAAAGAATTACGTGCAGAGCAGAGCAAATTTTTGTTGTGTGGATCTCTGTCTTTTCCATTGAAAGACTATAGCACAGAGCCTCAAGAAAAGATCTAGTCTTCCCTTGGTCACAATTTATATCTTTTCTCAAAAAAAAAAAGAGAACAGGCAGGAAAAGTAGTGATGCATGTCTGATATTGATGGAAAGCAAGTATGTACCTCATCCATTGAAAACATTGATCAAGGCCACTTTGCTCTTTTTTAATGATGGCCCCATAAATCTGCCAGTATCAATGAAAGTCACTGTTATCTACTGAGGTTCTAAATGGCCATGTAAGGAAGCTAAGCCGTAGCTAATGATTCTTTGCATCCAGAAGCCATGCTCTCCCCTTTCAAAACTCTTCTGCATCTTGTTTAGTTTTTGTTTACTTGTTGGCTGTGTTGTTTGGTAAACTGCACTTGAAGAAAACCAGGACACACAAAAAAAGTAAGAAATTCCACATACTCACAGCAATTTTTAATGAAGTGGTTTTATTTTGAAAAGCTCTTCTCTCAGTGGGTTTCAGTCAAGAAGGATGAGAATCCAACAGGATGTGGCTTTTTTCTGACAATACAGGCTATAGAATGTGGCAAACAAACTTGAATAAAGAAGACCTGGAAAAGAGATATTCCTGTTATATATCAATGTATAATCTGTGGTTCCATACCAAATCAGACACAGGATTCGTTTAGTAAACCAGGGCATTTGATTTGACTATTTAAAAATGCCAGACAATATATGTGGGTGCTAAGAAGATCTGAAGGAATGAAGAAGGAGGTGGAGTCAGGCTCATCCCAGCTCACAAACTAAATATATGGGCTTGTTTTCACCGCTGTACTCTTGGCCAGGAGCACAGTTACACAGCTCCCAGTCTGTCAGGGACTCATCAGCGACACCAGAGTAGGCTGAGGAATCTTTCCTGGGAACCTCAGTGGTTCCAAACAGGGTTTACCATTTCAATATTTTGTGCTACATATGTTCAGGATTGAAGTATATCCTCAGTGGAGGACTTCACCTCACACAATGGGAAGCAATAAATAACCCTTCTCTGAAGAGATGCTGAGAATATTTTGAAAAGGAAGTTTTCCTATTTTTTGCATCAAGAATATCAAAGAGATTCTCTAGACAGATCTGACTGTATCTTAGTTATCTTTGCAATGAAATCCCTCCTTAGCCTCACCCCAAAACACATTCCTGTGTAATATGTACATGAATCTCAGAAACAGATGGAGTATGCCTTACCCAGAATCTAATCCTAGTGAGGTAGAGAGGCCAGATGGTCTCACTTTCCAAATGAAAACTTTCAGAGAATCTTTAAACTAAGCAAAGATTTTATTAACATTGATGGCTAGATACAGTGTAATACACAGAGAAGATTAATTAGAAACCCTAATTAAATGTAACAGTGTAAAAGAACCAGAGCACTATTTGGCATCAAACAGCCTTTTAAGATTCTTGTTGGAACCTGGAGTCCTCAGCATGGCTGAGCTGCAAAGCGAACAACAGAAAAGCAGAAACAATGAGATTTACTAAAAGGTGCCAAACTCAATTCTACATGCAATCATTTCCTGTAGTTTTTTTATAGAATCATAAGAGGGTTGAAAGGAACCTTTAGAGGTCGTCTAGTTCATCCCCCTACCCCAAGGCAAGATCAGCTATACCTAAATCATTCCTGACAGATGTTTGTCTAACCTGTTCTTATAAAGCTCCAATCACAGAGATTCCAAAACATCCCTAGGCAATCTATTCTGGTGTTTAACTATCCTTGTTGTTTGAAAGTTTTTCCTAATGCTTAACTCTGAATCAACACTGCTCCAATCTAATCTTGCTATTTTTTCGTTCTATAGACCAAGGACATGGAAAAAGTTAATTCCTTTTTTTCTTTTTTTTTTTTTTAATCAGGTGCCTTTTGCAAATAGAAAGATGATTCCTATATATTCCTCCTATTTTTAAAATTTTCTTTTAGACCAAAGAAGCCCAGTTCTTTCATTTTGCTGCCATTTAGATTTCAGGCCATTTGGTTTCCCTTTGCTAGGGCCACATCTCTCTCAAACATGGCATTGGAAGCTGAACATCACAGCTGCTCTCTTAGCTGTGCCCTGCAGAATGGAAGGCCTGTTATCACAGGTGTTAAGGACAGTATTTCTTGTTTTGTGCTAAATTCACATTCTTTTCCTACACAGCTCTCGCCACTCATTTCTAGCTTGCTTTTAATAAAAGTGGATTGACTATATTGAAGAAGGGATTTCTTTGCTGTTTTTTACTACAGACAATTGCAGAAAAAGAGTATTTGCATGAAGATGTTATCATGTCCCCCAAGCAAATGAGGTGAAAGAGTCAGTTTTCTTCAGCCTGTTAAAGGAACGCACATCTGGAAGGAATATTTTAATTCTCAGACATATGGAGTGGGGAGCTTGAGGATACGAGCGTCACACATCACTTCTCCCTTTAAATTCTGTGCTCGTATCTCTGGTGCGCAGCAGGAATTCTTGCGGATCATGGACAGTAACCGAGGAAGTGTTGCCATGTTTTTACAACATCCTGACCTCTAGGCTGTTACTTAGTTGATTAGTTGGCAATACAACCCTACAAGGTTGTACCATCTTACTGCAACCACTATGGATCTTAGAGGCGAACAGCATACTTGGGAAAAGCAACTGCAGGTGGCCAATGGTACAGAGAAGGACTTCCAGCAGCCTCCTTCTGATCCCATGCTTCAAGTGTGCTCCCATTCCAGCTCCTTTGGTAATTGCTGTAGTGAAGTATTGTAGAGAAGCACAGGAAGAGGCATCTGGACCCCGACTGTTGTGAAGGTTTGCTGAGACAAACACACACATGCTTATGGCTCACGGAAAGGGGAACAGATGTGCAGATTCAAGGAATTTTATCCCCCCCAAATGCTGCAGTCACAGCTAAAGAAGAAGTAAAAATAGATGTGGGAGCAGCAGCAATGGCAAGGACTAATGCTGAGAGGGTGCAGAGAGAGAGGAAAGGACAACTTATCACAGAAACAAGGATAAGCGAGGAGGGCATTAATTATGAACTGCCCTGAATAGTGACAGCACCCAAACTGCCTCCCTTAACAAGTTTCCTCTTTTGTACTTTCCCAGCATCAGCTGCATACCACCCTTTCCCACTACCAGTGTGCAGCACATATGGCTGCCTTGCAAGAATCACACAAATCATCCAGTAAGTTCATTTTTATTAGTAGCTTCTGCTTAATTAAGGGATGCATCATGCTTCATCAATCAGCTTCTGTGCATGTGAGTTGTTTTCAGCCACTCTGCTGATGCAAACTTCAAGCGGACACAGTTCTTGTGCTGTGGGCAAGAAGTTAGCCTGGTTAGCCTGAGTTTGGGCAGCCAGGGGCAGAGCTGTATCCCTGATTGTGAGCAGGAAGTTTCATGCCACAGTTATGGCAATGGGAGATCAACAGTGACTTTCTGTTGTTATGCACTGACAGATTGATGCACAAAGTGAATGGGAAGAAAAATATTAGAGTTAAGACAGTGAAAAGCATAATTACAGGTTGAAAGCTTTGGTTTGTTTACAAATGTGAAGCATTTTTCGCTTTCTGGTTTTTAAAGAAACCAGGTAAATCAGTTTCTGCAGTCACCACTGATTTATGCTGGTGCATTTCAGTGCTGTAGAAGAAATTCCTGAAGATGAGCAAATCAGAAAGATGTGTCCAACAAAGGACAGTGCAGTGCAGTGCAAAAAAAGAGATAGTGGGGCCAGAGTGTGGCTTTGCTTCCCAGACTGGACACATGAACCTGCACTAGAGTATATGTAGCTAAAAGTGCTGGGTTTAACTAACTAACTAACTAACTAACTAACTAACTAACTAACTAACTGGGTTAACCCCAGGCCTGGGTTTGGCCTGGGACCTCTTCCTGGAGTTGCACAGTGAGATGTGTGAGTAATTACAGATAATCACATTCTCCAGTCTCTCTGTTAATGCTAAAACAGGGCTGCCTGTTACCACCAGGCCATTACTGGATCTGGAATAATGCTCATAGCAGCAACTCAGTGAATTATTTTTTATTTGCTTAATAACATTAAAGGCATAATTGGTCACACTGCAGTTCAGCTTTTCCATTGCAACCTCTTTCATGGCCTCAGATACACTTATCCTGGATTCTTCCCATGCAGGAAAGATTAATTCTGATGAATTATACCAAACTCCATCATACTTATACTGCTTGAAAGATTCATTAAGAAGTGGAAACTACCAAAACCCAAATCACTTACAACCAAAATTAAATTTGGCTTCGGCTTCTGATGTGAAAGCCTGTGCATTAACCCACCAGGTTACCTAACCATTGAATACATCCTGTTCAGTGAATGTAACACCATAACATACATGTAAGATACTTAATCTCAAAATACAAAAATACATAGCTCATCATTTTCCTCTGCAATTTTCATGGTAGCTTATCCTTTACATATTTTATTAATATTTTTATGATAGCTATTAAAAGCCCTCAGATGCTCCATGGATTGCTGGTGAAATAGTGTATGTACAGTATATATGTTTTTTAATAGTGCAATTAAGGTAGATCAGACAGTTCTACTATATTATTATATATATGTCTGAAATTAGCATATTTTAAATGCCTAAAAAAGGTTTATATGATTTTTACAACTGAAATGCTTCACTACACACCTCTATAAGTAGATTTCCCAGTGGCTATGAATTTTAGGCTGTTCCTAGCTGCCTGATAGAAGAAAACTTGTGTGAAACTTACTATTTTATCTCTGACTATTCCAGTCCCTGAAGCTCAGGTGAAAGCTTTTAAAACTATATTAAAGAAAATAAAAGACCAATAAGCACACTATTCTTTCATCATCTGTAAGTTACAAAGGACCATTCAACAATGTTTAGGAATAACTTGGCACTATCCAGACTTGACCTGAACTTATTTCCCAAACGTGTGATTAGAAGGGACCCTTCACACAATCTTCACACAGTCAAAAGTGGAGATACACTTTCCACCTTAGCTCACTTCCTTAAATTTCCTAACCTGTGAGGTGGAGGAAGAGCAAAAAAATGAAGTTACAGACAGGGGAAGGCAGCCCAAAAATACTTCATGTAAGTTCCTTCCATCTGCTTGATTCACTTATCACAGTGTGCCTGGGAAAACAACCGGGGGATTTATAAGCAATCCTGCCCAAGTGCAGTCAGGTTGCTGGGAAGTAGCTGAAGTTTCAATGGCATCAAAAGGCTTTCACAAGGAGTATTCTGACCTTGCAGAAATTTTTGTGAGTTTTGGGAGTGGATTGGTGCTGTGGCAAATTTAGTGAGCAGAAATTTCAGGAAGCTTTTTCGTTTTTCTCCTTAGACCTCTCCTATACATTTCTCCTTGAATCTCCTATCAGTCACTTCGCTGACTTTGTTACAAATACATGCTCAGAAGGAAACTAAAGCTCTCAGAGGGGGTCCCACAAAATATACATAAATTCTAATTTTGATCTAGTTCTGTACCTGAAATATATCTCCCCCTTATCAACAAACAGATCATTAGGTAAATTCAGCAAAGGAATCATTCACAACTACATGATGTCAGTGCACATAAAGGACTTTGCTTTCAGGTACTTTTTCATTATTAGGCCTTTCTCCTGAAACATGACTAATCTGATCCAGGGAAAAGAGGAAACCTCTGTCATCAAATCTGTGCTCCCAAATGACTGACTGCTGTATTTTGCCAGGGAATCATGCTCAACATGTAGGGATGGAGAACAAGTCCCTGTAATCTATGACTTACTAGCTGTTTCTAAGTGATTCTGGCTGTGTCGATAGATTTGTTTACAGCTCTAATTGTGTTAATGAATTGAACATAATTAAACTTACAGCATGTCACAAGCTTCCTCTGGCAACTCTAGTTGGTTTCTTAAGTACCAGTTCATCAGCAACCATACTGCAACTGAATAGGTAACTACAGAACACCTTAGTAACAAAACAGCAAATATAAGACTAGACCTTAATATTCATCCATAAATTACTGCAAGAGAGGCAAGGAACTTGGATTGTAAAGGTAGAATTACCCAGGGTTGTTTTTTTTTTGGGGGGGGGGTTCATCTTGAGAAACAGCCAGCTCAAGCTGTACAATTATTAATAAAAAGTATTTTCATAAAGGAACCTATCTTTTGGCTTATGCAGAAACCTTGAGTTGACTCCGTATGGTGACTGGTACACATCATTTTCGTAACACTCCACAAAGCAAAACTCATCTGAATTCTGAAATTTGTCCTAAAATCCAACTTTTTCATGGTTTGCAACATTGAATATGAGGATTATGTGAAATGTACTTCCTTCAAAATAGAACAAGGTGCAGTGTTTAATCCATTTTTCACCAGCAATTTAATTGGAATGATAAATAATTTATTGCTCACATACACACAGGTAGGAGTAACAAATCCTGTTGGCTATCTCAACTGAGGTTTTTGGAGTCGTCCTCTGTTTGGCTACTGTACTTTTAAGTATTTAAAGAATTGTAATAACCCATGCCCTTTTCAAGCAATTTAATTTTGATCTGTCTTGGGTATTATCCCTTTAGTCAAACCTCAGACAATAAAAATCTTTTGTATTTTTCATCCTAGAACTTGGATTTCCTCCTTGCTGCACATAAAAACATTTTCAATCAATGATCGAACAATGTTAACAAATAGCAAAATATTATTAATCCTTTTCTAAGTTATCACTAAAAATCTGTCTTTAAACTTGTATCTTATTCTCATGTTTATTTTCATGTGAACAGTGTTGTCTTAACATGTATAGAATTTTTTTTTTCATTTAAATGTAAGCAAGTAGCAGTGACTATTCACAATTTACTGGTAGTATTCTCATAGTTGAAGGAGCTATATGGGATCTATAGTCAGAGTAGAAAAACAAATAGAATATATGTGTTATTTTTTTAAACAATAGGCTCTTTCTATGAAAGCATTGATTCTGGTTCAGTGTTTTCATAATAACACAAAGTGTTGTAGGAATTACTGATGGTGCAGAACATTATCAGGTGCACACAGCATGATGCCTGCACTATTTTCACAATGTAATTTTTGAAGAAACTCCAGCAAACTAAACCCTTTTGATGCAGCACTAGATAACAATATGGAACAAATAAAATGATCTAGGAGAAATGTTGCCTCTAGCAGAAATGACTGAATCTCATTAATATCCTTGCAGTTATCTGCAGACCACAAAAAATACATCTCTATGCATTAGCTAGCACAGATACCTCTATGCAGTACTGCCTTTAGGTTGTGTAGACATACACTGAGTATTTTCTGATTAAATTAACCTGTGTCAGGTTCTTAAGGTTGTATTTTTCTTTCTTGTGCATTCGTATCTAACCTGAGGGTGAGCCTTATTTTCAGCATCTGTCTTAATATAAATTTTGTGGTGATCCTCAGCAGAAAGAATTTCTGTTTTAAATATTTTCATTATTACACTTTGTAGACCAAATAGTAGCAAACTTCTAGTACAACTTAGCCTTTTTCCAGGATTGGGAGAGGGCTGGCTAACATCTTCAGTAAGTAGATAAGCACAACACAATCAAACTTGTAGGATACACACGTACCATGTATGTGTCAGAGACGTTTGTGTGATAAATTACACAGACCATGTGGTAAATTGCAGTTTGCGCTTTTGACTGCCTCATCTACCCTCTGCTTACTAATCCATCTCCAGTGGGACCACTTCTATCATTTAAAAGATCTGATCAACATGGAATAGCTCCCTTAAAAAAACGACAAAGCAACTTGCCACTACACATAAAGCAGGTCTATCTAAACGTGTAATGTAAATGTAGTAAATGCTGGATATGTCAGCAAACTTCAGCTAACTTATTTCATGTCATTTTAAAGGGCCATAAATGACAAAAAAAGAGTGGAAAAATACATGAAAAGGCCTTCCTGTAGCTCTTAACAGGGATCTCACTGTTCCTGGAAAAATTTCTATGATGAGACTGAGAGGAGAGGTGAGGCTTGCAGCATGATCCAAAAATAGTACTCTGTACTAAAAAAGAAAATCCAAAGCCAAAACAAAAAATAATGACAACAAAAGCAAGAAAGAAAAGTGGGAAAAACCCCTCCCTACTCCCCAGAACAGTTCTATGAACTCTCCAAGCCCTAAACCAGAAAAATAATCTGACATCTGATGCAATATTGAGACTAATACGCTAATTCCATATGGTTAGATTAATCCATTAATCACTGCTAAAAATAATTGTGTAGGTACCTAAATTAGCTGAATCTTTCTTTATGGGAAGCAAAGAAGAATAAAAGGCTTTATAATACTAAAAGTAATTCCTGTGGCTGATAATTAGCAGTGGGTTTAAACACTCATCCTTACGCTGCTACTTTCTCTTGAAAAAGCCAGAGCAATGTCCCCATCTTCACTGAATACAGTCTTAGCACCTTGGAATTGCACTGCTCCGGAGCCCAGACTTAATTAAATAACAAGGTTAGGATCAGACAATATATCAAGGTTATAAACTGGAGCACTAACCTTCTGGAGGGGAGACATTCTCAGCTTTCCAAAGGAAACAGGGGTTCATGTCTATATTTGGAAGGTCCTGGGAGAACAAACTTTAGCATCAGCATAAATTAAGTACAGAGAAGGTAATTTAGGTACAGTTAGTCTCTTTCTGCCTGTGCCTTGGTTCAGGACTGGAGTTCCTGTGCTGCCACAGATAATAACAACATCAAAAAGGAAAGCAGGCTGATTTCCAGAAGCTTTGGGTCAGAACCTGAATACTGTAGGTTGTTTAGGAAGGAACTTCACCTGAGCTTCATCTTCAGCTCAAAGTAATTTCTGCCTTCTCTCTGTTCAGCACTAGGTTTCATTGAGGTCAGTGGAGCTGACAGCTCCAGAGCTCACCCTGACACCAAGGACTTCTCTTAGATGTACTGTAGATACTCCAAAAATGTGCATCACAGGAAAGGTGAACACAGACCAGTACCAAACAGGAATGGAGAACTGTCCTTTCTGAAGAATGCATCAGCATATTGTCTCTTAGGGCAGTGAGGTCTGTTCATAGGGGAAGGTGCTGCACAGAGCAGCCAGAAACTTTCTGTGCATGGAGAAAGACTCAAAGGATTAGACTTTAAGTGCCTAACTGTAAGAGGGGAGATTGTCTGGAGTGCTAACCTTGTTTGTCTGATAAGAAACAGGAAATACTACAAATCAGACAAGTAATCAATAGCATTCAGATTTCAAAGAGAACAACATAGAATAAAAATCTCAGACTCAAGAATAAAAACCTCAAACTCATTTCATTGTATTCCTGGAAAGTTATGCTCTCTTCCAAATTACAAAATAGCCTCTTATAGTTTGATAAAAATATTCTTTGACTGTGACTGTTTTTCTAAATAGAAGATAAAGCATCATTATTAAATTTTCATGCAAACTGCTATGTGTGGAGTAACTCATTATGAAAGAACTATTATATTTGCAAAGTCAATATTTGAAATGTTAGTAGCTCTTCACTGAAACAAAGGTTGAAAGGTCTGAAGATACAAAGAGAAATCTTGGCTAAACAACAAGTAAGGCAGGATGAGGTAACAGTTTGCAATGGTCTGTAGGATGGAAAAACCAAAAGGAATAAAGATTTACAGAAAAGTACAGTAAAGTGCAGTAAGGACTACTGGAATAAAAATAAGAAATTGAAAATTTAGATTGGGCACATCAGGGAAAAAATTCTTGTTGGAAAAATCTGTTATGTGGCAAAGCAGCCTCCCAAGAGATATGCTGGAATTGCTGAAATTCTCTGAAATAGCTAAAATGGACCTTCATACAATAGAATAGACCATGGTGGCAAGAGCAATGTCAAGATTGGTGCTGAGGAAAGGGTGTCAACCTATGGTCACCTGCTTACATCACTTCATTTCAATGTCCCAACACTGCAATGAAAGCCCCAAAATGTAGGTGGGAGGGATAGAACAGAAGATGAAAGAAAAAAAAATCCAAATTGATATAGTTTTTTTGCCTGTATACATATTAAAAAATAAAAACAAAAATTGAAATGCCTTCATAAACTTCTGAACATTATGTGAATTATACAAATGTGGCCCCTGACCAGCTCATAGGTGCAGAAATTTAACAAATAACTGCTTTTAGTTTCACATCAGTGAGTTTCCAGGCTGAAACAGTGTCTCTATCTGGCAAATCCAATTTCATGACACCCAGTCAATTTTTCCTTTCCTGAAAGGCCTCATATTTTTTATGTGCACCCAGGCTGAGGTAACTACCTCAGGTTGTATTTTGTTGGGAAAAGGGTCTTGTCAATGTAGGATTCCTTTAGAACCAAACTTTAGGAAAGACCTTTTCAATGTGTACATATAGTAAGTTTACTTCATGACCAAAGTTTTTTCCCTTCTGCTAGCAATATTTGCTCATTCCAATTTACTCATTTGAGTTCTGCCTCTGAAAGTAGTAAGCCAATAGATGGGTTACCTGTGGATACCTCAGCTAATAGTGCTGAGTAACTGTTGTGTTGAGTAACATGCATAGCAGTGTAACTTTTTAAGAATAGGCATTTGGGCTCAGGCATACAGAATAGCTGCTAAGAAGGAACTCAGATGCTGAGGTTGCAGTTGTTGGGGAGCTGATTGAAAGAACTGTAACTGTTTTGGGCCTGGCATGGTGGTAAGAGCTGAAGATATGAAGGAGGAGGGTTGATACCATAGGGGATGATTTTTCAGCTCTATGGGGGATACGTGTGTGATCACATGGAGGAACATTTTATTCATTTGGCAAATTGAGAAATGCTTTCTTTGGGTTAGAAATTGTTGGTTCCATTAGCAGAATCTAATACTAAGGACATGTTCCCAAGGCACGTGCTCACATATCTACATACTCAGCTAAGGAAGCTGCTGAGGAAAACTTGACAGTGCTGAACTCAAGAAGCCTTACAGGCAAAATGCAGAAGAGGCAGAAGACCCACCAGCATTGTTCTCCAGTCAGCAGGCCAATCCCATTCGAACAACAGCCTGGAACTGGAAATAAAAACCAAAAAAAGAAGGTCAAAAGGGAGTAACAGTGCTGCCATCCAAGGTGGTTCTTTGACTTCTGCTTTTCCTGTGGAGACAGACAAATGTGACTTTGAACTGGTATGGAAACAAAGACATCTGATGACTGGCCATTTTCATATCCGCCATCAGGATTTTAATACTGATTTTTTATTTAATACCCCTTTCCATAATACGAGTACGATTTTGATATCAGGGTACTTTGTGATCTCACATATTGATTGAATCCGTCTGAAGTTAGCTATAATTCCCGATTCTAACTCCTTATGTGCTCTGATGCTATAATCTATGGACAGCTGTATAGTTTTATTTCTTGTCCAAGGTTTGAAAAGCATTGTATGGTCCTTCTTTGGTTGGAAAAAGAATCAAACAGCAATATATCAGTCCAAGAAGTTATTATATAAGAAAAAACAAGTAATTATTATTATTTTAAAAAATTGTATTTCATTGGTTTGCAAATGTACACATTTGTGTCAAAATCACCCTACCTATTTTCAAACAGTAATACTTGTTCTAATATTGATTACACTACTGTTATTAGACTGGAACTAATAGTGTCTCATCACTTTTTGGGAACTGTATGACTGTTATTATGTATTCTCTTGTACTTTGAGAATAGAAACCCTCCCAACTTGTTTGCACCAAAGTGTATTTATCCTTTATACTACTGTTCAGGAAGGATCTCTTCATAGAGACTGGTGATTATCCTTCAACTTAAAAATTATTATCCCTTACTTTTATGGAACCTAACGCACATCTGAAATGAACCTGACACCTCTCTGCTCTTGAATGATCTTTCTCAATTATTTTAAGAATGAAGTCTACCACTAGAAAAATTATAAATTATAGAATTCTCCCACTCCCAGGTTTACTTTGATTCTGTGCAAATTTGCCAGAATGAAAAGATTACATCTTTAGCAATCAGGTGAAAAAAAAGTACATTGAGGTTTTTCAAATTAAAATATTTCTTTTGACGAAGGGATTAGCCTAAGTTTGCACACTCAGTGTAATTAGTGCATATGGTCCAGCTGTGAAGAAATAGCTGAGGACTTCTAACTTATTATTAATTAGGCTCATTAAAATGCAAGTAAGAGAACGATGCCTAGATAAACAATACCTTATGTCATAAAGTCATTACTTGACAAGAGCTAGTCTTGCTAACAGAAGTCATTACTGATATTTTAAAGGAGCTTTTTTTTTTTAGACTCCATGGGTGCCAGTTAACTACTTTTGACTGACATCAAGGACAGACATGCAAAGCTGTAAGGAGCCAGCCGTACAGCACAGCAATTCTTTTCACATCATTTCAAAATATGTCTGGCTGAGGTCAAAGGTTGACAACCAAATGACAGGCCTTCTTCAATTGCTGTGGTGTCACAGCAGGAGTGTGTCAGGGAAATTTTCCTGGGCCCCTCTGTGAATTTTTACATGTTCACATTTCTTTCCTTGTCTTGTAAGTGGGACAGGATTGGCAGATTTGTGATTAACACCTCAGAAGGAGAAGCGTAGACACCATCCCAGGTTGGGAGCTCATGGTAACTGCAGCTAATAATCAAAAGGTTCTCCTTCCACATTAGCAAAGTACAAAAGACCAGCCTTTTATTTGTGTTCATTTGTATTAGAAAAGGGATGTGAGATTAGCAAGGGCTTTAGCTGTGTACATTGGTAGCACTTGCTGCATTTCTCACTATCAGCACATCTCCCAGTGATATTGGTGTAACGAGAATTGTCCTCCAGACAAAGACAAAAAAGAAAATCTATGCATTAAATACCAACAAGCCAGGCACCAAGCTGTTTTCAGAGTTTTATCAATGTTTCCCTTCCTTTAAAGTCCATACATGCTAACTTACAAGTAGCTCCACTGAAACAGCCTCGGCTGAAAATGCATCAAACGCTGCTATTGATGGGTGCTGAAATGAGGGCCTGCCTTTAACACAGGGTCAATTGATAAGTGACTGACCCAGACTTTTGACTGACATGAAGAGCTGTCAGGCAAGGTGCATCATTCTAAGTGGTGAGTAAGCACTGGAGAGATCTGAGCCGCTGCTGTGTTTGGTAAAATAACTTGTGATAGATATAAGTGGTAAGAACCAGACTGCAATAAAGTAAGAAATCAAGAAAGGTAATTTTACTTGGATTTAGACAAGACTGACATAATAGAGACTTCCCATTGTCTGTTTACCAACCCCATAAAACATTCTGTCTGATGAATAAATGAAAAAAAAAAAAAGTTTTGAATATATCTGAGAACCACTGTAGATGCACTTTTGGCAAGAGTTATGCTGTACTTCAAAAGCAAAACCTTCTTTTCTCTAACCACTGGAAACTCCCATGAACTTGAAAATATCTTGTCTCAGTCTTATGGCACCTGTTTTCACTTCAGTGTAAAGGGAAGACAGCAAAATCAAGATCATCTTGGCTCATTCTGCCTTTGTTTACTCTTTAAGCACAAGTGGAGAAAAGTGATAGGACAAAACAGGTAACAAAGTCCAATATGCTTGAAGATGAAAATGAATTAAAGCTGAAGATATCACCAGAACCTGGCAATTAGTGCAAAGCAAGTAAAATTATACTCAAACCACATAATACATTTTTATTAATAAATTCTAAATATATGAGGGAAAATCTTAATCTGATCAAGCGTAATTGAGTATCTTCTCCCTACTCTAACTTCAATACATATCTCCATTGCCTACAGAGTACAGGTAAGATTTACATATGAACAAAGTGAAAAAAGCACCTGCATCCTCATGAACCTAGAAAATGCCACAAACTTGCCAGTTCTTGAAATGTATCCTCTTTTTCAAGATGGTCCATTCTATGACCAGACCTTCCTACTGTCTCTTGAACAATGTGAGCATGCAACCTGATAGCACATGACATGTAGCTGCTATAAATTCTGTGGTCTTATAGGTATCTACAGGTCACAATCTGTATGTTGACAAAGCACAGGCAGTTGACCATGAAATTATTACCTAATGGGTGCACCCCAGCACACATTAGACCATGTGGAGAACACTCTGTCTTGTCTTGGTGGCCCAAAGCTCAAGACCCCATGACCTGTAAACCAGCCTTGGGCAGAAAACCTAGACTGTTGCTATGTATATGAAATAGAAGACAAAAAAATACTGTGAGGAAACTCAATCTTTCCATATGGTCAAGAGGAAGTGCAGGTTCACAGGCTACTCACCAACCACCTAGCCTGAAGATGTCATGACTGAACAAATCTGTTCTGGCACCTGGGATTTTTATTTATTTTGCAAAGCCAATACTTTGTTTTCATGAAGAATTTAAGGTGACTGATAGCAAAACCAGAGTGCACTGATTAGCTTTGGTGTAAATCTGTTCTAGAGTCCAGTTGTGACAATACTAATATTTTAGAAACAAAAATTATACTTTTCAATAATATTCCACAATATTCTCTCAAAAGAAGTTGTTTACATACACAGGCTAATTCATAATTTTTCCTGAGAATAAAGGAAATATCTTCTAATTTTTTTTTTCAAAATGCCTTTTTTTCTAAACATTTTATCTCTTCATCTAGGTAGTGCTATTTTAGAGTTGTCTTAAAGAGCTGTCTTAAAGATCCAAAGACTCTTTGCAACTGGAGAGTAATTAAGACAGAGTTAAGTGTGAAAAGGCAGCTTCCCTGTATGCTTTAGAAATAATTGTATTCTATATAAATATATATGCAGTAAATAATTGTTTACCTGAATGAACAACAATAAAAATCAAAGAAGCAGTGCCTGTCCTCAGAACCAGGAGAGCTTGCAAGGCCAGAGCTCCAGCTTGTTCAGGTGTGCTTACAGTACTGTGGGAAACACTTCAGCAAATACTCTCTAACGCCATCAGGAACACGAAGCAGAGATGAGGATTGCTGAGCAGCTCCTGTGACGAGCCCTGATTGAGCAAACACTGAAATAATTAGGAACAGTCGCGCTGTGGCAAAGGCGCGACGGGCGGCCAGGCCGGCCAGGCCAGACATGGCCATCACACAGCTCCTGCTCGCTGCAGCAGTGCCTGGCTGCACCCTGAGCTGGCTGCTGGCCCTGGGGAGCTGAACCACACTCGTGTTCTTTCTGGGTGTCTGCAGGGACATGAGCTGGACGTCTCAGCCCCGTGAGGCGGTGTCGGTGTGGGCTGAGGGGCCCAGGAGAGCCAGACACTCGTCAGGCCTCGCGCCGGGTCGTGGGGCCCTGGCAGCCGGCAGGAGATGCCTTGCCCTCCATTTCAATGCTGCGAGCATCCTCCGTGACCTTCCCTCTCCCTTCCCAGCACACGCTGACACATCCAGCCTAAATTTGCGTCTCGCATCACCTCAGGATACTCATGGCTAATTTCATTATTTTGGAGAGAAAATGCAAATGAAGCCAGACAGCTGGTGCTCTCCTCGTGGCGAGGAGTGATGGAGGGGCCTGAGGCCTACCTCATCAGAGGCTCTCATACCCGTCTGCTCAGACAGGCCCTGGCGGGAGGAGAGCGGGGAGGCTGCAGGAGCAGCGGGAACAGATGGCAGGGAAGGTAGGAAGATGGAGAAGCGAGAGGGGCCAGAGCCGTTCGGAGGAAGAGGCAGTGTCAGTTACCTGTGGGCCGAGGCAGCCTCGCAGGACAGTTCGGCATCTCGCAACCTCCCCTGCCTTGCAGAGCTGTTTTTAATTCAGTGGGGATATGAAAGGTGGTCGCTGGTCAGGTGTGGCACAGCAGCCTTGGATTCAGGATATTTTAGGTCTGCTTTAAACCAGCAAAGACCTCAGTTTGCTCCTAACCCTGGCCAATTGACTGCTAACTCCTGAAAACACTGTAACTCTAAACCCAGCAGGTTCAGAGGTTGTTTTTTAAATCCTTTTTCAAGAATAGGCAAAGACTTGGAGAAAAAAATATATTCCTTAATACACAAGAAGGAGAGATTTAAAATCAATTCCTCCAACTATTCATGGAAGAAGGAAGAGAAAACAAAATCATGCCCGTAAGAAATCAGTCAGAACATTGTCTCATAAGACACCTATACAAGAGGCCTGCAAGAATAATGTGGCTCAGCACAGACTGCCCAATGTTTCTCAGCAGTTCAGCCCCGCTTGTACCAACACATTTCACATAAATGTTCCCTGACACCTAAAAAGTACAAAAGACCAGCCTTTTATTTGTGTTCATTTGTATTAGAAAAGGGATGTGAGATTAGCTAAAAAGGTAATGACACCAGGGGCATCTTAGGAGTTTTCATGTTGCTAATTATTATTATTATTATTATTATTATTATTATTATTATTATTATTATTGAAGTTGTTTCTGGAGAGGTCTGAAATCTTCTTTCATTTGACATACCTGCAGGCAAACAACAAGTATAGAATTTTTTAATACATTAATTGGAGAAGTAAGTGCTTTCCATGGAGGAGATCTCTCTCTTTGTCTCTCTCTCTCTCTGGGTGGTATAGGTAGATCTTTTAAACAAAATAATAAAAGAAAAAATAGATTTGAAGAGGTTAAGTTTAATGACCAGCATTTTCAAGTATTAAGAAGGGGCTAGGAAAGGCAAGAAAACTAATTTCTTAAACACATATAGCCCCATCCTCTGAAACATTTAACCAAATTAATTCCCAAGACTTCATATGTATACTGTGTCATAAACCTCCCCAACTACAAACCCCCTCTACATTTGTAACAGAGTTATCTCAGATTCCTCTGTTTAATAATTACTCAGATCTAAAATTTGCAATAAAATACCAATTGATTATAAAAGTGAGTCACTGATTCATTAGGTGAGTAAGCAGAGGGTCAGTATTATCACTGAATCAGATTCACAGACTCCTTACAGACATAATAACTGGTGTCTGCCAACACAGCTAGTAACACAGGATTCAAAAGACTTGGTTCCCACTACTTTTAAGATACAGATCTCAAATTAAACTGCTACTGTAAATCTTGTGGCCATCAGTTCAGAGATATCCAGGCAAACACAGGATCTCATTTTAGGTCCCATTCTGTACCGGGTGCAAAGGGCTGTTGATGGCTGTTGCTGTGGAACGACCCCCTTCTTTCCTCCCTGTTCCACACCCATCACTGACATCCACACAAAGCCAGCCAGTTTTCCACCCACCTAATTGGTATAACTTGTCCATCTTTCCCATGTGAATAATTTCTTGGGTTATGTGTCCCCTCCACTCCACGTTTCTTGTTCTATAGACCTTTCTATACAAGGTTGTCTAGTATCTTTTCAGCTTCCCTTCCTTTTAGTCAACGATGTTGACAGGCACAAGGGTTCCTCCCCAGGACCCTGCTCACACTGTTTTCCTCTTAGATGCTGTGTCCCATGAATGTAAAAGGCTTTTCCCATTCCTCTCCAACCTGTCCACTGTATCCTTTCTTTTTCCATACAAGGCTGCAGCCTCTCTCCTTCTCAGTGCCTATCTAAGTCCGCTGCTACCAGTTGTTCCATTAAGTTCCTCCCTTAGTTCTCTCTGATTCCGACTGACAGTCCCTTCTCTCTTCTCTTTCCATCTTTCTTCCTCTCACACTGCAGCATCCATGATGAAGGATCAGCTGAACAGCAGCTGTGTTTCCCTGTCTTAACATCTCCCATTTGCACGTGTATTCTCCTCTCACCTCCCTTAGTGTAGGGTTTGTGAGTTTTTATTTATCCTTTAGGTTGATTCTCAGACATCACAGAAATTTTCTGTATGCCTTTCATATTTGCCAGTGGTTTGTTGCATGGCTCTTAGCCCAGTGCTACAGAAAAAAACCAGATTTTGTTATGTTTCATTTGTCATGACGTATGACTTCCTACCCAAGATTCCCTGCTTTCTCCCATTTGCTATTTTCAGTTGTTCTAGCGCATATCTTTGGCATTATCTTCTACACAGCATGGATAGAAGACCGTGTCTAAGCCTTGGAGATAATTATTGCATAACATCTCCCTGATATAGACTTTCATGTCAATCTGTATAAAGATAACTCTTGGATGGTATCTACTCACTTCATATCCTGATTATTGCAACATGATTTTCTCTGCTGTGTCAGATTCATCACTTATGCTCACTTCCAGAATCTCTCCACAAATTATCTGTCATCACCTGATAAGTGGAAAGCTGAGTCCCACATCTGATCAGTCTGAACTCCTATCTTTCCTTACAAACTCATATTTCACTGTCTATGTATATTTCTCATTTGCAGCAAGAATAGAAATACAATGAATAGATTTTGGATGAATGTACACCATAATTTCTCCTATGGGTTAAAAATGCCTTGTTTCTCAGGCTGTATTTCCATTTTTCTTTGTCTGTATCCACATCTTGTGGATTGTGCTTTTTATGTTGAGACTGAGATGCAAGAATTGGGAGAAAACTGTTTTAATCCATGCATTCATGGATTAATGGATTCACAGCTCTAAGTAATAGCTCATATGAGCTATGCTAATGTAAAAATCAACACCAAAAAGTGAACTCAGAGAAATAAGCAATTTTGCTCATGCATCTGCTTATTGATAGAAGGAAAGTGTGGGAAATGTCAGAATCAACCTCGATTTCTGGGTGGGTCACCCTCCACCATTCTACTGACAAGTCCTTTATATGAAACAACTACAAGTCTGCCTGAGAAAAGGAGTGGGATTTTCTGTCGCAGAGATAAGTGTCATCTTTGAGTCTCTTTTCTAGGAGCAATTATGAATTTCAATTCCATAGTCACAAAAAAAAAAAAAAAGAGGAAGATTGACCAGTGAACAGTGTAAGGAATATATCTGGCAGGACTTATTTATTTCATAGTTACTGACGTGTTTAAATCTTGCCAAACTGGAAGCAGTTTTGGGCAGAATCATCAACAGAGTGGTAAATATTGTGGGAACTCTACCTGTAGGCACAGGGGCATGTCAGCTCCAAGCAGAAAGGAGCTGCATTAGCAATCTCTCTGCCAGCTCCCAGTGAGGCTGGGGCATAGCACAGCAAAGCCCTGTGCAAGAGACATTAGCTGAGGACTAAAAGTTTTTTAATCTGATCTGCTCTACGCTTCCAGCTGTGCAAATAACACTCACACAGGACCATGCTGACAGATTTCCACTGCTTCTTGGTCTGGAGATAGCTTAAGAGACTCTCTGTGACTCTGCACAGCCCTGCATTGCAAGATGCAGCATAATATTGGACACTGAAGATTACAGCTCCCTAAGGAGTTTCGAATTTTTTATTTTTTTCCAACAAAAGAATCCATAGCTACAAAATATTTTGTCTTTAAATGCCCTTGCTCAGGAATAGGGTCAAAGTCACACTTGATAATCAACCAGGATTTTATTTTTTGAACAAAAATATTATCTGTTTATATTCCTAAAATAGAAATATAGAAGCTTCTTTTGGTTTTGTTTTTTTTTTTAGTCACAGAGACCCTCTGTTTAGCCATCAGCATTTACAAAAACAGCAGTGCAGACATGTCAAGTTCAACATGTTTTCATTCTGTGTTCCCGAGCTCAGCAGTTAGACCGTTCATTAATTTCCCCTTTTCCTCCACACACCGTCTGTGCACCTTATTTATATTCACCTGCTGCCAGTTTAACACCCTGAAGAGGCACACCTGCAGTGGCAGCAGCTTCACATGACTGCTGCTGGACCCCATGCTTCAGTCCCTTCTAGGGACTCTTTCTGCTTAAGCCCCGACTCGCTTGGATCCCGCACTGGCTACACAGTTGGCTTGTTTGGCTCACTTGAAATCTTCACCTAACCCTGAGCTGGCTCCTCCGATTTCTCCAGCACTGCACATCATTTTACCTTCTGATTTCACAGACCTGTGCTTAAGTCAGGAAACCAACTATCATGGCAGAGTTTTAGTTAAAGGGTGCCATCTGTGTGAAATAGACAACAGTCCCCCTCTTGAATCACAGAGCTGTTGACAATTAGTTTCAAGTCATGTTTCTTGCAGTCTCTCCCCGCCATGTCTGCTCCATGCAACCTACAACATATGACAAAGGCAGTGCTAAACATGCTGTTTATAACACAGAGAGCCTTTTGACTTGAAGAGAGAGAGGAAAAGAGGAACTGATACACAGGTCAGCTCGTTTTGTCTCCGTAGAGCTTCAGTAGAAACTACAGACTCTGGAAAGGTAGTTCCCCTCCTTCAAGCAAATCCAAGGTTCAGTTTCTTTGACACTATGTGTAGTCAAAGCCTCAAAGGTAGAAGTCCAGCAACCTCGCTGTTTTGGAGCAGGAGCACATGTCATATAATTAGAAAAGGCAACGGGCTGATCGTGTATCTTCTGGTGTTTCTTAGCAGCAGCAGTCACTACTGCTTGAACCTGGGCTCAACTCCAGTTGGCAAGAATTCTTGTTAGCAAATTCATGGACTTGAATATCACCTGAACCTACAAAGATCAGGATAGCATAACAATTTCTAAACATAATTTATTTTGTCAATAAGCCCCACCTTCAGAGAAGAGTCTGCAAACCCCACATGCAGCAGAAATGCACAAATGGCAGTGTATATTCATGTCAGCACTTTGGGATGCACAAGAAAGGAAATATACCATACATCCATGGCCACAGCCCCTTGGACAGAAACTGGAAGAAACAGATTTAATGCATCATGTATGACTCCCCTCTTTGTTAGACTATTGAGTATTCACAGGTGGGTAAGGCTGTTCCCAGCCATCCCAGCTGTGTATTAAGAGTAATGAAAACATACCAGGAGAGTAAACACTGTGGTGTAGCCACATGTGCACAGTGAGGTCCAGCTCAAAGTTCTGGCCTTTATACACTAGGAAATTTTGCAGACGAAATCCCCTAGTCAGTGAAGTAGGAATAAAAAACCTATTCTCTTAAATGAAATCAGAATTATTCCAGGTTCTGATATAGTAGTGTGCAATCAAAAGACTTCTTGAAATTTATTAAGTCCACAGATTAAATTGTATAGGTCACAGAAAAAAAAAAAGATTTCTAGTTAAAGTGCTCACAATTATGAACATGATCAGAGTCTTATGTTCTATATTATAATTTAAATTTCGAAATTTAATGATGGAAGTGTAAAGCAAAACCACACAGTATTTGCCACAGGATATTTATGAAAAACGGAGAAAATTAATTTAAAGAGTTATTAAATAGCAGCTAGAAAAATAGGTTCTGGTATTTCTAAGAAGAAAATTGTTCTCATTTAGGCAAGAGTGTATATACTGCAAACACATGAGAGAAATCTAAAATGTAACCAATGCTATGTTGGTTCTGAGTTTCTTGACATTTGTATTTTTATTTAAAGCAGAGATTGAATATTAATTTTTATTTTAATGATTTGTTTTGAGCTGCTTTGTAAGGAGAGTGTGATACAGAGCAATGGCTTATACAGTGTGGTATTGACTTACCTACACAAGACTCCTGTCTACTCCTCATCTACCTGTACAAGTAACTAGTGAAGGCAGCAGAGAATTCATATTGTTTTAACTGTTTCCTTCTTCTCTACTGTGCACCACAATGCACATACCATCAAGCAAAGAGTGAACTAACTTTACCTATATGAGAAACGCCACAGAATTTGATTGAAGCACTTGTATGCTGATCATTAAGTAATGTTTTAATACCTGGTAGTAACAAGAGGTCTGTTATCACCCTCATACACGGGGCTCAAGGAAAGGAAAATACAATGAAAGGAAAGCATCTTAATTTACAAGTTAAATTGGTTGGTTGTCACTTAAAACAACTAAGAATTCCGAGTGTTAGATGCAAACTTGGTGCATCAAGGCATACACAGGCATACACACCGAATTCATCCACCTGTCCAGAATCACAGTACATAATAGAGTCAAGACAGAGATGCTTTCCTACAGAGGAAAGAGGTTACTGACTCTGGACATAATTTTGTCTCCCCTGTCAGAGATCATTTTCACAGAGAAGCCAATGGTCTGCAGAGGGAAAAGGAGAACTTTGAGAACCTGGTGCTGTTTGAACTGATAACAGCATTGAAATGCTGAAAAAGAGAGAATGGATGGGTGACATCAGTCACAGGAGGTGAAATGGTGAGGTCACTTGAGTTAGATGGATCATGGAGAGTAGATCTGCTCTTTGTCCTTTGTCCTCTCCAAGGTATTATTCAAATACAATTCCTTTGTACATTGTGTGACATTTGCTAAGATTTTAAGAGTGGTGCTTTTGAGCATTAACCTAGGAGAAATTTTCCTGACTGATATGGACAGGTATTTTCATAAGTAATATTGTTATTTTAATCTCATGTAAATAATGGCAGTTGTGAATTATCCAGTAGAGTGACTTTTTATCATATTTTACACTTTGTGCTCAATATACAAATGATTTAGGTAACAGCTTTGCTAACTGGACTAAGACTGTATCTTCAAAATATTAATTTTAGAATATTAAAACTTCACCTTTAAACAAAATTGTGCTTTCCCATTCTTGACAAAAAAAAAGCCAGAAACAGACTCCTTCATGTCTGCAGAGCTTAGTACATGCTCAGATGCATTACAGTGGTTTCAGTTTAATTTCCAGTACATTACTTTATCTTGTGTTAAAATTTTGCCAGAACCTACTATAAGAGACTATTTATACTGTGTAAGGATTAGGCATTTGTTCCATAGAAGTAAATAACAAGACCATTCTTCTTCTGAAAGCAGCAGACCACTGATTAATTTCCCAAATGTACAGCATACAAATGCTGAAAAATAAAATGACAGAGAAGATTAAAAAATAGGAGGTAAGGTGTATCTTATATATATCAAATCTTTCTTTAGAGATGAAGGATGACTCAGCTGAAGAATTCAATAGAAGACTAAAATTAATATAAATTTTTAAAACTATTTTAAATACATCTAGAAATACAAGATTTCATCCAGAACCCCCTCAAGCATTGCTCAGTATTCAGCAGATACAGCAACAAAACAATATGAAATCAATATGAATTGATATTCAATATCAATTTCAATATGAATATTGAAATTAAGTTTCTCTGAATTCCTTTCACCACCACTCTGGTCTCTAAAAATCTTCATTCTGTTTTGACCGCTGTACAGAAACTGTGATTTGATATCTCATTCACAGCCCAGCTGTACAAGAACTCTGTTTAGTGCAAAGCTTTGCAAAAAGGAAAAAAAAAAAATATCTTATTTGACCATGAACTTTAGATGATCTAGTTAGCGTTACTGTCAAGCATCCCGCGGTCTTTTTGAAAAGCAGGACTTGTCCATGTTGCCCTCTGGCCAACTTCAGTGGGATTGAAGCACTAGCGAGAGCCATCAAACTGCCTGACAGCTTGTCACCAGTGAGACTCCATTAATTTACACACATTTTCCACTGTTTGGCATTTACCATGATAACTCTTTTCTTTCCAAGCAGCTCCTGTTTGCATTTAACACTCGGGTTAATTTTCATCAGAGTTTAAATTTAGCCATCAGTTATTTCAGGGGAACTGTCAGCCAACATATGGAGGAAAAAAATCCTTCTGAATTTATAATAAAGTGGAATCTGTTGAATGTGAAACAAAAAGCAACTGCAATATACTGCAAGGCCCCGATGGGGGGACCAGGGTCAGCAAAGAATAGCAGAGTGGATTAGTTGTTCTATTCACCAGAGTGGCACCTGAGCACCTCAGGAGCTTCTTGATATATCAAAAAATGATGGAAAGACACAGTTCAATTTGTCCCCCTTTTATAAAGGATAATTAACCTGTCAGTCTTGCTACTTTAACAGCTTCATTAAATTGGAGCAGAAATGGGTGCAGGGAGCCCCTGTCTTTTTCCAAAATGAGCACAGGGCACTTGTTTAAATTGTTGAACAGCACCTTCTTCCATCTTCCTCTCCCTTAGAAAAACATGATGTTATTTTAGGGTATTTTAGGTGAAATTGAGCACCCTTCCTTAAAATTTAGCACTAAGCTTGCTCTCAGGTGGCTAACACTAGGAATCATTTTAACTCCAAAGGATGAAAATAATCAATTCCACCACATGAATAAAACTCCATGGCCAACGAGAACAGAATTTCAGCACCTGAACAAATCAAAAGGAACATAATTGGAAGTTATTACCACTGCAAATTTCCTGAAAGAATAATAAAATAATAATAAATAAAAGAATAAAAAAAAACTTACTTTATTTGTATGAATTATTTTTATGGACTGTTTTGGTATCTTTTAATCATAAGTGACCTACTAATGGAATAATGGGACTACCCTCTAATTCTCTACTTACAGACCCATAAATGCACTTTCATTTTAATATCAACATTCTATTTTTAGAATTGTATACAGATTTGTAACTACATTTAGAAGTCACTTTAGATTTAGTGTTTTAATTTTAATTTTAAAACTCAGGCACAGAGACTGAAGATATTAACATGCCAGAGCAGATTAATGTGACACACACTGGACTTTAGCTAGATGAATATGCACAACTGGTTTGCCCCACACATGAATAAAAGCATAAAGATAAATTAGTTTAAAATATGGTATTATGATTCTCAGTCTTATGAAACAAACTAAATACCTACTAATCTGAAGTTGTGGGAAGTGTTCATCCACGTAACAATATAAGAAAGTTTTTTGTACTTTAAGTAATGGAGAAGCTTAATTTTCTGTTATTTACTGATCTCTGGCCCTTTGTAAAAAAGCAGCTGCATATGGATAAACTGAAGTCTGAATTTAAATACTGCATCATCAGGAATCGATTTCACAAAACACAGCTTGATGTACACTTTTAATTAAACATTTGTATTACAAAACTTTACAGCTGGTGAAAGGCTAAATTTTTCCTTCAGGCATTGCTATCTTTTCTGGTTTTATTTATAATATTTTTTTAAAGAAGATATCTGGTGGCTTTTTAGCCTTCATTATGTAGATAAAAGATGTACAGCCCCAAACTTAACATAGTAATTGATTTGGCACACTTTGTATCATTCCAACAGGGACCACTGTCTACCTGCATTTGTAAATAGAAATTAAAAGCTTGATAGTCTCTTCCACAGTGTTACTGGGAGAGTCAGAGTGAAATTCAAAATGGCAACTGCTCTTGCCACTGGTGGTTTTCCAACTTGTACACTGCCTCAAAAATTGGGGTTGTAGACATGGAATGTCATTATTTCACCAGAGCCCTGACATCCTACTTTTTGATACAACTTGGCATGTTTGTTAGCTTTTTCTTTTAAAGAAAAGCCCAGGGGCCAGAAAGAGAGGAAGAATCCTGTGCTCTGTTAGATATGCGAGCAGGGATAGCAGGAGAGGCACAGCAGTGAGGAAAGGAAATGGCTCAAATTCCTTGTGAAATAATGTTAAAAGTGTTACAAAGGCAACAGAAAGGAAAAGCCATCAGTCAAGGCTTATTGGAAATCCACTAAAAGGAGATGAGTACAGAAGTTGTAAAGTTTGAGAAGGTGCTACATAGATCTTGCTCTGTATTTGAAGCATAGGGGAGAGCCTCACAGTAAGGATTCTATAATGAAAACATATCAATTTGGTGCCTAATTATTAAAAAAAAGTATGGATATGGAGGATATGTATGGATATATGGAGGTGTGTATGTGCATGTGCATATAAATCACTGTTTATATAAATAACTGCCTTTCCCTTCCATTTTCCAGCACTCTTTCTCTTTTACCTGCTCAGATTGGATGATTCAGTTACTTTATACTATTTTTTATATCATACTCTTACCCAATTATATTGCTGGTTTAAATTTTAGTGAAATATCAAAAAGATCTCCTATAAGAAAATACATTTACCAATGTAATTTAGTAAAGTGAGTTACTTTAGTGTTCACTAAAAAAAGTGTTGCAAAAGTCTAAATTAGAGGAATTATGACTACTATGACTGGTAGTAGGAAAGCCAGAAAGCTCAGCTAGCTATGGAAAGAAAACACATATGGACATTCCTGTTTAAATAAATGCTTAAATTGTCTTATATTTAATAATTATAATTCATACACTTTAAATCATGGGTCAGCTGTTCAGTAGCTGCAGTGTCTTTATAAAACACCAGAAAAATTTTTCTTTTAATGATTGTATTTTAAATTGAAATTGCTTTGTTCCAGACTTAAAATGAGAAATACAATTAAAAGACAATGAGAAACATAGCGCTTGCTGTCCAATGTTTTGAATGGGTATTAAGATTCACTAGCTGTCCTCATATAAAGCTGAAACCATATTAACATGGGGGTTGTGTTAACATCCAAACCATAGGCCAAGTCAGTTTTCGGTCAAAGTTGAAAAATCTTGGTTGATTTTATATTTAATTGTGGTTTCCATGTCCCTCTTAGCCCGACGTTCTGCAAGATAAAAAAAAAATTTAGGAGTACTTAATGCAGTTGGGCTTGCAAAACAGGATCTGGAACACATCAATGCTTGGCTATCATTCCTTGTCTGGAGAGAGGAAAACACTCCAATTTATTCTCTCCTGATCTAAAAGAAGGCAGGTTGTTCCAGTGGTGTTATAAAATTCCAGCCCAGAGGAAACTTACTGGTAAATCTCAGAAAATACAGTAGTGTGGGTATACTTGGTAGTATTCCATCCTACATTGCATGAAAGTTTTTCATAAAGCCAATACTAACAAGTATGATCTGACCTGATCCTCAGTGCAAATTATTCCTAATTCTAGTGAAATGCTAAGTTCAAATACTGGTACCTTTTTTCTTTTAGAGCTCTTCCATACTCATGCTTCAAGTTTCTAAGCTCCTTCCTAAAGCAAGTTGCATCTGGTACCCATCCAGCAGAAACTCAATCAAGTGATAGAATTGTAAATCTGCATGTTCAATACACAGAACAGATATTCAAGGGATGTAAAAACTATCAAATCCATCTTTTTGCCATCAGAAAACCAAACTTAAACACATTTTCTCCATAATGGTTTTAAAAGACCTATTACATTATTTCCACCACTTCCCTTTTTTTAGACTAAACTTTCTGCCTCCTTATTTTTCCCTGTGATATTTAGACCAACATTATCACACTTGGGCTTTAATCCCTTTTTCTCCTGCTTCAGTTGGTGTTTATGGCTAATGCCTGAAAGGTATCAACAGGATGAGACTAGTGATGTTTTACATTGATGAGTGAGGGTCTGAGAGAGGCTTAATCCTGGAAGGGACTGCAGAGGAAGGGAGAGGTTCCTCTGGGCTTGCAGTGTCAAAAAATCCATATGAGTAATACTGGTCTTTTGGTGAGGACCATATAATTTAGATAACATATATGTAAGGCACCTCAAGGACTCCAGAAAAGAGAACAAAATTTGAATTTAGAGCAGTTGGTGAGTAAGATACAGTGACAGATAAGAGAAGAAGTTGTAACAGCCTGTCTGTAGACTTTGCTTTTCTCAGGGACTTTTGAGTTTGCTTGGACAGACCAGAACAAACACTTGAGAGAGCTGACAACTTCCCATAGTTTTGGAAAAGCACTATGGCCACTTTTGAAATAGATTTTTGACATGATCTTTTAAGGGTGTAAACGGCAAATATTTGATTAGATTATGGTCTCCCGACCCTCTTACTTTTAATGGGCATAGAGAAGTTAGAACTAATTATTTGGTAACTGTCAGATTTTTGTCCACCGTAGCATGAAATCCTGTTGTGATGAGCATGTGATAACTGACAAAAAATAATCATCTGCTATCAAGCCTGAGGTTCTGCAGCTGCAAAAAAGAGCAGTCTCATGAAATGAGCAGTCCCATAAAATGTCAGTGATGCTACTCACTGGAGAAAGATTGCAGCATCACAACCTTACACAGCCATCTAAAGCAATAATGTGATGCTATAACAAAACAAAGTAGACAGTATAGATGGGAATGACAACCACAGTATAAATCCAATCCCACACTTCTGAGAATAAAACTGACTTTCTCATTGATCTTCTTTTTGAACACATTAATGTTTGCTTTTATTATTTTGTGGATGTATATGCATGTACTGTGTACAGTACCTTTGCTATTAAGCACTACAGAAGGATCTTTTATATTTTAAAATTATTATTTTTTCAATTTGAATGCTTTTTCAGTGTTTGAAACTTTTATTTTTACCAATATCTATCCACAAATTCCAGTTGTTGGGGTGTGACACCTATTCTGGCACATGCAGTGGTATAGTTAAGGAAAAGTCATTTTTTGTTGACATGTAAAGTTCTAACCACAGTGCAAATAAAACGTCTCCTTTCATAAAATAATTTTACATGACAGATATTTTATTAAAAGTGTTGTTTACGGCTGTGATTTATTGTACATGGTAAAAATAATGAAAAAAAACAACTGCATATTTATCCAGGACAAAAGCATTTATATCTCAAAAGGCAGTTGGGATTCAACATTGAAATCAGTATTTCAAAGACTGATGTGTCTGCATGCATGTAGTGTGGGTCCTTTTTTCAGAATGCTGATTACAGAGGAACCAAAGCTTTATTATCCAGCTAACCAAAATAAGCAATTCCCCTCAAATCTAATTTTATCCAGCTCTGTATTCTAACTCTAGATAGGTAAAATAAATACCTGTTGTTGGAACAGTTCACTCAGCAGAGTTTTAGCAGCAGGGATGGAAGGAATTTAGATAAAGAAAAGAACCACATGGGCCACTGACAAACGTGGAAAGGTAGTGGTGATGCATTGCTCACTGGTCATGTGATTAGAAGGAAACCACTGTTCACTTCTCTTCCCCAGATTGCTGCAGAAACCCATGCCCTTCACTGAACTCCCTGACCTCCAGACTGAGTCCTTGTGCTTCCTGTCTGGTAAATATAAAAGTTTTCTGTGTAAATAAGCAAGTTTGGTGAGAAAGAAAGAGGAACCCATCCTAAATTTATCTGGAACCCACAGACTATATACTTAAAAAGACATATTATCCTGCTTCACTGACTTAAAAGTGGAGGAAAGACCTGTCTGGGGTCTGACCTGCATGAGGCCATCAAGATGATCCTACTACTTGCAAAATTCAGAGTTAATCTTTCAGGAGAGTGAACTCTGTGTTCAACCAAGGAGACACAATTGACTTGCCTTTGTTTAGATTTTTCTTGGGGTGGTCTGCTGCTAATGCTCAGAAGGCAGTGGGTGTCTTAAATACTGATGGGAATCTCTGTCCAACTCTCCATGACAGAATGGAGTTAGTGAGGCTAAATGACAATTGAAGTTTTCAGCTCAGGTCCTTTGTTTGTAGCCACTTCTACCACCATATATATTCAGGATTAGGAGTCCATGCCATGGGCCAAAATACAATCATGAAACAGCTTTTCCGTGGTCAGAGATAACCTAGCAACGTACATTTTCAGAAACTTTGGAACTGCAGGGGCAGACACTCCAACAGTAATTTAACTCTTACTATCTGCTTTGGTATGTCAAACCTATCATACTGCTTTGAAATGAGAATTTCTTTAGGTTTATAAAGGTAAAGGAAATCCTGAGCAGATATCAAAACATGTTCAAGCTGCTGATGAAGTAGAGCACCCTGCTGTGCTAACATACTACATGTTTTTGAGGCAGGGAACAACTGAGTGACTACTGTATAGTACTGTTGTACCCCAATTTATATGCAAAAAAAATTAGCAACCTGATATAAGTGCAGAAGCTGAATCATTCCCTATCCCAGTGTACATAGCTCTGAAGTGTTATTTCTACTTACAGATCTGCCACTTGCATAAACCCCATCTTTCAGCTCCTCTTAGGAGAATGCTCAATGCTCAAAGCTATTTTCAGGTAATTCAGGATTCATTTCTACTTCTAAACACATTATGAAATTGGAAATTTGTGTAAGAATATATGCCTTTGGAGAGGATAAAATCAAGCAACTCTAGATAGCTCTCCTGGGAACTACAGAGGCAGTAATTCAGACACAAAGGCTCTTCTAATTCCTCTGTCCCAGTGGTGCTCAACAGATCAGCCTGTGTGAAGTGCTCTCCTTCTCAGAGAACCCTCTTGTCTGGCTTGAGAAAACCACTGTAAAAACGGATGTTTGAAAAATTCAACTCCTATTGATCAACAGATCAAATATGTTTATTTTCTCTGGAAAAATAACTCTGTGAGCACTGTAGTTTTTTTGTTTTGTTTTGTTTTCAACAAAGCAGATCAATCTTGAGTTTCTTTACTGCATTTCTTGTATAAGAGTTAATAAAAAACTCTTTACAATTTACAAATCTCAGGCAATTTACAAAAAAGATGATTGTAACTTATTCTCTTGCTATTACACTTGTAAGCTCTACAAGGCAATACATACTTGATGTATTTGTATTCCACTACATGAGATTTCTCTCTTCAGCAGCTGGTACCTGGATATTTATGCTGTGCACTGATTTTCTTAACTGTGAGTGCATCTAAATGTAAAGAGTTGAATATATTTTAATAGTATTCATAAGTCTGTGAACATGGTGTTACAGTTACAGTTAACTGCTTGTGCACAGTTAAAATTATTAATACTATTAAAATTTATTCAACTCTTTATATTTAGATGCAAGCCTATTAAAAACCTACTCCTGACAAACGGAAGCTCTGTTCCAGGTAACCTGATGCTTTGTTATTTCCCAATATTGTTGCTGTCTCCATTTGCTGACAGAAGTAATCTACACACAATAGATTAAGTCACATATTTCAGTAACCACCTCTGTCTTTCCAAGTGAACGACCCCCTATGCCTGTGTATGGGGAGGCTCTGGGAAAGGCACCTGTGGTGAGGAATGAATATTCTAATGTTTCTGAACCTTTTGGTGAAGGTGAAGGGGGCTTGTTGAAAACATTGCTGTGAGCAGATGGACCCCTGAAACCATCTGCTATCGAAGCAACTAAATGTTCAATGATGCATTACGAAATTATTTAGCTCTCAAAGAGCCTGAAAGTAGTTAGTAATGATGGCATCTGTACTGAGAGCAAACAACCTATTTATATATGATCTATCACTTCATAAACCATTTTGAGACCATCTTTCCTTAAAGCAGCAGTAATCTTGTTGACTCCCAGAATAAAATACCAAGTTGTGTGCCTGAACTTGCAAAATCCTATATAGTTAATTTTTCCTTCTTGTAAGAGCACACTCTTTGCTGGTATGTGCTGGAATGTAAGCTTGTTTTTTTTGGTAGAAAGGATTGCACTGTGTTCTAGAGCTGCTGTATCAGTGCACAAGTGTAACAAGTACGAAACAATCCCACAGAACAGTAATGTTTTAGCTCAGTCTTAATCTAATAAGGATCTTATGCTTTTATTCCTGTGAAAAATTTCAGCCTATTTAGTTGTATTAGTAAAGTAATAGGTATTTAGGAATCAAGGCTTCCAAATATGAATTCATTTGCTTATCTACTTAGGTGATTCTTATGCATTATATAGTTACCATGGGAACTATTAAAACTTGTTTTTGTGGATTTAGTTATGTCCCATGTATGTAGTCAATTGCTTACTAACTATATAAAGATATTACACATTGTATTATAGATATTTTTGCACCTGAAAAGCACTGTATTTTTAATTATTATTTTGTTTCACATATTTCTACAAGAAATAATCTTCAGATGAAAATCTATTCCAGTCTAAGTGATATTATTTTTCTACTCCAGATAATCAGAACAGAGGAAGTAATTTTTTTTTGTTCACTTACTCTCAAAATTACTAAGCATATTTAGAAAGTGATCATCTGAAAGGTCTTTCAGCTATATAATATAGCTATATATCACCTGTATTTCAGTAAAATCTCTGCATATAAATATGAGGAAGTGCAGCTTCAAGTTTTAAGCAGAAAACCCCATTAATATCAACAGTAACTCATCAACATTAATATCCATCAGCTTTTCTGGTCCAATATCTTTGTTGAGGTTTTGCAAGTTATTTTAATTCTTTATTTGGAAGAAACAGTCCTAGTATAGAAAACAAGGAAGGTTTTGCCTAAGGAAACACATCAGACTAATGTGCAAACTGTAATTAAGTAAAGCTGATAAGGCCTAATTTGGGCATGGGCAAGTCCCTTCACAAGTGTGGACTGACTCATTCCCAAAACCTTCACTGAGGCAAAATTTATCCTCTTGCAGAGGAAAAGACACATTGCTCATCACTGAAAATTGAGGAGCAGTCAGCTAGATACACTGACCATATTGAGCTGCATTCTGATTTCTTACTCTACTGGCTCATTTACTGACCTTACAGCCTTCCTTGATAACTGCTCCACCCTCCCAGCTTAGAGCAGCCCCTGCTGCAACCACCACCTCCCCTGGGATGCTTTCCAGCCTTAGGATGGCACTGCCTAGACTGCAAGCTCAGTCTCTAGAAGAGATCCATGCACCTGAGAAATCTGGAGCTTTGCTGTGATAACTCATGCTATGGAGAGGCAGAGCAGCTCCCACCAGCTCCCGCAGCACACACCTCTTATAGAGGCTGCACACAGACTGTTCATGATCCAGCTCTGAATAGAGCCTTTGCCATGTGCTTCTACCCCCAGAAAAAAGTTACTCTATGCATATTTAAAGAAAGCAAACCTTGCTCAGAACAACATAGGCCTAAGTCTCTTTAATTTGCAGGGAGAAACAAATACTTCAGTCCCAAATATTTTGTTGTGGACCATTTCAAGCTTAATTTGACTTTATTTTTCTGTGTCCTACCAGTTAAGCTTCAGTTTTTTCAAATTAACATATAGAAAAGGTGTTATTAAACTGTTACAGTGTTTAAAGTTGTTATAAACTTAATGTGACACAGCATAAATTTATTCCTTACACACTTTTGAAATGTGAGCATGTGGGAAAGGGAAGATAAGACCAAATATCTTCTTTAAATCACACCTTTTTCACAGAATTAAAATGTGAAGATTTGCAGGAGTCTAAGTGTTTGGTGGAATACTCTCCCCACTCTCCTTCTCTATGGACTTCAGGTCTACTTGACATGGAGAATGCAATGCGAGTAGGACTGAAAGAAAAATTGCCCCCCTGATAGCTACACATACCACAAAAATTAGAGGACTGAAACAAAAGGCTGACTGGTCTGGCTGACACGCTATATCCCTTTCCTCTCTACCACCTGTCAATCAATCACCAGTCAATCACACAAAGCCACAATCAGCCACTTAATGACAGCCAGATGGCATCTACTTCTCATGAACTGTACTCCTGAAGTCATACTCGCTCCCTGTAACTAGCAGCATTTCCCATCCCGGGTAATAATGAGGTGTTTTTTGTATTCAGACACAGCCGTAGTGCCCAGCACCTCTGACAGGATGCCCCTGTGAGCAGAATACGTGCTCTGCCACACGCGTTGTTTAGCTTCAGTGCAAGAATCAATGCTGCTTCATCCCTCAAACTTTGATCAGGGACAGGCTCACTGGTTTGTGAATAAGAATTGAGAATATCTTGAAAATTTTAGCTGGTGTTCATTCTGCCTCCCTTATTTCTCTGCAGTCCTGATACAGGGAAGGAATGCATACAGACACCAACGTGATCTTCTTCACACCGGTTTACCAATGATTTCAACCTTGACCCAAAGGGAACACTTCTTCTGGAAGTGACAGGTAATTTAGCTTTCTTGCTTAGTTCTGGGGCTCTCTTGTGGTGAATTATGTATAGTGCTTCTGTGATATGGACCTTTGTCCATGAAGGAACCAGACGAGGCTGTTAAACTGCTTTTAAAGGCATTTTCTCCATAAACACCCAGCAATCACGAGGGTCCTTTTTAAGAAAAAATTTCTGCCTCAGGAAAAAGTGGCAAACTCTGGTTTGAAGTGATTAAGTTTGGGCCCATCAAGCATAAAGCTCAATTCAGGCCCTGCTGGCAGTGCTTTTCACTGAACTGAGGGGAGGCCAGAGATTTTTCTCTGTTAGGTGATGGTTATTCTGATAGTACATTACAGCAGGTACATTTCAGTGACATAACTGAAGTTACAACTTGGCCTCTAAGGAAAGTAAAAATCTTCTATCATCACCATACACTCTCTGAGAAATACTCAGAGAGTGTATGGTGATCATAGATCTTTGTTTTCTAAGATGCTTTGAATCCAGTGTAGCTGGAGAGATTTTATGACCAAACTGGAGATACATGGTTCTGGTGTGTGAATTTTAGCCTGGGATGGCCCCATTACTGACCAGTTCTGCAGCATCCAGCAGCCCCCACCTTCTTTATTAAAAACTGCTTGGAAATGGCTCTGTACAGCTGAGAAAGATAAGAACTGTGTTTTATTTAGTGAGGAATAACTATGGATTGCATGACTTGTGTGACCACATTTCAAGTGACCACATTTAAAGGGACCTTTAAAAGGGTACAAGCTCCCTACGCACAAGGAAATAATTATGTTTGCTGCTCAACACAAAATTAGCTTGTTCAGAGTTCTTTCCAGAGTTCATTCAGTTCTTCTTGGCAATTTCAGCTCAGGTGCATCCCTCCAACTAACTCTTCTCTCACTTCAGGGAATCTTCCAGCTGTATCAGGAAGACCTTCACAAGAAGATTCCTCCCTGCATTTCTCCCAGGCTTACATTTGTCGCCATACCAAAGACATACCAGTGTTAAATATATAATTTCTTTTCTTGGCAATTTTAGAAGCTTCTCCCTCAAGAAATCTTGGAGGCAGATTCCTTTCAACTCAAGGACAGGCAGATTTTATCCATTAAAGATGGGATGTAAATGGAGGCAACCTTCCACAACATCCTCCCCTCCCCACATATACATACATTTCCAGCCTGGTTTCTGGAGTGCAGACAGAGAATCTCATTAGGAATCTAATATAATAAGGGCATGTAGATACTGGGGTTGGGGGTTGGAAATCAGATTAGCTTCATTACTTTATTCTGCACCTCACAGCGCTTCTGCCAGTGGACAATTGCATTAGATCAGAGAGGAGATCAAAAGGCAAAAACTCCCCAGAAATGCTGCTGCTCACTGTCTGAGACAGGAATGGGAAAAGTGCACTGTTGGAGGACACAGACCCACAGTAGATACCTGACACATTTTGGAAGGGCAGTAATTTTTTTCTTTGAACTTTGCCTATTGAGCTTTTGGTGCTTGCTAGGCCAGTCTAGATTCCAATGCACAGAGACATGAAGGAAACTAAACAACTTGTTCAAGTGTAAGCAAGTAGACACCCAAAGAGCCATGAGAGAAATGATACTCTAAGTGCCAGACAGGTCCTACATGCAGAGCTCTAGTGCTTCAGTCACCATTGTCCTTTCCATAGGCACTTCACCTTTCAGCTTGCAAGCAACAGCTCCGTTGAGTTACCTCCTTCAGCATGTATAACCTGAGAAAAGAACACAGAGTAGAGTGTGTGCTACTTGCCTTATAAAATAGTAGCAGCCTGGTCCAGTTCAACACCCTCCAGGAGCAGTCTTCCATTACCAGTTCTGAGGGGACACAGTGACCACAGAGGCAGCTTAACTGGCTGCCCTCAGTTAATTCACTCCACACAGTCCACACAATCAAGGTCTGACATAGCTCCTTCAGTCCTGAGAGTGAAGCCCAGACTCCCATCTCATCTCTTCTCATATCACACCTTGCCTGGCAGTCACGGGAAGGGGGCTGAATACGACCTCTTGGCACAAGAAATGCCATGTCCTCAGTAAAGCACTTTAACATGCTCCTGAGTCGCACTGAGGGACCAGTCACTGTGAGTTTTTGCTGTTGTCAGCAGAGAACCAGGAAGATGATGTTCAGCAACTTCTACTCCACATCTCTAGCTTCACTTTAAAGAAGTCTAGACACCTGAATCTTGATCAGAGAGCAAATTTGAAAGACTGACTGGGACAAAAGCAGTATAAGAAGTCCCTGGAGCTCAGTCAGGGCAGGTAGGCCATGCTGGTTGTATCCAAAAATCCAAACCCAAAGCATTACTTCTATTCTTTTTCATTTGCTAGCATATATCTTATGCACAGTTGGTGCTTTTTTTTTTCTTCCACTGCCATTTTCTTCTTCATTGCTCCCTATAGTTCTGTAATTTAAGCAGGAAAAAGAAATGCTGCATGTTAAATGCTACTCCTATGACAAAAAGTCTACCCTCTACATATCACAGAAAGGAAAATAAAAGGGGAGAAGAAAGTTGAGACAAAGGTGACTAAATCAGAAATATAGAGTGGAAATACAACTTCTATTAGAAACCAGGTATTGCTTATGAAAACAACTTGTAAGGAAGTAAATGCACTGTCAACCACCTAATGCTCACAGGATCAGCTTACTCAGACTACCATACACTTGGTGGAAGTGTTACAGAAGTCCTGAATTCTATTTTATAATTGCTTCAAGATTTAATCAAATGTCAAATTAAAAATCATCTAGCCATTTGTCCTAGAAACAGAGAATTTTTAATAGTCCATTTTTGTTTCATAATCTAACAGTCTACAGTTTGCAGACAAAAGGATCACAATCTAAATCTATAAAAACCTAGAAGTGCTGTTTACATGAATAACGAGGTCATGCTCTTTATTTATCATTTCTATTTACTGAGTCTAGAACTCTGTAGAATGCAAAAGGAATACAAGTTTTTATAGGTCATGCCAAGTTCACATATACTGCAGAACTTCTTTATAATTTAGTAACATAAATGAACATATACTATAGTACTCAACTGCCCTCATGTCTCATATTCTACGCCTTTCAATACAATTTTATCTAGTAAAAAAATGTTTCCATAATTTCAAAATATGTATGCTCATCTATTAGTTTTATCCATCCAGCAAGTGCCCAAAAAGATCATCGGTTTGTCCCAGCCTTTATATTTATTCCTGTCAAATTCCTCTTCTACTGAGAAATTAAGAGTTCAATTCTACAGTTGTATGTTAGAGCCATTAAAGGTATGCCAGTAAAGATTTTTATTACCATGAGTGAAAAATATATCTGCTTCTTCAGAAAGACTTTTGCAGATGACAGAGAAACAGAAGGTATTAGAAAAAATAGAACAAGAAAAAAAACCTGAGCACTCAGGGGTAAGAAAAGACTAAACAAAAACAAGTTGCTTGAGGCAGTCAATAACAGAAATACTCCAATAATAATGACAGCAATAGGAAGATTTTTCAAGCTGCTTTTTCTCAAGTCTATACAGAAAAATCTATACTGCAACTTTTGCTGTCAGGGTATCTCTTTATATATTTTTCCATATTTTCAAAGGTCTAGTAAAAAGCATGCTTTAGGGTTTCTACAGGCATCATGTACTTTATCCCTACCCTTCCAACACCAATCAAATAGAAAATATTTTCCCTGAATTCCTCTCATGCTCCCTTTTCTCCTTGTTTCCAGGAGCATGTTGGAAATTCCACAATTTGCCTGTGTGTTAACTTCTGAAGTGCCAGAAAGGGCCTGAAGGGAAAATGACTGATCTTTTAAGAATGGAGAATTCCTTTCTTAAAAGCTCAAGTCATTGGGCAGCTTTAATTAAAAATTGTATTGATTTTTTTCCATTGCTTTTAATGACAGGCACTAGTCTGTGACTTCCACTGTTAGACATTGACAGTTTAAGTAGTGAAACAAAGGGCACTTATACAGCACTTAGTGCAAAATTATGACTGATTAAAAAGTAATTTGTCATGGTAACAGCATCTGCTTAGACTTCGCAAATTTTTTAATGCAGTCTTGCATGCAGTGTATGGGAAGGTG
This sequence comes from Cyanistes caeruleus, assembly GCF_971803275.1. Classification (NCBI taxonomy): domain Eukaryota; kingdom Metazoa; phylum Chordata; class Aves; order Passeriformes; family Paridae; genus Cyanistes; species Cyanistes caeruleus. The sequence continues at coordinate 100,640,728 of NC_141702.1, forward strand.
TGGTACATGCAAGTCTTCACAACCATGTCCCTCAGCAATTTCAATGCATTATTAAAGCGCCATGTGAGTCACGTTTTTTGAGCAGATGTTAGTTTCTCACAACATTTGCTTGAAGAAGTTGGAGCTCTGCTAAAGCTTCAGTGTTTGACCACACAGGGAAATGCAGTAGCAGCCTGTGATGAAACTTTCTAAACATGTTACAAGTCTCAGAAAATAATCCAGTATTTAACTGTGATTTTAAAATAATTAACTCACAATTCCAGTTCCTCTGTTTTCCTCTTTCCCAAGGCAGAGACCTATCTCCAGATGTGCCAAGGGTGCTTAGCAAACCAAGGTGCAGAAAGCCAGTTTAGTTAAAGCAATGTCGCTCAGCTGCTCTCAGTAGAGCACGGTTACCAGCATCCAAATGCCAGTCCAATGGAGATACAAGCAGAATTTTAAAAATCACCTATTTACATTAATTAGTGATACTTCCTAATAACAGTAATATTGTAATTCACATACAAACATCTACAGAAATGGCACCAACAGTCACAGTGTAGGGCAAAGCTGAAAGAGATTTGAGAAATTTGAAGGACATTGAGCATAGAAATGACAGTGGGTGGAATTTGAATATTGCCCTCAGGCCAGTGTCAAATTCTAGGGCAAACAAGCAGTCTGCAGTCTTACTCTTCTGCATGAGTACACAGAGGGTTTTATATTTGCTAATTCCTTTGAAAGAAGCTCCAATTGCATATTCTAGACCATTTCCTTTGCATCATACACATGTTGGAAGCTTCAATCATTTTCTTGAGGCATTTACCCTCTATAAGCTGAGCCTAAACATTATTTCCAGAGATGGTTGGTGTGCTTTGCACTATTTCCTCTCCCTTTGTCTGGAAATTACTGGGAAACATTTTTTTTTCAGAAAGATCCACTGTGTTCATTGTTCCTGGCTTCTTGACTGCTGTTTCTAAGCTGCCATATTTAATGGACTTCAGATCAAGCTCCAGAAAGTACTTTGTCCACAAATATATGCATGTGTATATATTTCATACATTTGCATTACGTTTACTCTAGACATGTAAAAATGGCCTCCTACTTTTATTTTCTTGTACCTTTTGCCCAGGTTTCAACTTCCTCTCTTCAGAGGGTGTGGTATTGGGCCCCTTTTCCACCTGCATTTAAGATCAATTTGTCCAAAAACCTATTTTGAGGAAGGAGAGAGTCTAATAGCTCAAGAATTTGGAAAACATAGGAAGAAAGAACACTATTTCTCATAAAGCAGAATTATTCTTGAGCTGGTAGTGAGATAACAGAGTATCTACTGTCAGTATAGCTTTTGATAAGACAATATTAGCCCTTTCAAGTGCTATTAAAATGAATTTGAGCCAGCATGGAATACTTCTACTAAGCCAGCACTTTATACCATGCTAACAATGAGGTTTTAATTTCTTGTCAATCACTCTAGAGTCAGTCTTATTCTACAGAATTTTGTTTAGAAGTTCATGTTCATTAGTGTAGAGATACATAAGTCAACAAAGAGGTGTTTTCTCCTGACAGTCAAGGCCCTTGATTAATATTATTTATAAAAATATTGTACTTCCCCTTCCTCGCAGAGGTTACAGATAGAAGTTAGTTCAGCTCCTTCATTTGCTGTTTTGTTTTCAAAAAATCAATCTGCGTCATACTCACTCATAGTAGATTGCTAGCAACTCCAAATCCATAAAAAGAGGGGAGATGAAAATTCCAAATGGCCAATGATCTTCACATTAATTTGTTAGCAAGAAAAGACGTGGTCAGACTCAGAAATATTTGGGTCTGTTGTAACACCTGGAAATGTTTTCTTACTGGTTTTTTTCCCATATCTGATTCCTGAGAATGTTTTTATTGTTCTCTGGTCCTCAGACAATTTACCTGCTAGAGCCTCTTCAGGTTAAAGAAGAACCAAATTCTGGCTGAAGTTCATAACTTATAGATGGGTGCATTCCCTTTCCTGACAAGGAGACTGGCCTTAAAAATTCCAGTTTGGTACAGTTGCACAGTGGTGTGATTTTAAATAATTTCCAAGATATAAAGGATGTTTTTCCCTATTAATATGAATTGAAATAGTTGAATTATTTTGACATTTTTCTGAAGCCTTTTCTGATCTTTTAACACATATCAGAAGTGTCAAATTTTAGTTGTTTGTAACTAAGTCAAATGAGTAACAATCTCAATATTTGATGTAGTTATAAATAACTAAACACTGAGTTTTAGTAGGATTAACAGCTGCAATACCAAGCAGTCATAGCTGATTCTCTTCCAATCAACGACAGATTGTTGCTTGGAAGTTTTCTATAAATTTTGGCCTAGATTTTAACTTAATGGTAACTGACTTACGTGCCATAAAAATTCATAAGATATGGAAAACAGCAAATGAATCCTTTGTATGTGAACTGTAATTATGTATATTTTGTATGTGGTGAAGAAACTAACCATGTAAATGATGACAGCTAATTATATACAGCTCTCCTGGGCATCAGTATCACTCTCCCTGACAGCATACTCCTCTTTAAGGGTTTTCCTTCTTTGTATATAGGCCACTATTTCTGAACATTCCTTAAGGGAATTATGCTGTTACCTTTGCACTGGTTAAATGAAAACTAAATGTCTTTTATCAAAGAAATCCTTAGTGTAATCTAACTAATTTCTCCCTTATTGTGTTAATGAGTCAAATCCAGCTCTTCTCCTTACTGGTGTCAAGCCAAACTAATTCCAGTGATTTCAATGAAGTTGCTATGGATTTACACATGCAAAGCTGTCAGTAGATATTTGGCTGCTGGTTTCGCTCCCCTGGGAGAGCTGGAGATTACAGCCTGCAGAAAGAACAGTGAATTATATTGGGTCAGACCAGGGTCTGCCATGGAGAGGGTGGGAGAATGCTGTGTGTGAGGAATTTGTGGGAAGTAAACACTTTAAAATCTCCTGTGGAAGAATTCCTTCCAACTTCTTCCAGCTTGAAGGAAGGGGGAAGTGTGCATGGTGAGAAGAGCAGGGGAGGGCAATGCAGGGATGAAGAAGGTCTCTTCATAAAAACCTAACTTGCAGTATTTCTTGTAGAATTGATTAGTATTTCAGAAAAGGTGTCTGGAGACATTGTCTACAGGTGGCCACAGCCATTTTGACATTCCTGCATCTTTGGAGCACTGTTAATTTCCAAAGCTGTTCTGACTTTTCACAGATAACTTGCTCTAGACTTTCCCAAGACTGAAAGTCTGCAGAAGAATCTATACCTTCAGGAATTACAGGAGGACTAATGACAGTGCAAGGTGCAGCGCTTGTGTGTAGATTTGTTGTGAATTTCAAAGATAAAGGTTGAGGTTATACACTCTTCCTTCTGCCCTGATCCTCTTGAAATTTTGGAACTGGACTGAGAGAGATGGGGATGATACTCACCTGTATTACTTTGTGGTTAAAAATTTCTCATGCTAATCCTAAAAGGTAACTTCCTCTCATCGCTGTTTTCGTGATCCACAAGGAGATCTTCTTTGAAGCATTTGGTGAACACTTCTAACTGGAAATATCCTGGGCATGCAGTGCAGGTAGTCCTTTACACAACTCTGGACCTTGCCATGTTGCAATAACATGTCTGATATAACTCTCACTAGTATCAGATAAGATAAAAATTGAATGGGTATGAATATACATATAGACATGTGAATGCTGTCTCTTGGAGGCCTTGCAATTTCTGAGCTTGCTTGTCAGAGACTCTGCATTGCTAATAGATTTTCTGATTCTCAGTGTTTCTTCAACTTCTCTCCTTGAGCCCCAGAAGCTTGTGGGGAACCCAGACACGTTATCTTATTCTTGCTGGAAATGCAACAAAGTACATTTCCTCTTTAATGAATCCCCATGGTAAAACCAAATCAAGTTTGCATCTCCTCATAAATTTGTTTCGGTATTTCTGCTATTGCAAAGGATCAATGATTGAACTTTGCTTTCTCCCCTGCTGTCAAAGCCACTTCAGTGCTGACCAGGCAGCCTGTTCTCCTCTTATGTGCAAGACCAAATCCAGCATTAAATGTGGTTTCATTCCAAACTACCTCCTGACCCTGTCACTTTCCATAAGGCAAGTCTAGTGATGCGCTTCTTCCATTTGCTTGTGTTCCTGCAGTCTTGACAATTTCAGACTTTGTACGTAAGATGTCTCAAAACCTTTGAAAACACTGACCCAATTAAAAAATAATTCACCTCAGAAGCCCCTTCTTCTTCTCATGAGCACACATATGTTCTCACCTGATACCCCTACCCCCATTTTTCAAAGTAGGTTATCTCATTAAGCAGCCATCAGTCCTATGAGTCCTAAGATGTTTGCCAAGGTCGCACAGGTAGTTTTCAGCCGAGTCAGGAGTAGTTTCCATCTCCCAATTCCCAGCCCTATGCTCTGGCCACAATTTCTTTGTAGTTATTTGTACACTCTAACAAACTGTACATTCACAGAACAAACTGTGCATCTTGAAAAATGAATACAATCAATTGTGTTCAATAGTAAGACATTTATTTTATATTTGTAGATATGTTTTTTAATTTACAGACTTTTTCATATGTTATATCAGGCTACACATGATCAGCATTTATGTTGAAGATAGAAAATGCTTTGTAATTTCAGAAGAAACATTTAACTTGGATTTCTCCTTTCTGTTATAATCTGAAACAGTGATAAAGATTTGTTGTTGTTGTAGTTTTTAATAAATAGAGAGGTTCAGCAGTCTCAGTGGGTGTAAATCAGCATTGTTGCTCATATACCAGTGGAGTTACACCATCGGTTCAAATCTATCCAGAATTTTAATGTGGCAGTGTCCCTTGCAAAAAATAAAATTAGAAAATTATCTAAAGACATCAGTTAATCCTAGATTTAGGGTACAATGCACATTTGGGGAAGGTTAGAAGAGGTATTTAAAAATTAAAGGAAATCTGAGAATGGCAGGATCTGAAATCCCTGTATATAATAAAATATGAGGGAGAGAGATACATGATTCTTCCAGTAGGTGCTTTGTTTTGAGTATAATGATATCTCAGATTAATTTTCTTTGATGTCTGCATCTTTTTTTGTTTCACGTGAAAGAAGATTTGTTGGGTTTGTGGCACTCACGGTAAACACAGGTGTCTTGGGAGAGCTGCAGGTGTTCACCCTCCTCAGCTTATTCTAGTCCCTATGGGTATGGGGGAGGGTGGGGGGGAACTTGCTTCACCAGAAAAATATTTTCTGCATGACCTTGAAAATAATGTGTAAAGCTCTGAAGCATGTGATTATGCCTTGGCATGTGATCAGTACTTGGCCAATATATGACCTAAATGTGGTTTTCAAGTGCAGACACTGGGCTTTCCCTTTAGTGTTTGCATTTATTTGTTTTTGCTTTACTTATGGCAAAAAAGGGATTTGCACATGTGTCAGTATTCACTAATACCTCCCTTCTCTAATCAGAAAGACTTCCTATATAAGTTCATACCTTGGATGTTACAGAATAATTTAATACAGACACAGAAGATGAAGCCTGAAAACTTGGCCTCTGTTTTACTTCCTTTGGCACATCCTCATTCTGTCTTGATGTCCCTATGCAGACAGAAAAGGAAATTTTGCACAGAAAGAGAAAAAACTCCCTTTCTCCTCTCTATTCATCAAAGCCCTTTGGCCAAGTAGAAACAGAATAGGCAGTTTTGCTGCTAAAACACTGCATTAGGATGATTTCTTAGCTGAGAAGGTGGCTAACCCATGCACTGGGACAAAATTCAAGCGATGCAGCTGACAACAAGATCCATCTGATTTTTCTTGTAATGTCTCTCTTGCACATCCTTCTACCAGGCACCAGGTCCTCCTCTGAGCACTGCATCATTCAGAAGGAGATGTAGGTGCTGGAAGCAGGTGAGGAGCAGGGTCACAGAGACCTGGGCCGCTCTTGGGATGTGGACACCCCGGAGAGCAATGCCCATTTGGGGCAGAAAGAGGAAGATTCCTTTCAGAGCATTGCTAATGATCTGCAGAGGAGCTGCACAGCAGTCATTTCACAGATACGATGGCAGGTCACTGCGACAGATGTTCCCAACATATGTGGAGAATTAATTACCCACTAGTAAACAAAATCTGTGATGCGGAGAGTCATTTTGTCCAAATTTCTTTCGATTTTGCTGTTATTAGGAGCTTAATTTTTCTTGATCAGCCAGACCCTCTTGAATTAAAGTGTTCCTTAATGGGCTGTACTGAACATTTTCTGAAGGGAAGTGCAGAGTAAAGTGGTGAGGAGTGGGTCAGGGAGATGAGTTTAGTTGGAAGAGTTGATTGTGCAGCTTTACCGTAGTGAGTGATTAGTCAATTATTTGATTAAAAGGTTGGATGCCAGTCATATGGTTTTTTTAGGAAAAAAAATCTAATTGTTAACTTGCATTCAACAGCATTTATGCTTAATTTTAAAACATCCAGCAGAATGCCTAAACCTTCTAGGGAAAGGATAATATTTTGAAAGAAAGAGCTTTTGACAAAAGGTTTTATTTTGCTTTTCTGTCAATAGTCTGAATGCGTTAATGTCTCAGGGCCATATTGTGCCATTGATTTTTAAGCAGAACTCCCCATTTAAATCAATGGCAAAATCTGCTTAAAAAAAAAATAAAAAAAATCAATGGCATGATATGGCTCCAGGACATTAGAATGAAATTCTTATATTCATGACCCAGATAACAAATCAGAAGGCCATAAATCCCCTGCTGTTTCTTAAAACTCATTCAGTCCATCAATACTTGTAAACTAAATAGTGCATGGAAATGAACATATTTTAATAGAAGGATATTGAAGATCAAAATATTTAGCTCCTTTTGGTTGATTGTATGCTCATAAATTATCCCCAGTGTCTTAGTTCTTGGCACATTGCTTAGAATTTGAGCTCACCTCTCTCTCTTGATCCACAAAAAGTAAATTGATATCACTGCCCTGCTGCTTATTCTAAGACACTTAATGTTTCTCCATTATTCACAATCTGAAATTATTTTTGTGTCTGTCATTTTATAGTACTAGTTTTCAAATGGGTGTGTTGAAACACATCTCCCTGACACACTGAAGTTGGCATACTTTGTAAAATATTGGGCCCAGGAACAAAATCTGTGGTTTAGCTACTTTTTTTTTTTATTATTATTTTAATCCACAACATAAAATTCATCACACTACCACAGACAGATGGAAAAAAAAATGTATAGGAAAGGTAAAACCCCTTCCCTTTGGCATTAAGAATTAATAGGGTTTTTCAGAACAACTTATTCCTCAATTTGGAAGACTGGGAAAGCTTATGAGACCCATGAACTGCTGCTGAATATAACAAGATGCTGCATTTCTCAACCACAGTTAAAAATTTCAGGTGCAGAAAGAACTTAGGTTCCAGCAATGGAGAGAAGTTAAACTTCCAGAAATTATCCAGATTAGAATAAGTGTTCAAGTGAAATCAAGGAGCACTAACATCATTATCATCAGAAAAGAGTGACTAAGGCATAGTGATGTAGCATCAAGTCTTGATTCTCTGTGAATTTTGGTTTTATTAAATAATTTAGCCTATCTTTGACTTTTCTCCTTTATAAGTTTTTCTTTACAAATAATATTTTTCTATCTCATTGCTACTTGCAAAGGACTTTGAGAAATTGCTACAAAATTCCCACAGCAATCCAAATTGTGTTTATCAATCAATTCAAAATAATTAAATCACACAAAAAATTGTAGCCACATCCTCCTTCTAAAGTACCATTTGCACATTTTTCAGATGTGAATGGGCTTGTGTTTGAACTTTAAAAGATACTAGTGCTGTTGAAGGAGTTATATTCCCAAAGGGTATCTCTGCTGCAGTGTTAGATGGAAATTCAAATCCTGTGTGGTCCTTAGACTACTCCACACAAATCCCTCCACGCACACAGATCTCTTAGGTAGGAGGGCCCACACAGAAAGGCACAGACTGGTGGTGTAGGGCTGCAGATAAGCCTGTGATGATGTTGGGGTAGAAGTTCTACTTTTGTAGGGTAGAGAGGAGAGCTCAGTTCAGCAGAGTTCACCAGCTGGAATGGCAAACTAGTGTGCTGGACCAGCCACTCCAGGTAGCTGGAGTGCTGCTTCATGCCCTGGTTACCATCACTTGGATTAGGACATCTGTGATGCAGCACATCTAAGAGACAACTAATAGAGGGGAGGAATTCATTTAACAGTTTCAGAGATCAGTGTGGCAGTGGATTTCCCCTCTCTGCAGCGGGGGATTTTAGCTGAGCGCTGCCTATGCACAGAACATAGTTAAAAATTCTTCAAGTGTGTAAATCAGAGTTTGTGTCACAAACTAATAGAAGGTTCATGAGCCAAACTACCCCTCAAGTCTCTGTAATATGGAAATGCAAGTTTTACTCAGATCATTCTCATGTTCTGATAGATCTTAGATGTAAAAGCACACAAAACCTCTATAAAGTATTTTCAATTCAGAATAACCTTGCAGTGAATTCTGTACTATGCTTCTTCTTCCTGGATCAAAAGTCTTCACACTACATGCAGAAAACATATTCAGCAGCAGACAGAAAGGTGTAAGTCACAAAATGCTTACATATGTCACTGATGAGGACAGAAAACACTCTGCCTAAAAAAGGTCTACCTTTTATTATTTTTTATTTTATTTCTTACTCTACTATTGATTTTCTGACTATTTTTTTTACAGAGCTGACCCATCACAGGAAGTGCAGAACTCTGAATAAAGGTACATGACACATGACTGCAGCTGGTATTAGTTTTCTGAGACCAGTACTCATATATTGACAGCTGACTTTTATCTAGGTAAGAGCTTTATGTGTTACATGTTTCCTTTCTTCAATATGCCTCATTTTCCAAAGAGCTGAAGTCCATCTGCAGAGAACTGCTGAGAGTAACTGAGAAATCAGTTTTCTGTTTGAAAGGGAGCTTGTGTATTTGTGTGTGTGTGTGTGTGTGTGTGTGTGTGTGTGTGTGTGTGTGTGAACCTATTGGTTTTAAATAAGAAAGAACCCAGTGGTATCTGCATTACTGATACAAAATAATGAAATAATGGCTCATTAATTAAAAGTGAGAGTACATACACATCTAAAGCTTGTTCTAAGCTTGCCATTTGCATTCACATGAAGCTACAGGACTACTGGAGTGAGGGGGGTCTACTTACCTGACTACAGGTCGTAGGTGTGATCTGCCAGTAATCAGTTAGGTCTGAAAAGTAAAGTGACCCTAAGAGAATTTTCAGTGCAATTCACGATCTGTCACAACTCCTGCTTCATTTCCTAGCTCTCATATTTGTAGAAAATAAATGTTTGACACATACAAAATCTAATTACTGGTTGGACAATCTTCAAATCACACCAAATTAAGATGTCAAAACTTAGCAAGCACCACCACTAGTGCTGCCTGCAAAACCCTCTTCACCCCTGAAAGCTTTCCCTCATGATAGTCTCTGTGTGTGTTTATTTTTTTCAGCCTGTCTTCTGCCTTATTAAGTATGCAGTAAATAAAGGTTCCGTGTTTTATGGTCTTGTAAGCATATGAGTGATATTTAGTGCATAATGATACTTCTAAAAAAGTGCAACATCAGTGAAATCCTGCTTTCTGTTGATATTTGTATTTGAAGTAACACAGTGTAACCTAACCATGATGACATCCAACACATAATTATCAAATAATTATTAAAGCACGGATTTAAGAGTTATTATCTAAGTAAGAAAGTCATAATATATTGGAATAAAGTTTGTAGATTATTATCTTTGTCCAGAGTCCCTTTCCACTGTAGAATTTTATCTTTACTCCATTATTCAAAATGCCAGCTAATAATATTAATATGCCTTGACACATTAGTTCCTAATATTTACTTACTGTCTGTGAATATGAAAAGAAATTAAATGCTAGATACAACTGAAAACGATCTCAAATACTTTAAACAGAACAGTGAAGACTTAAAGACCAAGTATACAGATGAATATTCTTACTCACATAAGTAGTTCCTCTGAATTTTCAGGAATGCCTGTGATATCAGACTCACAGTTCAACAGACAGCAGTATGGACTTCATCTGCATTAATTTATTATTCCAAGCAACAAATGATTAAAACAATTTTCTGGTTAATCAAAACAGTGCTTTGTAACTATGGGCGTGAGATCAGAATTTTTAATCACTCCACACAGGTTGTAGCAGTATGAAGAACAAGATTGAAAAATCTATTTTATAAGAAATATTTATCAAATAAAATCTAAATCTCATTCAAAGATAAAATCACTTTGAAGTATCAGTTATTCCATAATTGCACACCTGAAGCTTTTTTGCTACTCTCTTTGAAGTCTTTCCTTAGGAACAGAGAATGTTGACTTAAAATTACTACTGGTCCTAATCGGTGTGGCTGTTTCTATGATGTCAAGAGAACACAGAGAGTGATCATCCTGTCATGACTGGAGCTATGAAAGGAGGAACTGAACACAACAGAAAGGTTGAGAGGATCAGGTTAGATCTCAGAGATCACAGGTATGCTGTGAACCAGTTACTCTCTGATGCAGTTCTGGGCTCTGGCCTCACGTTTATTCACACTGCAAAAGTTATTTGCAGTTACTCAAGCTGTGATTAAAATACATTTCTGCATATGCATTCTGCTCCTGCTATGAACATAGTGGGATACCACCTAAAGATGATGAAGCCCAAGATGATGTCTGTCACTCCTTTTGTGGTTCTTCTGCCAGGGAATTTTCCCAGCAGCAGTGTGATTAAGCAGCAGCAGAGCTGGCACAAGCTGGCTTCATAGGAAATGGCAAATGAGTCAGCCCAGATTTAAACCATAGGTCCTGCAAGACTGGCTTAGTGATTTCAGGTTCCTGCTGGGGGTGGTGTTTGACAGCTAGAGGCTAGAAGCATGCCATGCAGATGAGAAGGAAGAAACATCTCACTTTGTTACTTTCAGTGCTCCTACTTGAACCATGTCTATTTGCAGAGCAGCAATGAATCTTTTGGAACAATAACTATACCACTAACTATATTTCAAGTTAATATAAGTTATAATATAACTATATATTATCGAGAATTATGTGGCCTATTTGGCAGGGCAGCAATTGACAACTCTGTAGACTGACATAACCTCACAGCTGCACCTGAGTTTTAAGCTCTGCTTCTTTTAAAGGAGTAGAAAATACAGAAAATGGATGAACTTTCTGGGATATCTAAATCCCTGTGCATATCTTGTGAGTGTCACAGTGAAAGTGACTGAATGACCAGCTGCCTCCTCACTAAGACTTGGTGCTACAAGAGTACTTTGAGTTGGTGCAAAAACCTACTGTCTTGGATTAAAGCACTGGAAAAAGTCTATTTGCATTTGGAGTGTTAAAAGTGCAATGTTTAGGTGAAATTGGAATCGTTGTGGAATTAACTAAGCTGAGAGTAATAGATCACAAGTATTCCTTATAAAAGGGAAAATGTGTTTCACTCCATCACCTGAAAAGTGTACATGTACTGCTAGTGCAGGCCTTACTTCTTTAGCTAGGCACTGTATAATCTCTCTGAAAACCTGTGACGGTATCTAAAGTGCTTTGGAATTAAAACAGTGTTCCTGAAGAAAGAGGTATTGTTTAGTAGCATTACTGTGTTAATATTCCTTTATATAGTTGAGCTGTTATATCAAAAACAAAATTCCATCTCAAGTAGCAGAATTACTGTAAGAAATCATTCTTAAAGAATCGCTTAAAAAATTCCATAAAGAAATTACAGACAGAAGAGAGTCTATCTTTTCTGTACAGTGCAAGATGACCCTTTATGGTACGTGATCAATGACATTGTCTAGTCCCATTTAAAAGTGTACAAGAAAAGATTATTCAATAAAACACTGATTAGATGCCTGAAAGCTCTACTCCCAAATTTTACCTGCAGTTGTCTGTGTCTTTGGGTTTTTCTGCTATGGAAGCAGACAATATAAATTTGTAGGTAACACATTTGGTTCCTTCCACTTTCAGTCATTTTATATTGAGGCTCTGGAGCATGTCCAGAGAAGGACAATGGAGATGGTAAAGGGTCTGGAGCACAAGTCTTTAGAAAAGTATCTGGGGGAGTTGGAGTAATTCAGCCTGGTGAAAGGAGAGTCAAGGGTGACCTTATTGCTCTCTGCAGCCACCTGAAAGGAGGTTACAGACAAGTAGGGGGTCAGTCTCTTTTTTCAAGTAGTAAGTAAAAGACAAGAAGAGAAAGCCTCAAGTTTCACAGTGGCAGGTTTAGACTGGATATTGAGAACAATGTCTTCACCAAAGGGGTTGTTAAGCATTTGAACAGGCTGCCCAGGGAAGTGGCAGAGTCACCATCATTTAGAGGCATTTAAAAGACATCTTGATGGAGCATTTGGGGACAGGATTTAGTGGTGGACTTGACAATGTTAGGTTAATGATTGGACTTGATGTTCTTAAAGGTCTTTACCAGCCTAACCAATTCTATGATTCAATGATTCTAGCTTAGTCTATTTTCTTATTGCTGGTAAAAATTTGGTTACAAAGCAAGCACATGAAAAACCTTGATGTGTCAAACTTCAAAGGAATTAATCATGAATGTCTGCCTTTTCTATTCAGAATTAAAAAAAAAATAAAAAAAAATTAAAAAAAAATTAAAAATTAGGTTACCTGAAAGGCTGAAGTAATTTACAGAACAAGTTACCTAATGGTAGTACAATTTTCTAATTAGTTGCAAGTTCAAATGATATCAGTATTGGTTTATGCTTAAGGGCATGAACAGCACTGAATTAACTGAATAAACTTATTATAAACTGGTAATTAATGATAATTATAAAATGGAAAGAAGAAGAGTGATATGATTGGCTAATAAGAGAGGTGAATGCTGAAATTAATACAACATAATTTCCTGCTCAGTACATGTTAGCCTTGTAACTAAATTAACATAAGTAATTTTAAAGCATTTTATAAGAAAACTGTATAACTGCAGTGAAGCATTATGGCACATTAGTTCATGCCTTGTTGCATTGATGGTAATCAGCTGTGGTATTAGTTTATGCTTAATGTGTTGTTTGAATATCACCAATAAATCTAAATGTGAATGAATGCACACAAAAATCATATTTAAGGCATAAATATTTTTTTCCCATGTATTTAAAAATTAAATTTTGCCAATACTAGTAGACTCTCTGGCTAGAAATCAGACAGAAGAGCACAGCAGCAAAGTAATCAAGGTCAATAGCTAAGTATCGTGGCTTTACTAACTGAAACTGGGAAAACATAGTGACATTCCTGTCAAATCCTTTCAGAAGAGGGACAATCTGGCAGGAGCAGGAAAGTAGAACAAAGTTTTGTACACATTTGATTTTAGATTGTATATCTCAAGGCATTACAAAGCCGTGCATTTCAAGTACCAAGAGCATATATTTAATGGACTGTAAATGACTTATTTGCATACACTTTTCAGATGTATAAAGATATCATTAACTTACTGCTGACCAGCCACCTGGGGTGAGTAGGAGAGAGATCTTGACTTGCTGGGTCACTGGGCAGTTCTCATAATGGTGTTTTTTACCGAAGTGCTTCATTGCAATATTGCATTTACTGCAGGTTCATGTTCCACTATAGTGCTTGAGTCATGTCTTTTCTGCTGTAGAACAATAAGAACCAGTTGGTTTGCTTCTGTGGATACACCCTCTCCTCAAGGATTGTCATGGTCCAAGGAAGCTCAGGTAGAGCAGAGCAACAATCAGAACATTTGCTCTACTGAAAAACATCTCTTCTTGCTGCCAGGAACATTTAGTCAATTTGTACTAATTTCTGTTGCTACAGCTAAAAACTAAAGACAAATAAAAAACCTCTCTTTAAAACAAAGGGTTAAAATAGTCTGTTTCAATATCAGAAACACATGTTTCAAAGCACATAATTTTATTTCAATTTTATATGAATATTCTAAATTCCTTCTGTATGAAGTTTTTCAGGTTGAAGCCGTGTTTCATATAGAAGCAAATATGAACTTTCTTTGAAAAAAAAAAGTAAAACAGTCAGAAATGAAGCAGTCTATTCATGATAAATTGACAATTTCCCACCTTTTGATTGAGAAACAATTTATGCAAAGGACTCAAAATGATTATTTACACAATTCTAATTCTCTTCCACTATACCTCACATTACTCCTAAGGTGGCTTTATTATCTCCATTTTGCTCAGCAGAGAGGCACAGACATTCAAAAAATTGTGGGTTTTAACTCTTTAACACCCTGACCTCCAAACCTCAATGGAGTTACTTGGAAATCAGTATATAAATGTAGGCAGCTTAGCAAGTGCCACACAAGAAACCTCAGGAAACCTTCTGTGGTCTATCTCCTCTGAAAAACAAAGCTGGTACTCTTACAGGAAAGATTTTTCTTAATGATACTCTGATTCATCCCCAGAGCAGGTTATGAAACTAATTGGATGAAAACTTTATTGTACTAAAGAATTTATTATTAAAATACATAAATAAAAGACACTGAAGTTAGGTTGCAAGAAATCTTATTTCTGCTTTTCTGAGTTCTTGACTCAGCAGATTCGTACAACATTTCTGTGTAGCTTGGTATTGCACTTCCTGTGTAAACTATACACTAAAGGTCTGCTTTTTCTCTAATGAACTTCCAAATAAATCCTACATATAGGATCTGCAGTTGATCATGTAAATTAAAGGTAAGTCTGCAACATTCTCTATGTTTTACTGTGTTGAGTGCTTGAGTTTCCTGTGTGCATCCAATTGAGGATGTGCAGATCATGAATGAACCATTTTAGAGACTAGGAAGCTGGCCTGTACTTCACGACTAATTAAACTCCCCAGGGGCTGTCACTGATGCACAATATTGTGATTTCAAAGAATTTATTGCGAGTAAATGCATATCAAGACACTGAACTACCATGTTTTTGAAGACTTTTTGAAATCTGTTGCAGAAGGAAAGACACTTTGGGGTTGAGCAGAGAAAAAAGCAGCACTGAGAATATAGGTCAAGACATTAATATAAATTTGATCACTTCCTTTTTATTCACCAACATTCCTCACAATAAATCAGATCACCTCCTCACCCACACACCCCCCGCACGCTTCACCCTTCCTGTCCTGATTTCGGATCACCGAATGTAAATCTGTGACAAGGGTATCTATATATAATATTAATGGTGCTGAGGAGTGTTGGTGTGAAGCGTGAGTACTTGCCAAGTAAGGAGTGATCAGAGCAGAGCTGTTCATCCTCTGCAGCATGCTCTACATCATCTGCAGGACAAATGTAACATCATTAGGCAAAAAAAGGCAGCCATTCTGCAAGGAAATGGCTAAGTTGGAGGTACCAATCAATCTCACCAAGCGAGGTTCCCTGTGATACTGTCAGAAGCAACAGACAAAACAGATTGCAGTGTAGATCACAGGATGGCTAAAAAAAAAAAAAAAAAGAGAGAGAAAGAGAGAGAGAGAAAAAGAAAGAAAAGAAAGAAAGAAGGAAAAGAAAGAAGGAAAAGAAAGAAAAGTAAGAAGGTAAGAAAGAAAGAAAAGAAAAGAAAAGAAAGAAAAGAAAAGAAAAGAAAGAAAAGAAAGAAAAGGAAAGAAAAGGAAAGAAAAGGAAAGAAAAGAGAAAGAAAGAAAAAGAAAGAAAGAAAGAAAGAAAGAAAGAAAGAAAGAAAGAAAGAAAGAAAGAAAGAAAGAAAGAAAGAAAGAAAGAAAGAAAGAAAGAAAGAAAGAAAGAAAGAAAGAAAGAAAGAAAGAAAGAAAGAAAGAAAGAAAGAAAGAAAGAAAGAAAGAAAGAAAGAAAGAAAGAAAGAAAGAAAGAAAGAAAGAAAGAAAGAAAGAAAGAAAGAAAGAAAGAAAGAAAGAAAGAAAGAAAGAAAGAAAGAAAGAAAGAAAGAAAGAAAGAAAGAAAGAAAGAAAGAAAGAAAGAAAGAAAGAAAGAAAGAAAGAAAGAAAGAAAGAAAGAAAGAAAGAAAGAAAGAAAGAAAGAAAGAGCCCACAAAACCCCAACCCAAAATCCCCTTCTCTACTGATTTCCTTATTCCTTACCCCATTTTTAAAAATACTAACTCATGTAACTACATGTCCCTGATCACAGTCCAGACAGTCCAGACTTGGCTTCTTTGTGCTTAAAAGCCCAGGACTAAGAACTGATGTTTAGCTGTTAATTTGGTAAGTTATAAAGCATCTGCTGAAGGCAGGATCTATCAGTATTGCAGTGGGTTGTATTAAAGTCAATAGACATGAATTGTGAGCTTAAAAGAGTCATTAACAGGCATCTGAAAAGATGCTACAATAAATAAATAAAGAGAAAACTGTTCCAGTTTTATCATCATTATTTAAATACAAATGGCAACTAAATAGTTTTCTCAGCTACTTAAAAGACATATTGATGTTTTACCTTGATAAATGTCTGCTTTTAAGTTACAGTTTTCTTCATATCTGTGCCTGTACTTGAACAAGCTGAAGTTAAAGGGAATATTTGTACTGTTTGCAGTGGACATTGAATGAAACCAATCATGAGACCAAAGGGAGGCAATAACCTTCTCTTTGTGTGATGCACATTCAACTAGCTTTGCTGGTGAATGGAAAGTAAATGTGACTGTACAGATTATGTAATGAAATGTTCTACTAAGTCTTCTGTATGGCCTAAAAAGATATTTATTAGTAAAGAACTAGGGAGATGGAGGACATTAATTAATTTCCCACGAATAACCTCATTAAAAATAAAAACAAAACAGAAGGACTTGCATTAATATTCATAGGCTGAAGTTCTGCTGTTTAACCACAACTGATGTTTCTTTTATCAAGAATTTATTTTAGAATCAGTAAGGGTTAAATCTACCATTTGCTGTTTCTGTTCTTGTATCAAGGTCAGAATGAGCAGGTAGCCCAGTTCACAGTTTGCAGGACTAATAAATCTTTCCAAAGGTCAGCATCTGCAGTCATTATCAACTAATCAGTTTTAATTTGGTTTTTAATATATAAACACTTGGGATCATGTAGAAAACATCATGCATGTTGTTTAAATCTGATATTTTTTTTTAAACATCACTTATTTTAGCCAGTTCATTAATATTTTAAAAAAAGGAAATCAATAGGCTCATTAAAGCTGCTTACCTTCAAGTCTTCCTTGTTTTCACAAAATATTAAAGATAGCAATGAGTAGGTACACTATTTTTTTCCAGTGAGGCTTTTATTAGACCTGCTGCCTCTCTTATGAGACTAATCAGATCAACTGTGGTATAAATCAGGATACATTGATTCACTTGAGAACTGCCTTGATCCAACTGACTTTCAACTATTGCAAACACAGTTTACTGTTTAGGTTATTTAAATCTAGAGGGGTAAGAGCAGCAATGCAAAATGTCATTGTACAATATTTCCAAAAAAGTGTTTGAAAATCTTTTGAGAAACATATTTTTAAAACACAATGCTTGAAGAGTTCCAAATTAACTTGGTTTGTGATGTTAACTATTACTGCTACTGGCCATTCTTTCTGATCAGAACTAACCTCCATAATTCAGCATAATGTCACTGTGTGACTCCTTACAGCCAGCAGGATTGCCAGTGTCAAACTGGAAAAGGATATCACTCTGGTATGCCACTTCATTGCCATGTTATACACCTCAATCTGAAACTTAGTTTTTCAAAAATACCTGTCTAGATGCTAAAGTCCTAGAGGTTCTTGGACTTGATGTTCCTGTTTGAATGTTAAGTTGTCTTTTCACTTGCAGTTGTTGTGCTGGCACTCACACACCCCCTTGGAGTCCCAGGACTAGGTGAGAGTGGTTGTGCAGCTGATCTCAGCTGCTAAAGAGGAAGATTTCTTGCTATAGCTCTGGCAGATCTTGCACTCACTGGCAGCTACTTTAGCTAATGTTATTTTGTGCTCTTTGCCTCCACATCCACCCCTGTCCCTTGTCTGTTTTCTCACGCCTGCCTTACCTTTCAGGTTCAGTTCCCTCCCGTGTGGGCTGTGCGAGGTGATGGTGCCATCTCCCTGCAGGAGAAGTTGGGGTTGCCAGGCAGCACAACTTTTCTGTCTTCTAAAGTTGTAGTCACAACTGATTTGTGAATGGATACACAGAATAGCAAATTACTTTTCTGAGCACAGTCTGTTCCGAAGGTATGGTGGCTTGCCATGTCCCAATACTATATAAATATTGTAAAATTCAATAATTATCAATAAAAATATTCAATATGAATCTACTTCTGATGTTTCCCAGAATAGAATAAGACTTCTAAATCAACTCATGAATTTTGCATATTTTTCAATTTTTTTTAGTGCAAACAACATATTTTTGAAATACAACATTTCTAAAATATACCTGAATATTTTAAAAAGGGAGGTTTTCTTAGCTCTATGTTGATACTAGATTTTACTGTGATATAAATCACACTGGATAATCTACCTCCATAATTCTAACTTTTTAATCTCTTTTCAGCTGAAAATACTTTAAATAAGTATTGTCATCACAACATTTTATCGTGGATTGCCCTCTGTTGTAGAAACAGTGGATGTAGTCCCTTTAAGCTTATAATTTAGTAAGAATGATGAAAATCCTGAACCTTGGTAAATGTGTCTCTAACTAGAGGGTGGTTGAGGGACTGTGCCTGAAGGACCTGATCAACCACTTACGAAAAATGGAGAACACTTCCTTTTGATGTAAATAGAAAAATTGATCAGAATGTAAGACTTTCTTAAAGTTTCACTTTATGTTTGTCTGTATGTCTTTATGTATGCCTGTCCATGGATTCTGGGGATACTAAGGGGTGCTCTGCAGGGTGGTGTATGATCAGAAATTTCTGTATTAGTTAAATATCAATTAAAGTCCCCTTTTTCTGTGTTTAGAACACAGAAAAACAACAGATGCAGTGAAAATTAAAAAGACTACAATTTGATTATAATGGCAGAATATTAATAAGACTATTAATAAGAAAACAATAAAGAGACTTTAAGAAGAGCTCTTGCGGCTATGCAGGTGAGGCCTACTCTTCCAGAGAATGCTGGAGCCTTCAAGGGCTAAAGCTGATTAGGATTTTTGTTGATGAACACATGGAAAAACTGGTGTCCTCAGCTGCACAATGCCATTCCCTTCAAACATGGAGGAAAAGCAGCAGCACCTGAATTCCTGGGACCATTTTCTGGGTCAGCCTAGTACTCTTGCAGAGGTGTCTAGTCTATGTGTTAAAATTTTCAGATTCATAACTTGCCAAGTATAATCAAGTAAAATATCCAGAGATGCTATATCTTCAGAAAACTGTCTTGCTTTCCCAATTTGTATCATTCATGCTTACCCAGTTTGCATTGCTCATGTCTGCTGGGGTAAAATACTTCTCATATGTTATTTAGACAACACGTGTCATGAACGGGCAGCAGATGAACGCTCACTGGGGAACTTAATACACAAGAAACTATAGGTCTGTTACATCCAGAGGGAGCCTTAACTTTCTTTGACAAACTGGATACTTACTGGCTCTATAAATGTCTTAGGCATAAGGCAATTTGGCAAATTCATTTCAAAGAGAATGCAAATTGACCAGATTTTAAATAAGCCGCATGTGTCACAAAAGTCATAAAAACATTGAACCAGTATAAGAGAGGTTTTTTCATGGTGGAAAAATTAATAAAGGAACTTAGTAGGGGAAATTAGTAGACATGGAAATGACTCATGTGAAACTTATTCCTTATGTTCAGAGAGAAGAACACTGAATGTATTTTGTACAGGGAGGTCCAAGGTTGATTTTGAATAATGTATTCAGAGGGATGGACTTCCTTTTTTTTCAAAGTCATTGAAGGCAAAACACTTGACTCTGAAAAATTATGAACAAAGATTAGACTATGGGCCCAGTCTTGCTCTCATTGAAATCAACAGGAAACTTTACATTGATTTTGGGGGATGGATCAAGCTCTTTAGCCTTTGTGTATGTGACCTTTTCCTTAATGCTATCCCATCAATTTGAATATCTCATTGGAAACAAATGAAGGAAAATCCCTAGTGTTGACTAGAGAGAAAACAAATGCCGTTTTTGCTTTTCAGCGGAGAAGCAAAAATTTTTTGCATCACATTTTTTTGGCCATAAATACAATTATGCAGATTATGAATTAAAGCTTATTGATATCAGAAAATTATTTAATTTGTCTTCACTTGGCTTTGGAACAATTGTGGGAGACTATTTGTTAAAGGATGCAAAGCTGAAGTATTTAAATGAATTTCTACCACAAAGTCTTTTGGTCAATTTTACTCAAAAACTCCTACTGAAAACAGTAAGAGCAAAAAAAGCTTAAGGAGAGTTTTAAACCTGACCTAAGGACAAATAATAATAGACTTCTGGACAAAAAGAAGCCAGGAAAGCTCAAGAAGGCTGCTCTAGTTTAGCTTTTAGCTTGGAACTGTAACCTCAGCTTTGGCAGTCAGCCATAGTCAGTTCCTTCATGAATGAGGGCCTTCACCTACTTTTTTAATTTTCCTGCTTGGGGATAATTTTGATTCAATTTAAGCAGAGTAATTTCCATCATTGTATGTGTTACTATAAATTGCTCTGTTACTTTAACTACTGAAGCTACAACTACACAAGTCCTTGAAAATGGGTGCTACATTATGTGTAAGGGTTGCCTTGTCACTTACTGTACAGTTTAGAGATAATAACTCTAATTGATTCTCCCTTCTGTTATCTAAACACCACAGTCCGGCACAAGCTGTGAAGCAATATTTAAATGACCACAACACAAAGTCAACATGATGCTGTGGAAAAGAATAGAGCAATATTCTTAATTCTGAAAACCTGTATTGGTAATCAATTGAAATGTTGGAGCAATTGAAGAGCTGTCCAATTTTCAATTGCAGTATAAGTTGGGAAACAATTTGAAAATAATGGCTCATACAAAGAGTTTTTGAAACAGTCAATATGGTCTTCATGTGAAGGACAAATAAGAATTTGGCAGTCTACCCACTGTTTGGTCTTTGTGCATTAGACATTATCTGCAGGACTCACGGCAGTGGCCCAGCTGAGATCAGAGCTTGCAATCTTTCAGTGTGACTCCCATGAAAATGTACTTAGAGGGATATTAATTATGGAGACACAGCCAAAGAATGTGTTGTAGTCTTACTTTGAGCATTGGTACCAACATACATTCAGCAAATACTTGCTGTAGCGAGCCGATGAACATTTGAACTCTTTATTACCTGTTGTACATTTTTCTCATATTACTGTGTTGCATGCTACTAAAAACAAGGGGTTTAACACAGTGTAGTTCACTGATGGCAAAATAAATTTACTTGCACAGCAAATATTATGTTTTGGAGGCAATAGTTATGCATCTCTTCTTTGATGGAAATGATCAATTCCAAATGCTGGCTTTTACTTGGAATGAAGACACAAATATGTCTGTCTTCTCATTTTCTTAAAAAAATTATTGAGGTTTAGATCAGCAGTATTCCAGTCTGGGTTAATTTCCATGGGAACTGCTGGCTGCAAGTTAAATATTTTTCACATGACATCCTACAGGTGGTTTTCTCTGGTGTGACTGAGGACTCATTTGACACTTTCAGCCTTTTATCCTTCTCTGATATAATCTATGTCCATCACCACAAGAACTGGGCCTTGACACAGTGACTCTAAATGCAAGGCAAACATGGTGAGGTAGAGCAGGACTGAGAATTCAGTAAAGTAGTGTTACACTCATTAATACCTCTTAGTGTTTTATTGAGTCTGTCCTATGAAAAGGGCATTTTTAGTAATGAAGATAAGGATCTAAGTTTTGGCAGACGCATTTTGGTAGTCAATCATTGCATTTTCACTACATGAAAGAGAGCTCCAAGAATACTGTCCTGTCTTTTGCTTTGCAAAACAAGAACTTAAAATAATTTCAAATAAAAAATGCTAATGAATTACAAAAAACCCCACGAAACAGTGATTTTCTGGACCTAAGAAAAATCCTGACATACTTTGGATTTGGAACATCACTGGTGTTACTAGGACTTTTGAATGTTTTGGGTAAGGATGTTGTATGGATGTATAAATACAAATACTGTGTGCCCACATCTGGAAAATGTGTGTCTTTTTACAGCAATAGAATTTATAAGACCTAGCTAGGTGTTCTTCATATTCACTATATGCAATTTTCTAAATGTGTGTCTGTGAGCATAGTACATTTATGATTATAGGATTTTAAAAATTTCAGCTAAAAAGACTGTACCTTGGAAAATTCTACCCTCTTGATACTTACATTTCCCCCCGTGGCATTAGTTGAGTTTGTTTTTTTTTTCTGTTCTATGCAAGGCTGCTTTGCAGTCTTGCCTGGATCTGAAAGAAATGGGTTTGCTTGTGCAACTCAAAATAAGGAAAGGAAAATATTCAATTCTCTTACGATGCATTTGTACATAAATTATTGCTGTCTGCTATATAACAGGGAAAGGTCTATGCTGACACAAATAAAAATATATTTTTGGTGCTCAGAAGAGTACAGGAGCAAGGCAGGTCTTGCAGGGATACCTATCTGCATGTTCATGGATCCCCCAATAGCAATGTGGTGCTACTCACAAAGGGATGGGAAAAAACAAAAGCAGATTAATGCTGTAGGTTTGACGCTGCTGGGTTCTTAGTCAGGCTTTCAACTCCTGGCTGTAATGGCATACTTATAAAACCTGATGGTCAGGTAGAACTCTTGGCAATAGCATGGCTGGACCATAGAAAGCCTTTGCACTTTCCATGTCAGAGTACTGTTCTCAAATTCAGTGAAAAAATCAGTCTCTGTAAATTCTTTTTTGTAGGACATTAAAACATGTGGTCTATGACTGGTGACATAGACTCTGCAAGGTTGTTTGCATACTTAAAGTTAACATGAACTTATATCCTTTGCTAGATCAACATTTA
This sequence comes from Cyanistes caeruleus, assembly GCF_971803275.1. Taxonomy (NCBI): domain Eukaryota; kingdom Metazoa; phylum Chordata; class Aves; order Passeriformes; family Paridae; genus Cyanistes; species Cyanistes caeruleus. The sequence continues at coordinate 100,663,573 of NC_141702.1, forward strand.
TTTACCCACCTAATGGGTATTCAAAGTATATTGACTCTGGCTACTCCACCTTTGGATTCAAGAACACATTCAGGTTGCAAAACTCCCTTACTCACTCCATTTCTGAAAGAAAAGAAGTTCTTTTTTCTCGGTTCAACTTTAAAACCACATAAATTTTCTATAGAAGGCCTGGATGGACTTTCTTGGCTGGTGGCCTATGACATAATTATTTGACAGTTTGGCATCAAGAGCGGATATGCAAGTACTACAATAATATAGAAAATTGTAAGAAAAGTTAACCAAATGAGATTTGTATCTCTGAAATTTTTACAATTATGAAAATAAGCCTGTAAAAACATATTTTTTTTAAAAAAAACTACACTGTAACGTGAACCTTTTATGATAAATGAATTGAATGTATTCCACATGCTAGGGAAGTATTAACTGTAATTTCTATTTAGCTAAAAATATTGTGCAGCTTGAAGTCAAAAACCAGCAACCTTAGGACACACACATCCTTCACTGTACAAGCAGAAGAGAAACATGAAGGACTATAAGCCAGTGATGTGAAAATTGCAGTGGGCCAGTATTTAAAATTCTTTGCAAAACTACTTATGTCTAAATGAGAGAAGCGATGTCCAAAAACCTTTTAAGGTATTTTTATCCCTGATTATTTTACCTTCGTGCTAGCCCAAAGCAGTACAAAGAGCTCAGATCGATCCTAAGAGAGCGGGGAAGCCAGGGGAGGGATGTGGGGGTAACCCAGCACCAGGGCACGGTCTGTCCTAGGAGCAAGCCTGTCCTCTCTGTCCCTGCAGCCAGCTGGGAGGGGCTGCCTGGGACAGTCACGGGCTTTTAGGTTTTTAAGAACTAAATCCACCGCTCAGTTGCTGCCCTCTCATGTCCTGTGCTGCAGTTCGTTTTTCTCTTCCCCTCTCGTCCTTTTTGATGTGCCTGTACTAATTTCTGAGGGGAGCCAGAGAGAGCAAGGCAGAAGAACATGTTAGTCCACAGCTGCCTATCAGTGGAGGACAGTGGGTTTGATTAAAGGGGAGCTCCCTCCTGGATTTCACACATCACATCAATCACATTGATCAGCCCCCAGAAAGGCAACATATTGTCTGGGAATAAGCCAAGGAGGGATATCAATTTCACAATAACACTTATGCCTTTCAGCCAAGAACTGGTTTATTTTTGGCTACTGAGGGCTGAGACTCACTTTGGAGATCCATTTATGTCCAAAGATTTTCACTGCTCGCTTGCTATTTCACTAACAAGTCATTACTAACTTTTGCCTCACATTTGTAGTCCTAGATGTGATTTTTACATGGAAAATCTGCTTCCGCTTCCTGCCCATGTGCAGCGGTGGGACTTCCTAGCTGTGTATCAATGTTATTTACTTCTTTCACTGCAACTCAAAAATGTAGAGCCTTTAGGAGTATTTATGCTTTTTCCTATAATCCTCAGGAAAGTGTTCATGTCCTTAAGAAAAATTAAATATATATAAAAAAATGCTTCGTATTATGCGCCTACATGATGTGGTAAAATATGTCTATTGTTCTGATATTCCATTTATTAATTCCATTTGCATAAGAACTCTCTGAAAGGTATCCTCTCTTGCAATAATGGTATCTACACTTCCTGCTCCCAAATATTCCAGGTTTATGAATATGTTGCTTTTTCGAATAGAGTTTTGATTGATTATCTCTGCCTGTCACTTTAAAGAAATCATTCTTACATATTGTTTTATATCACACTACCAAGGAGGTTTCATCTAGTTTGTTGACATAATGAATCCTACACCCCATGATTAATTATTTGTATTATATTATTATGCCAACCTACATTTACCCTGGCTACTTTCTCAATAATTGCTGCTCTGTAAATGTATTTGATAGTGCCTCTGTGTGTGTGAGAGAGACAGAGAACTGGGGCTCAGTTAAGCTGCACACTGCTGTAGTGAGTGTAGGAATTAAAAATAAGGACTAGGAATAGAAGGAAAATCACCAGTACGGCATTCCTCTCGTGGTAATTCCTGATGATTTCACCAGTTTTCTAAAATAACATGTACCTCATAAAATATCTTTCAAGACTAGTACTCAAATTGTTATTCTCCCCTCAGTATCACTAGTTAACTAATTATTTAGCTAATGACAGGGTGACCACAATAATCTTTAAAAAGGAAGGTACAGACTGTCTGCCCCTTTGCAATGCTAAAATCCCAATATTTTTAAAAGAGCTATTTTAACATGTGCAGTGATGCAAACCCTAACAGCTTTACAGCACTCCACAGATTTGCACCCCCCTTTCATGTTTGTTAAAGTGTCAGAGAGATATTATCTCTGTCATTCGATAGAGTAGCTAATTTTATTTTTCAGTAAACTGGTGAAAGAGACACTATGCAGTTAGTTAACACACATTCTGGAATTCCACAAAATATTCTGCTATGTTTTTACAGCCACTTCTACAGAATCCAATCTCAATATACATTGTTGTCATAATCTCTCTAAAGACATGATGCAGAAAATTAGGATATATGTGAGTTTTAATTATGTTTTATAGTAGAGCAACTCAGACTACTTTCTCAAGGTTTTCTATAGTAAAGACACAAAATTTACCGTAAGTGCTGTCATTAAAAATATCATCTAAACATCATTTTTTCTTTAGAGTAATCAGGATGATATAACCCTGTTTTCAATTATTTGACCTGACTGCCAGCTATGAAAAGATGTTATTGTCTTGCATTCTTGAAATTGGTATAGCTATACATGTAGCTATGTGTATGTGTTTTCTCTGTCAGTACTACCATACCACAGACATGAGGGGCTTTGTTTATGGCAGTCTCAATTTTTATTTGTTTAAAATGGGTCCTGAACTATCAGAGATACTGATCAACTTTCCAGTGCTGTGATCCTTAATAACCTGTAGGGCTTTTAGGAAGATTTGTCATTCTCTTCTCATCTCTAACCATAGCAAAAATCGGTATAATCATGATATTTGCATTATCAAACTGCTTAATGTTTATTGAGCTTGTTAGAATTTCAGCAGTATCATTTTTATAAAATGGGACACAACTGCATGCACATACCATCTCAATATTCTTATTAATTCTCTTAATCAACTTGGAAAATTACAATTTCATTAACTTTGAGAGCAAAATCTGTGACACTTTCTTGCTAAATTTCAGGATTTTAAAAATTGATTTTTCTTCCTCAGCACCCCATATCAATGCTTTCTGTGTGACTGACATTATCTTTTAAAAATTCTTTTACACATTAAAGATGATGTATTTATTTTAATATACTTAATTTTAATATACTTAAATTACCAAGTAAATTTAACTAGTAAATTAAGAATTTACTAGTTAAATATACTAATGAATACTTCTTCAGTGTAACCAATGTGTAAATAAAATAGTTAAAGTAAAAAATAATGTTTTAGATGAAGAAATATGAATAACTACATCTGCAGAACTAAAATGTACCTATGCTGCATATAGTAAATTCCCAATGTCCTTTTTTTTTCCTGCCAAATATCTACTTCATATAAAGAATTTTAAACAACAAAACAAAACAAAACAAAACAAAAAAGCATCAGCATTTTGGTATGAGAAAATGTGAAGTAAAGCTATTATTTGCTTAAATGAGTTTCAGAACCCTCAATAATTTATCATCAATTTTTCCGAGTTCCTTGACTTTCTTCATCTTGATCTCTCCTGTTATATATATCCACCATTTCAATATGTAGCCAATATTATCATACTCCTCACCAAGTCAGCAGTTTTGATGTCTTCATTTCAATGTCCTTTTCTGTACCTTCAGCAATGTTAATGTTACAAATTACGGGAGGGTGTATTAATAGCCATACCCAAGAAGCAGAAAGAAAAGTGCATTTTTTTAGACTAAGTACTAACTTGGGATTTCCCGGGCCCATTGCGGAGCCGGCGGAGCCCCTGCTCCTCCGTTGTGATGATAATGGATTCCGTGTTGTTGGCTCAAAGGTCGACGGGTCACCGTAAGCTCCTTAATGGACTGTGAAATAACTTTAACTGCATTAACCTCTCCGGATCACATGGGTGGCACCAACATCCACTCCTGAAATTCTCATTCGCTTATAGAGACAATACCATTAGATTATTATATTTTCCTTTTGGAATAGCAATAGGCTCAAAGCAATTATGCAGCTAAGCGTTTCCATTAAGCGAATAGGGCCTTAAAGAAGATTAACTGGAGCTTCTCTGGCATTCAGGATAACGGTGGAATAAGTGTAAAGATTTCAACAGAATTCAAATCTGCTAAAACCCCTATCTGTGATATCATAGTGATCTAAAGTATGAAGTCATTAGCTGAAACAGCAATACTGTGCCTGTGCTTGTCAAGGCAGGTGCAGTTGGGAGGATGCCCAAACTGAGCACCTGACTTTACCCTGCATTTTCTGAGTCTTTGCTCTTAAGAAGGTTACAAAAAATTGGCACAGAAAAGAGCAGGAGGAAGACTGGCTCCCCACAACCACCAGCAAGTTATTTTAACCTGTTACCTAGGACCCATCTTTTCTGATTTCTTTCAGAAATGACACCTGCAAGCAGGTATAACACCTATCTTCAGTGCCACTGCAGGGCCATTGCTGCTGGAGCTGGGATGAGGCATGGATGCTCAAGCCTAACAGGCCTTTGGCTGTCTTTAGGAGTCACTGGAAAACCAGGGCACAGGCCTGACTCCAGAATTTATCATTTGGTTGTGTGGATTGGCAGTCTCCAGTCTGAGAAAACTGTGCCTCTATTCAATACAGTCCTATTCACAGACTGTGTTCTGCTTAAACGTCCAAGTCAATTAAACTTGAGTGTGTGTAAGGAGCTAAGGGCTTGCTTAAGTGATATATTGAAGTGGGGTCTTTCATCCCCCAAATTACCCACAAAACAGATCTGCTGCTGGTAATGTCAGACTTCTCTTGTTCCAACTCCAGTAAAAAGCATCTAGGGACAACATCATGAGCACAGCTTCCAGGTCATAAGAGTTGCAGGTGTTATTATAACTGGTTTTTTGTTTCATTTTACATGAAAAATAAAAAGCACTTAAGTGCCCATCCCAAATTCTAGGCACTTTAACACATTAAAAAAACAAACTCAGCATTATCTCCTCAACCACAGCAGAAATCCAGAAATCCATCTAAAACAATTATAGAAAGTATTATTCTTTGAATATGATGACAGTGAGACTAATTTGGAACAAAACCTGATCCTTGGAAAAGTTTAAAAACTTTACATAGTGTAAAATCAGACGATTTCCTCTTAAAGTTGATTTTGCAGAGAAAATGGAACTTTGGTTAAATTAATTCCTTTTTATAAAGCTATGAGAAAATATTGCAATAATTCAAAACTGAAATTAGTCTTCATCCATTTTTCTTCACTACCAGGAAACTATTGATTATATAGCTTAATAATCTATTTCAGCATTAAGATATGAAAAAGCTTTTTGTTACAGGTTTAAATATTTTTTTCTCTCAATTAGATTTTCCTTGAAATGTAATTTATTTTCTGTGAAAAACCAAAACAATACATTTCTTCAGTTAGGAGAAGTACCAGAAAGATAATTTTCTGATTCTTGTAGACTTCTTATTTTGATTTTCTTGTTCAATCTTCATAATAATAATAATAATAATGAAAAAACCAGAGATCATGCATTTAAATTTTTATTTATATTTTACTTTTAGTCTAAGCAGTTCCCAGTATGTTTAGGCATTAAGCTCAGTACAGATCCACTATAATGGAAACATGGGAAGGGCCAGATGATCAGAGTCAGAGGAAATACCTATGGAAAAGAGGGGCTCTCACTCTGTTTTAATTCTCTTGGAAACTGAATTTTGGTATTTCCCAATTTTGTGAGCCAAGACTTGAGTCCAAAGTGTCTTGGGCTTCAGAAAACCAAGAAATGTATTTATTGCCCTGCTCTGTCTCTTTCTCTCTCCCATTTCTCTGGACCACAGCAGTGACTGTATTTTCCTGCTATCCCTTTAGCCCCTCGTGACCAGGCAGCTGCCAGCAGACTTGTCAGCTCATACATGCTATGTGTGAAACCCAATATTTTTTTGCACCTTTAACATGCCTGCTGTTCTTTCTTTCTCCCCTCATGGGTACAAATCACAACACTCTCATTTAATTCAACTGACATTTTAACCAATATTAAGGTTTTCCTTGCCTTTTTTTTTTTTGTTTTTGCTTTGGGGGAGGGTGAATGGCTTTTAGCATTTGTCATGCCAAGATAGAGATGTCAGCCAAAATCTAATGTATATCTCCACATCTTTGGCAGATGCAGGGTGTAGGCTGATTTGCTGGATGGGACCTTATTCTGAGCACCTGCAAGTGTGCTGGAAGTTGAAGAAAACAACTTAGGAACAGGTCTAGAGAGAGGAAGCTTGGAGATTGTTGTACTTAATTTACCCCGACACCTTTTGCCCACAGCAAGCTTAAAGCAATGACATTTAATAATAACCTGAAAGCTTGGACCTGTCAAGAAATTGCAGTAGTCCAGCAATGCTGCATTTTGGTCTCACCACTTGCAAAACACAGTACAAGTGCAGCAGTAATAAGTCCTCAGAATTACTCTATGATTTTGTAGTTTTGGGGAATTGGATCATTCCTATTTTAAACAACATTAACATACAAACTAACTAACTAACTAACAAAAAAAAAACAACAAAAAACCCAAAACCAAACCACCACAAAAACCCCACTGTGAACTGGATTGGGAAAACTTTGGCGATGTTTAAAACCATTAATCTTTGCTGAGTCCCTGAAGTCCATTTTCCCTGAATAATCCCAGGGTATTACACCAGCCTGAGAAAATGATTGTGAATATTTTGGGGTGGGGGCAGAGGAGAAGAATCTTGTGTCCAAAAAGCAATGCTCCAGCAACAACAGTCTAAGTCTGGAGACAGCTGAAGTTATTTCTCCTTGTTATTAAAGCACAAATAATTTGTTGAATCTAGCTCCTGCATAAAAGAGAGATTTCAGAAACAGAAGCAAATCCTGACAAATTCACATTCTCCAAGCTTATAATAAACCATGGATACTCTCAAGACTAAGTAAGTTACTATCTCATTTGTTGTGGTCCCCAAAAAGCACAAGAGAGAGAAGGAGAACAATTTTAAATGGAATTTCAGTGCCATCTCTATAGGACGTCCCTTGCCTGAGAGAAATTACCTCATGTGGTGAAGTTCAGGACCAAAATCTACAACGTATCTCAGATCCACCAAGGAGTGCCAGGTAACACTGACCTCCACAGGTTTGCTTGTAATAACGGCTGGGGAGCTTGGAGACCAGAAACTGATATTCTCAATGTTTTGTTCAGAGGAAATATTGGTATCAGATGAACATTTCTGAAAACTCTCTTTATAGGCTATAAATATTGTTAAAAACATAGATTTTTAATCTATCTAATTTTTTAAATACAAAATAGATCTTACTTAGATATTGTTAACTAAATTCCTAAGCAAGAACCATATTTCAGAAGTTTTCTGAGATCAAACTAGTAGCAATCCTACACCACTATGCTCATACTGTGAGCATATTTAAGTGAAATAAAAGCAAAAGTCCAGCAAAACTCCTTATTCAGCAGGGTCTACTCACAAAGAATTCCTATTGTCAGCAGATTTTCTTTGACCCAGAATAAAATCTTCAAAGCATTGCTTGTGGCTTTCTTGCTTATGGCAAGAATGTTAAAGTTTCAGAAAAATCTCAGGATTCTAGAAATGCTAGATGACATACAAAAGAATAAGCACAAAGGAAAAGCAAAATATCAGAAAATGCATAAAATTCTATAGCCCAATCTGCTCCTTTCTATATCCATTTGAGTTCTATTAGTTGTAAGCTGATCAGTGCTTTCTAAAAATGTGGGGACAAAATAGTATTATTATTAAGTAGCAATAAATATATATCAATGTGAAATAAAGGAGAACACAATAATTAACTTAATAATTAATTTAATGACTTAAAAAATCTCTTCCTCTGTAGGATAAGTAGTCACATATAAAATGAAATATCTACTTCCAAAGAAATTTCAATTTGACATTTCTCTGAGGTGCTATTAGACTAAAGAACAATTTCTTATCCAAGACTTGCTGAAATCTGGTCTGTCTCTGTTGCAAGAATTACAAATAAACATTCTTGCAATAGAAACATATTTCAAACCATAAGAAATGAGTTTGTGAATTCTGGCCCATGCCTAGATGGCAAATAACTCCATCACTGAATCACCATGCTGTTATCACAACCACAAGTATTAATTCTCCACTTTCCCCAAAACAGGACTCAATGAGTGCAGGCACCCTCAGAGGTGTTTCCAGGTCACATCAGAAGAATATTTCTGTTGTAATATTAAAAAATAAGCACTGTATCATCAAAGTAAATGGAGCCTTAAACTCCTTTTGCAGTCATGAAAAGGGATAAAATGTGGAAAACGAGTAAATACTTTCTTGAAGTGAAGTTTTTGTTTTGTTTTGGTTTTGGTTTTCGTTTCTTGCTGGTTTTTTTTTTTGTTTGTTTGTTTTTTTACTTTAGTGAAGCATATTGCAATGAGGAAGTCTGGATTTACTAAAACACTGTATGTCTGAGATGTATCAATGCCACAGCTTCAGCGTGAGTTGTATACTGTGTATTACATTACAGAAATGGGATAAGAGAAGGACAAAATTGTCTATCACTTGCTGACACTAAAATATGGCAATTGATAGATATTCATAGGATCTATATCCTTCCTTCTCCATGCCTGGCTTTGAAATAAGAGCTAGAGCAATATTCAGAGTTTAACACTTGAGCTCATCTTAGCGTATCTACTTCAGAATATCTACACTTGTAGTTGTGATTTTGTGGGAGAAAAAAAAGAATTGAGAAATGCTTTTCTCTGATAGAAATCTAGCCAAAAATTGTCTTCTTTTCTGGTACTATAGGACAAACTTATTTTGTTTTGATGACTGAATAAGGCCTACCTTCAGTAATTTGGCATATTGATTATATAATGGTGCAGGACTCATTTCCATCAATAAATTTGGTTGACCTGGTTATTTACCTTTCATACCCATGTGCTTTGTATCACACTTATGGAAACTCATAGTGAACAGAAATGCCACAGAAGTAATCAAGCAGGTTCACTGGAATCATCTTCCAAGGCAGTGTCTGTTGGGCACCATAAATCCTGTCTCAGTGTCCACTGACAGTGTTGGTCTTTATGGCTCATTTTTTAAATGAGCTGTTTGGCTGCTGGCTTCAGTACATAAGACTGAAATAAATTTTCATGTCAATGCAAGTTCTCCTTGCCTTCAAAACCCATTGTTTGTTTCTCTTCTGTCTTAATACCACAATACACTGATGGGTGCATTAGTCCTACATCCTGATCCTACATACCTACAGTAAATATTGAAAGTCTTACACATCGGCCCAAACACACTTTGTTTCATATAGGCTGATTCATTTTAAGTAGCCACTGACATGAACAATTCACATTTTAAAATTTTTAGGTGAACATAAATCCAGAGTGATGATTAAAAATATTTAAATTTCCTCACCCCAAAAAATGCAGATGATTTCCTTATCAAAGAAATTGCCCCTGGCTAAAGTGACAAATCTGTGCAAAATGCTGAGTGTAAAAAATATGCCAATCTGGACCAAAATTTCTCAGATCCTCTCCCTTTTCAGCCTTCAACTGAAATAATCTGTTTCATAATCCTAGTGTTAATCTTCCAGTATCTGTGTGAACATCAGATTATGTACCATTATAAAATAATTCACTATAATTATATTTCTTTACAGAACTTCTAGGATTACTTATACATGACTACATGTGCTTTATATGATTTTGAAATCATAAATTGTTTCATTGGACCCATTTTCTTACTGGCATGCATAACCATGTTGTAATGTACTGATAAACTGGCCAATCTGTCAGCTGCCAGTTTGCTTGTGATTTTTGTTTCATACATAGAGGTCTTAATGGGGAGAAGTGTAAGCTGGCAAGAGGTTCCCTTAGATCTGAGAAATTCTGATTAGACACAAAACTTCTCTGTCATAGGCAAAAAAAAGCAGCAGTATCATTTTAGGTGTTTGGAAGCTACTAATCTTTGGGCTTTGGGAACACTTTCCAACCTTTATGAGGTACGATTAATGTTCCTAGTCTGAAACTTATTGTTCATTCATCCTGTATATTGCATGAATTTCTAGTTCCATTGTACTGAAAAATAATCTCCTAAAGGCCAAAAATATACAAAAAAAAGTAACGAGGCTGGAAAAGGTTTGTTGTGTGCTTGCAATAGGAATGGCTGAACCAAGTAGGACTCCTTGGGCTGGAAGGAAGGCTACTGAGGGAGCTACAGCAGAGAGCCACAGGCTCATGGGCTGTACTGGGCAAGTGCTGTAACAGGGTTTTACATCATACCAGAATAAGGTAACACCACGTGAAGTAATCAGATACCTGATTCAAAATAAATGAATATTTCATTTCAGATGGGCACCTAGGCTATGAAATCACTAATTTGATTCACAAAAGAGTAAATTATTTGGGGGAGTCCTGGTCCTTTTTACCTAGCAACCCATAATTTAGCTTTCAGAACATCTGATGTTATCATTCCTGTTCTTTTCCTGCCCCCTTTTTCTGTTTTCAAAGAGGCAGGGGACTGTGTTTATGCTTGAGAGAAGAGGCTTAATTTAAAGTCATCTAAATCAGATAATCTCCAGTGAATACTGTGGTCCAGAGCACATTATCTACTACAGCTCTTGATTGCTTTGTTTACAAAGGATGTAGACGTGTGGTAAAAAAGTTGACATTTTCTTTCATCCAGTACTGGAATAGGCATGGACATAGAGAAGACCATAGTGAAACATTATAGAATTGTGGAGCAGCATGGCAAGACAGGTCTTGAGTGTGCCTGCTGGCCTGGAGGCTGGGATCCACTCTGAGGTTGGGAAAGTCATGGCTATCTGAAGGTCCTTCCCCAAAAAAACAGGCCCAGTGCAGTTAGGCAGGTGAGCACTGTGCATGAATGGGTCAGAAATGCTTTTAGCCCTGGGACTAAAAGTGAGAGATGCTGTGTGAGGGTGGCCACCCCAAAGTTTTGTCCAATCCTCTGCAAGTGCTGGCTGAGCTCAATGTCTCTCACAAGGATATCACAGCATGCAAGACATTTGCTTAAAAACTTATTTCAGATGCCAATTCAGAAGCAATCAGCCAAAATGCATGGATAGCTGATCCTGGCACTCCTCAGTACCTCAAAGCAGAAAAAAACCCTCAAAGTATTTAAATTATTTTCTACTTTGTCCCTCCCTCACCTCCTCCAGAAGTACAGCTTCAGCTGTCTAAATTAGGGCAACTCTGCCTTCAGAAACCAGGATGGGAGAGATTTGTGGAATGTAATCGGTTGTCTTTCTCCCTTGTCATATTAATGGAAGAAGGTGGGTTTATCTTGGGTTCATTATCTTGGGATAAACAGCTGACAAAATCCTAGCAAAGACCAGACAGTTTGTTATTCTCAAATGAGTTAGAAATTAAGCTGAAAGGCAAGGCTCTCCTCAAGACTCCTGTGAGGAAAATATTTTTGCAGTTGTTTTGATGGAATGAAATTATTTGACCATCAAATACATCTGAAGTACTATATTTTCCCCCTATTGTGGACTGTACATATTTCTCCAGTGCAAAGTGATATAAAAAAGCTGCCAAATCAGAAGCAGGGCCACTATCTCTGGTGGTATGAGCTGATATATCTGCACTGAAGTAAATTTCAAACTGGAGCCTGTGGTGTTTTGCACTCACTTTGTACAGATTGGGTGATAGCACAAGGTGAGAAGCAACAGAAGATCAGCACCAGATTCCGAAGGGAGCCAGAAATGTTACTTGCAATTTGGATCCACTTCAACAGTAAAACTGAGCCTGGGGAATTTCCCAGATCTTAGACACAGAAATGTTGGTGTTTGCTGGCCCTTTTACGCTCTATTTGGTTGCCCTGGACCTAGCCTAAGACACATTTCTTTGAGTGTCCATATCTTAAACCCCCTTTGAAGAATGAAAGTATATCCTAAATCATGTAAGCACTTTAAGCTAAAGAGATATTTACATATATAGATAGATTATATATAGATATGTATATTTCAGCAATCTAAAGCAGAGCTCCTGTTGAAACCATCAATAAGAGACATCCACTGGACATGTAGCAGTGCTTTCCTGTCCCCAAGTAGCTTGCCATATGAATACTCTGCATTGTCCTTAAAAGACATTTTTCTGCTGAGGATATATTTTGGTGTGAGCTCCTCCACACAACTTCTTGTGTAATCAAGTTGTATTCCCTAAATACTTATCATCTCTGTAGAGTATAAATAAAAAAAAAATGGAATACAGTACCAGATCTCTTCAAGGCTCTTGCACCTCACAGCTGTGACATCTGAGTGTATTCAGTATCAATTATGAAATTTAGGTGGAAAGCACTATGGTCAGCAAGGCCAAAGAGGATTCAATTATTGCTACAGCTGCATTTAAAGCCCTTCCATAAATTACTTAAGTGGACTCTAAAAATTATGAAAACTAATGAGAATAATCTTAAGTGGATAGGAACAATCTTATATCATTTCAACATTTTAATCATAAAAATAATATTAAAATATCTTTTTACCACTGAAAAAGTTCTGGGTCCTCTGTTACCTTCAACTTTTTTGCATTTAATGACATTTAATGACATAGCTGAAAAACTGGCAAAGTCAAAGTAAAGTTAAACAGATCTGTTGTTTTCCACATCTTTTGTTCTTAAAGCCACAGTACTTTGGATGACAGAGTAAGAAAGTATATTACTGCAATGGCAAGAATGATTATTAGCAGACAAGAACTCACCTTGGCACTGATATCTGGTCTTAAGTCTACCGGACAGTGAAAGATCAGCTTTTCCTTTTCACTGAAATTCTCCAAGCATGCTGAACTCACTGACAGCACAAAACAAACAAGAAACACTTCTGAAAAATAAAAATATATACTTAATGTATCCCACTTGTCTTTTTTTAAAAGAGGAAGAATGAAATAATTTGTCTCAGGATCTACACTGCTTTGTGCTATGATAATCTTCTGACTTAGCTTCAAAAAGTGGAGCTGAATTCTAGGTGTAGAAATATCTTTCAAAGTTTTCTCAGGAGCTTGGACCCAATTTATTGGTGACATAAGACATGTAAACCTGCACTTGAGGAGAGGGTATGAGCTGAGCACACACATTGCATGTATTGTTTCTTACTCTGTGGTAAATAACTCTGAAATTCAAGACTTTGAATGCAGTTTTTATGCACAGGAATATGTGCCCTATTTTGGCAATTAATTTCAAACATTTGGATGAAAGTATAAATATAATCTAGCTCCAGGACTCAGCTTGTCTTTAAATAGAGAAGAAAGTGGTGTATTCTAACACATAGAACCACAGTCAGGTTTATGGCAAAACTCCTACTGAGGTAACTAGAAGGAGGATCAAGGCCATAGTTTAGATAAGCAACAAAATGTAAGAACCTTCTTATTTGTGCCAGTGACAGTGCAGCACCCAAAAGGAGCATTTCCAAAATTACATTTTTGAACTGTTTTTTTCTTATCTTGGTACATGTGAATATATAGCTAAACACCATCCTCTGGCAGTAACATCTTGTAGCTTACCTCAGGAGACAAAGTGAGGGCCTTCAATCCACCCCTTTTGTCTTTTATCACAACCAACTGTATGTATTGGCTCTGCCTGTACAGCATGTGCCAAGAGGTCATTGGTGAAGGATAGCTTTGTCCTTCACTCTAAGGAAACTTTCCCAGCCATAAGGATGAAAACTGAACCAGGACAATTGGGTCTTGAACAAATAACTGAGGCCCAGATGATATCTGGTCCCCATGAGGGAATACCAGGCTTACAAAGTGTGATGTAGACCAAGGAGTTTATTAACATAAATACTATTTCTCTTCCACACCAGAGTTTGCAAGAACACTTTGCCTTTGTTTAAGCTGTTGTAGAATCCATATTTTAAGCCTGTGTGGGGCTATATGCACAGATAATTTCACCCAAAAGTATGGGAACCCCTTCCTTATCTGTTTTATACATAATTTAAAAGCATTTACATTTCCTTTTTAACTGGAAAGTTAAGCTTGCATTCCCTTAACGTTTCCAACCATATATTGGTGAGGGAATAAAAGTTCACTGGTAAATTGTTAACTAAAAGATTTTTATTGCTTTTGATACCAATATCAGAGTCTCACACACATTCCTCACACAGATTCCTGCCCTCTCTCTAAGAAGCGAGCTGTACGTAAGTCACATCTGGAAACTCATTACTGGGTTTACAAACCTGAGACAAATTCACTGCCTCTGCCCTTTATAAAATGGTGATGTACAGATCTTGGAGCAGGTCCAAAACACAGGTAAATCAGGAGAAAAATGTCTATTGACTTTCAGTGCAATTTTAGATCAGGCCAAAGGCAAATATGAGTGTGTCCAGTGATCTCCCTCATAACATTAATGAAGAAAGACAACATGAGTATATCTTATTGTAAAACAGATTGCTAAAGTCTAAATTGCAGCACACATCGCTTTACTTAAAATTTGCTCAATTTTACTTCATTCTTAGGTCCTGTGAAGGGGAGAATTAGGATACCCTTTGTACACCAGCATATATTAAAGTGTGTGTATGCTCCTGCACAGTGATCTTCAGATATTTCTCATCCACTGCTCTTTTTGCTGGTCTTAAATCCTTTAAAACTTGTGCTTTGGGGTTTCAGCCCATCTTGAACAATTAGAAATCAACTTGGCTTTTAGCTGAAGGCAACAAACAAGACCACTTCACACCTTCTTATTTTTCCTCTCCACTGGCAGGCAGAGCAGTAGACCAGACACACCTTAGGCTTCAGGCAGCAGGACAGTCCTATGTGTCTGCTCAGTAATCCTTTTTTCATTCTATTACAATGTAAACTGCATTTGCTTATTGCTGATATTTAGACGGCAGCAGCTGCTACCGCTACTGAAATTTGGCATCTCATTTCCAAGGGCTTTCTGGGGCAGGGGGAAAAAAAAGGCAGCAAAGGAAAGGTAAGCATTTTCACTCTCCTCCTGGCTATGTGGAATGGAGAATGGGGTGATGTTTTGCACCATCTCAAAAAGAAAAGGAAAAGACTCCTGCCTGAAATGCTTGTTGCCAGCACCAGTTGGCCCCTTTAGGCGGTATTAGATAAGGTGCAGCTGTAGCTGTCCCAGCTGCATAGTTACCTTTTGGCATTAAATGCACGGGCAGCCTGCACGGTGAACTTACCAAGCCAGAAGGTGGATGGAACAAAGATAAAACATAAGGAGGAAAGACTAAATAAAAGCACTGATCAGCAGCAAAGCATTACAATCACATTACACACTCCATAACAGGGGATCAAAGAGTTGCATATTACATTATTCCCTTCCCAAAGAGCTTTCCTGTACAAGGAAATTACTGTCTTCTCTCTGTCTTTTCTTTCAACCCTGCCCAGCTTTATGAATACTCTATTATTTTTTTCTCTATTAAAAAAAAAGTAAAAAAAAAAAGTTTACATGCTGCAGAAAAGGAAGTGCAGACCTTTATTATTAATGTCGTAGAAATACAAATATGTCCACCTAAGAAAGGAGTCTTCATTAACTCCCACAGCCCAGAAAATTAAGGCACGGCTCATCAGGATCTGTGCTTGCTGTTGGCTAAATTGCAAGGGACTAGTTGAGTTGCTGGGGTTCATAATGCTGATAGAGCGGTTTCCACGTGAATGAAGGATAAACAGCGATTAATTTCAGCCAATAAATAATGGTTTGAGGCCCACATTGAAAGAGGAACAATTACTTTTCCATTTTTCCTGCCAAATGAGCTGATAAGAGAAAACAGGGGAGTTGGCCACGTAAATCAGTCTTAATTTTATCTTCCCCATTAAAAAGCAGCCATTAAGACCATCTTCGGCTCATTTCATCCTCTTCTTGTTTCACTTTTTCAATTTGCACAAAAGGGGGGAGTTTGCTCGTCATAAAATTTCACTTTGGCCAACCTATCATTTGCATCTGAGCCAATAAATAGCAATTAGCATAAACATTTAAATCAGGAACTGGAACAAATTCTTGTTCCCCCAGCAAGCTGTTAAATTACTGTATTTCACTATATATAAGAAGCGCTAGAAACAAGATCTGCTGGGCACAATTATCCCTTTCAAACAAGACATGCTTGAAATAAAAAAAGAAGAGAACTAGCTTGCTGGGCAACCTTCTTGCTCGTGGTCAATGAGCTTAATCAGTGCAGAGAGAAGGTGTCCCATTAATGATGTTCAACAAAGCCTTATTTCAAGCTTTCCATCCAAAGGGATTTATTTGATCTTTATCCAAAATATATTCCCCAGGAATTAATTTAATTTGAGCTGATGTTACATCATCAAACTTATTTTTTTTTTGTCTAATTTTCCCCACTATGCTAAAATGTGCGTATCTTTACATCCTGGTGAGCCTGAGCTCTGCAAGCCTTGCTTTCTTGCAGGCTGTTAATTACATCAACACACATCCAGTGAGCACAACTCTGACTGCTTATGATGTGATAAATCAGCAATAACTCTGTTAAAATGCCAAAATAACTCTCGTGGGTTTAAACTACTCCAAACAAGCTAAGGAGGGTCAGACAGACGTCTTTTCCTTTAGATACATTCTTTGTCACTTGTAAGAATATTTTAACTCCTATGCAATATTTTTCATCCTTGCAGACTACAACAAAAAGCAAGTGGAATTTATCCCATTTTGCAGTTGGGTAACCTATTAGACAGACATGAAATGGCTTGCAAAAGTCATAGAGGAATTCTATAATGCAGCCACAGTTGGTTCTTGGACCTCAAATATATACCTAGTTCTGGGTTTAACTCTTTCCAATGCATGTGCTGAGAAAATTGATGACAAATACAAATAAGTTCTCCCTTAGGATGAATCTGGGCGCCTTCTGAACATGACCCATAGACGTTACTCCGTAAAATGGGAGGGGTTTTGGAGAAAGATGACACAGCACAAAACCTTTTTATGCCAAACTACACAGGTTAGGGAGAACCTCCCAGTAATTCAGTGTAGTTGTCTAAAATACACCAATTTTAATGAATGTATGACACTGATGAAAATGGCTTCAGTTGTGAGTTGGGTTTCTTTAGATTGGAGTGTTGTTTGGGAACCAGTACAGCGAAAAGTATAAGAGGAACAAAAATCAGTACAAAAGGAACAGCAAAACAGAGATTTAGCTCAAGTATTCAAGAATTTTGAAGTGCTGTCTAGGAACAAATGTTGAATATCTATCAGTGTGCTGCTGCAGTCACTTCTGTCCTTTGTCTTTTATCAAAGGATCTTCACTCTTAAGGAGAAACTGCATTGAAATGTCTGTGGGACAATATAACACAAGGCAATTTTTTCTGTGTTAAGTTTTGGAAAGCAACAAAATAATATTTTTTAAGGAGTTATTATACTATGTATAATTTCTGTGTCATTGCACAAATATAGGGAAAAGTTTCTAAGACTTTGTTCATGCCGAATCTCATCAAATACCAATCCTTTCTCTTTGGCCTCATGTATTTTCATCCCAACTCACATTCACATAGGAAACAGGATTCCATCTTTTACCTCCAGTGAAATTTTGATTGTTTTGTGTTGATTGCCTTGTTGGAGGCTTGAAGTAAAAGAGGTTGAATTTTTCTGGGTGTCTTTTTCTTGATACTAACAAGTAAAATATTATTCACACAAGAATAGGGGAAGAAAGTATTATCATCCCCTCTTTATGAACATAAAAACTGAGGGCAGATTTACAGGTAGAAGTGTATTATTTAAACTGATAGAGTTAATTAAACCACTTTATTAAAACTAATACAAAAATCTGTTCAGAATCTTATTATGGTTTGGAAGAGGTTACATTGTTATAAAAGTCACTTGAAAAATAATATACTAGCATCCATGTGGTGCATTATACCAGGCTGATTAAATTATTTTTAAAGTAGAGATGACACTATTTCTTGGTATAAACAGAACTTGTAAATCATGATAGGTTCAGTGATTTGATGTAAGGCCACAGACTAGCAGATTTGTATCCAAGACTGGCATTCACAAGAATTGTTAATATGATAATTTTCTACCTTATGAAGCAGTTTATGTATAGATCCATTGCATTGCCCTGGAACTTTTCTCTTTCCATTTCCATAAAAAAAAATATTAGGACTATCTCCTAGCAATGTATCAATCTTTAATTTAACATGATAGTAAACATAGATGAAAAGAAATATTGAAGTACTCCTAACTTATTAACAATAATCATTAGCTTTATTTTAGACAGAGTTTATCAACGAATCTGACCTTCAGTTGTAAAATTCAGAGGTAGAGTTTTGCAAACAGGTGGGTTAATATTCTTGTAAGTAAGTGGATTGGATTCTGGATGGTCTTTGAGCTCCAGAACACCTTTGAAGAATACAAGGTTTGTCCCCTTGAAAAGTGCATATATATGTATTTAGACACTTCAGTTTCTCATCCTTGGAAGTGAGAAAGACCCTTCCTATACCAAGGAAAAGTCTTGATGGTGACAACAGCTACATTTAGGATAACCTTCATATAGCTGAAGTATAACTATATATAACATATAGTCCTGTATGTTTTATAATTATGCTGAATGATTAACAGTTCTTTCCTTGGCAGCTTATTGAAGAGTTTCTGGGAGTTTTCCATGTGAAGCTGAATAAATGTAAGTGGGAATATAAAGCATATATAATATAAAAGGAATAGAATAGGGAAGAAATAATCTACCAGTGTGTCCAGTACTTCAATTTAATCAGACATATAATATTGCAATAATTGTAATGTTGTGATTTTAAATGCCAGCTAATTCAGAAGCAAAGTTGACAGAAATGGGAGCAGTACTGGCACTTGTAGACAATGTGAGATTCCTGAGAAATATTGTTTGGAATTTTGCTTTATGTTTAACTGGATTTAGGAGTGTGAAATTAAGAGGGCAAGTTATTTATTCTAATAACATTTAACAAAAAATTCCAGTGGCTATTTTTTGAGAGTAAATATATGAACAACTCCTTGAAATCAATTCAAATAGAAGAATTGGCATCCAGTTTTATGGACCTGTTTAAGGTCTTTTGAGGCTTTCATGAAATACAGACTGAGAAGGCATCTATCAAATTCTCAGATTCACTATCAGCTTCCTGGTGCCTTAATTACTATTCAACAACTAGTCATGAAATTGACATTTTATTTAAGATCTATGAATTGTTTTTATTATGTTAATTGATTTATAATTACACAATGCAGAGACCAGTAATTTGATGAAACAACTTGAGTTTTAGTCAGTGCTGAACAGTCACAGTTTTCTTGAAAAAACATGTATTGACAGATAATAATCCATTGTTTCTCTTTATTTAATTTCTCACATGCAAATTAAGCAAAAATTATACACAAAATTGCTAAAATATTGGAAGAGTAATATCTCAATGGTCTCAAGGAGATGACTTTTCATTTATTTTAGTTAAATTCGTAGTGCAAAGAAACTACATATTTTGGTAAGAAAGTGGGGAAAAACTAAAATTAAAATTTTTTACTCATTTCTTCCACTCTGAGATATAGATATTATGTATATATATATATAATACACATATATATATGTATATATATATGTGTGTGTATATATATGTATTATACATATATAAATATATATATATGCATATATATATTATAGACACAGGGAGAATTTGGAAATCTAAATAGAAAGTTGACATGGTAGGTTTTCAAATCATTCTCAGAAATCTATCTTAGTGCATGATAAACACTATATTTCATCAACAAAGGAAAAAAAAATAACTGGCACAACCTAGGGATTATTCATAGTATGACAACCAGGTATGAAAACTTTGGTGATGCATTGCACCCTTGAAAATATAAAGGTTTTAAAAAAACCTATTAGTCCAATGTAGACAATTGCCAAAATAAATAAAATCTGTTTAAATCCTGTTGCTTTTCTGTGGTGGAGAATTCTTGGAACAGCTGAAATAAAAATGGAAGCCACAGGCCTGGAATATGTGTTGCTGTCTCCTGCCAGGCTGTGGGTGCACGGTGGCAGGCAGACGTATGTCTTTCCTTCTCCTGCAGATGCTCCTGTCATTCTGGGTCAGAAGGAAGCAGACTGTACTGGCATGACAGACAAAAGAGGTTTAAAGGAGCCTTGCACAGGGAAGTTTAGCTTTTTTGGTATGGGTACTGAAGTAGGCTGCTGCCCACTGTGATATCTGTATCTGTGCCTTTTGCTGGAAAGAAAATATTCATGTGGAAAAACAGAATGGTTAGCAGAATCTTGTCCTAGCATTACAGTGGGACACACTGGTTCTTTTATCTGACATTGAATTTGATTCTTATTGGGAGGTCTTTAATATTTTTATAAAATTATTTTAAAATTAAATATTTCAGAAGAAATATGTTCTCCCAAAGATGAAAATGAAATGTTATACCTTTTGAGTTTTTTCATTTCTGCTTTGATGTTTTCTTATTTTCCCAGCTGTAACAATTTAATGAATTTGACATGAATTTTAAAATATTTCACTGAGGAACTTTTGAGATTGTTTATGCAATTGAAGATTGAATTTAAGGGCTTTATGCTGGTATGAAAAAACACTCTGTGCGTGGGTGTGTATACATGGACCGTGAAGTGGCATAGAGGAAATACCACACATCTTTGTGCACATTATGCAGAATTCAGATGAGTATGAGGACTGTATTACAAAGGTAGTGTGACACTTTTGTATTGTGCACCTTTTCTTTATGAGTAAAAGGAGGTCAGGGAAAGGTAGTTATTGAGTCTTGTGTATAATTTGAGAACATACTGATAAAAAGCAGAAACATCCCCCAAAATAAAAATTTTTACCTGTTTTTGTCCTTTCTAAAATTTTCTGCTGGCTCTGGAGTAATATAGGATTTTTCATCCTAAAAATGGGTAATACAAGTTCCAAACATTTATGGCTGAAGTGAATTAAATATCAGAAAGCATCTGTACCGATTTTAAAGGGAGGGGAGAAGGGCAGGACTTAGCTATGAATATTCAAACATCATGGACATCAAACATCAAATTTAATTCTAAGATTTGGGTTATCTCTCCTCCTCTGTCTGTCTTCAATTCACAGAGTAAAAGAGTCAAATTCTTCCACCAGCATCTGGGGACAGTAGTAGGGTTCAGTGTAGGCAAGAACAAATATTGGCTTCAGAATTAAATCATAAAAGGATGCTGACATATTTAATAAAGAGAGCAGATATGTCAGTGGTTTAAACCCCCAAATCTTCATTGCCACATCAAATGTAAGAAAATCCTCAGAAACTGAGGCAGGTATAAAATATCATGGAGGCTTTAAAGACAGTCCAGACAGAAAAACTTATTGTTTGTAATCCCTAAGTTTTATATCAAAAGGTTTTGTTTTTCAAAGACATTTGGAAACTTTGGAGTTTCCTCTAATACTAGGAAAAACTAATTAAATGTTTTTAAATCTAATAGGAGTTTTTAAAAACACTTTCAAGAACAAATTTCCTTGGAAATACAGAATAGTATCTCATGCACTATTGAATATGACAGTTAAAATGGTTTTATACCAGTGTTAAAGGAATTTGATTTTCCCCCTGTTCTGTGCTGTAACTACTTGATGCCACAGCACATCATGGACAGGCATTTTTATGTGTTTTATCTGTCCATGAGTTTTCATTCACCAATGTATTGTCTAAATCCACAGCATTAAGCTGTTATTCAGCTCCTCCCTGGTTCTGTGCAAAAGGGAAAATTTTGGTCATCCAACCTATTCCTTCCTACCAAAGAC